>NC_138238.1:33689682-34276567 GCF_964197995.2 Scardinius erythrophthalmus
CAGGGCCTCTTTAGTCTGTGGCGACATCATGACAAATCACAACAAATTCCAAGTCTTGTGACTATAAATATCATACGGTTCACTTTTAGGTATTCATAAAACCCCAGATATAAATGCATTTCCATAACCAGTTCGTCTGGTTTGGTCTATCTTTGCAGCTGCAGTCTATAATAACAGTAATAAACTCTGTGTTCTCTGGTTATCATTCCAATTGATGCTGGTCTGTAGGGCATCGTCTGCACGTCTAAAAGCATACGTGCACCATGCATGCATGCTTTTTTTGGTGTGCAGACTTTGCTTTGCAGTGAATGTGTTATGAATATACATGAGGTCCTCTGGAGACTTGGAGAACGCATGACTGTCTGCGGTTGTGTCCAGCCTTTTTTTTTTTTTTTTTTTTTTTTTTTGCGTCAAGACAGAATGATTGACTGTTTGAAAACATGAAAGGGCAAATTCACTTAATCATTTTCTTTTACACATGGTATTTCAGCAATGCATCTCATTCATTAAACATTCGCAATCTAATTAAGAAGGCATTAAATGTTCTGAAATATTTGCAACGTTTTTCTGCACAAATTAGACCTGTAATATTTTATTTTGTGTGTGTGTGTGTGTATGTGTGTGTGTGTTTGTGTGTGTGTGTGTGTGTGCGTGCGTGCGTGCGTACGTGTGTGTGTGTGTGTGTGTGCGTGCGTGCGTACGTGTGTGTGTGTGTGTGTGTGTGTGCGTGTGTACGTGTGTGTGTGCGTGCGTACGTGTGTGTGTGTGTGTGTGTGTGTGTGTGTGTGTACTCTTTATATCAAACAAGGCAACAGTTATTTATCAGATGATAAAAAATAATAATCTTGATGCTTTAATCTTGAATAACAACAAAGTCGATTGCATAAAAGTGTGATGAAATAAGTACCAAATTAGGTCTTATTTTTTATAACTAGAGATATACAGTATATATAAAAAATGCTCTTTATTAAGGATTTATATGCATTTAATTTATACAGTGAAGAATAAATAAACCTACCTAAAAAGCACTATTTATTTCAAATGTATCTTTGTTCTGTTGTATTTATATAATTCTCTTGGCCAGCTGAATGTTAAATGGATCAGATTCATGTTCATTAAAAATTATTTGATGATATCCAGCTGGTATAACTTAAAACATGCGTTTTTTAACTTTCCTAAATGAAAACATGATCAAAACACTGTCTATTTGAATGACAAAACTTCAGATAAGAGAGAAAGTGACAAATATCGGTATTAGATTCGGACAATAATTGTTTGTTAAAATCGGTATCGGCCCCAAAAAAATCCTATCAGTGAATCCCTAATGTCTATGCATATTTTTCATTTCCAAAAACAAAAAACAACAAAAAAACTTTTTTTATTAGTTAATGACGAGGATAGTCACACCACAAGACTTGAAATTGCAATAAAAATAAAATCAATAAAACACAATTAAAAAGTATGTTCACTTCCCAAACATTTAATTTAATCTAATGTGCCATAAATGCCATAACGCCTACCATAAAGTGTGTATTTATTGATTGATTGATTTGGTTTGTATTGGTATTCGTAGAATAATCAAAGTAAGCCGGCCACCAAACAATCCCCCAACTTTTACAATCCACAGTTTTGTTGTATGACGCAACTCACTGCTTTACGAGTTCTCAATTAAACATGCATTGTCATGTAAACAAAGGTAAATGTGTGAACAAACGCACTGCGTACTAGAACTCATTTGAATGGGGCACAATGTTTCACTCATGGCTGCTGTCGACTGACAATTAATTCAGTCCTAATCGTCCCCAGGCACACGTAAAATATCCTCAGCCTTCCACAGTGGCGTGAGTCTTGCAAGGAATGAACATATTTGCTGGCCATGCCATTCAGCAGCACATAATTCCATCCAGCCTATATTTGATGAACTAATTTCCGCCGAAAATGATTCACTTTGTCTGGATTTTGGCTGTGGCCTGTTCTGCGTATGACATTTTCCAGTTTTGTTTTCTTAGCACATGATGTGAATTTTAACACTTTTAACCTTGTTCCACTTGTCCTCAGGTTTACAACACAATCTTTGCTTTCAGGTCTGGGCTATTGTTGCTGGCGAAGACGCTGGACAGAGAGATCGTGGATCACTACACGCTTACTGTCACAGCCTCCGATGGAAAACCAGATGGGGTAAGACTGAAGTCTGTCAATCAATCACACGAAACACTGCTGTAGAGCGTAGATGCAGTTCAAAAGATCGCAATCGAAACGTCTGCTTAAACGGACATCACACGTAGACGCAGTACAACATGTCAAGCAGAGTCTAGCAGAATCAATCATGTTGAAGCAAAGAAGTGCAAACACAAGAGTTAGAAATAATCATAAAGATGTGCTGGGAATATTGTACAGTCATCTTTAGTACCACAAATCTGTACAGAATTATAGGCTGCATGAATGTTTTTTACACGGTTGTATAGAAATTGGGGAGGCACCGATATATTGGCCAATTAATTTTTGTTCTAGAAATATACTGTCATTTTAAAAAGGTAAATATTCTGAAACATTGAATCAGATCCCATAAATCCCATAATAATTTTATAAAGTTTTACAGTAGTAACAAATAAATATGATATTTTATTATTTGATATGATTAATATTATAATTTTAAATATGATGGTTTCATTATAATCATGGTGATAAATAAGGTGGACACCTAATTTGATCAATTATATTTACCATCTGAATCTAACCATGTCATGTCAACAAATGGAAAAATAAATCTATAACATTTAAAAAACATTAAATTAAATTAAAATCTGCGTAGAATCAACTTTGCGCTGCTGCCCGCGATCGCGTCAAGGATCAGACAAATTTCCATGCGCATCATAAAAAGCGATTTTTTTGTGCCATCTAGTGGTTTAAAAGAGAATAGTCAAATGTGCCTTTTACCCTGGTGCACCTTTAACCCCATTGTACCCTATATGTAGTGATGAAACAAAGTGTATTTTTACCAAAACACCAATGATGTTAAAGATTTTATTCAAATGAAAACTGAAAACAAAAATAAAGTTTAATAATTAATTAATTAATCAGATTAGTTTAATAATCCATGCTTAAATAAAAACATGTTTGTACAAACATTTAAATTGCACAAAAGACTATTTATTTATATCTAATTATTTTTCTACTTGCAATTGAAATATAAACATTTACACGGTGGCTGTAATAACTCGTTTTCATGACAGATTTATTCAAACACACATCAAATAATGAAGACATCACTAACTTCGAAAGCTGAGATTTTGTTTCATATTAGAAGCAACAAAGCACAAAGCCTATGACGATTGCAGGATGGGGGGCCTGTTTAAAAAAAATGGTTAGTGATGTTTTGTTCACACATCAACAGAAAATAGCATTAGATTAAAAGATCGATCTTGGGATTTAAGAACCCATATCAGTATTGATTCAAATCGAGAAATCGATATTGTTCACCCAGCCCTAGCGTCCACACAGCTGACATGTTTACTTGTTGTAACACAAAATAGACAGTCAAAATGTGCCATTGAAGATGCGTCAATTAAAAGTTATTGTTTCGGTCAATACTTTTGGCCCTCCACAACCATTTAGTCCGAAACCGAAAATTGCAGTTTCAGTCGATAATTTTCAGTTGCCAAAATTTCAGTGCAAGTACTATATATTCGTCCACCAAAGAGTTTTTTCACGCGGCTGGCGTGTTTTTTCAATTGTTTTCAATGGGAGCGCCGCGTTTTTAAAACGCCATGAGCGTAACGAGGCACTGAGCGTCTTTTTCACGCTGAAGCGCTGAGCATTCGGCGTTTTTTACAGGTTGCCGAGAGTTGAAGAATGTTCAACTTTTGGTAAAACGCAGCACTCATCACTGTCACTTTTTACTCAACCGTCCAATCACAGTGGAGGAGGGGCGGGACTAATACCACACCGACCAACCACGTCCGCCACATTCTGCTTGTACAACGTACGTCAACAGATGACAACAACAAGCATAATAATGGAACAAAATGATTTAAAACAAGAGCCAGAGAAAATACATTACATTGTATTGACATTTTAATATAGAATCAACACAGAAACAAAATATGTGTAAAATGAGATACTAGTAACACTTTTGCGGATATTCCGTATCATAACAAGCAAAGTGTCTCAACTGAAAAAAACGCAAACGCTGGCAAATCGCTCTCAAGCGCCCACAGCTAGGCGTTTTCAGCAGAGCGTGTCTTTGGTGGACACACGGCCTAAGGCCCCAATCACACCTAACGTGTTTTTCAGGTTCGAAAACGCGAGGCACACAGCACTGCCCCATCACACAGAACGAGCAGTGCGCTGCGTTTTTTATGTTGCTAGGCAACCACCGAAACAGCTGTCCTGTCAGTCAAGTAAACGTCAAATCAGCCTTTTATTAACTTTATTTAATTTCTGTTAACATTGTGGTAGTTACGGCTTGTGAAGTCGTTAAGCTCCTGGTAACCCGCGAGAGCACCACAAGTTTATCCTCCATCATCGCATTCTCCGGGCGTTCAAAGCAACTGTAGCTTTCATCACTACAACGGAAGGCCCGCCTCTCCATTCATTCGATTGGACAGTGAAAAAAAAAAATGCGATGACGTTGTACGCATTATCCGCTCGGAGTTGCTTTTTTTTCAACTGCAAAAACACGAGGCGCCTGGGGCGCATAAACAGCACGCAGAACGCTCACTGCCATAGGAACATTTTTGAAAAAAGGCGCCTCTCACTGCAAAAAATGCCTTAGGTGTGATCGGGGCCTAACATTGATTCATTTATGCAACAAATCAGTCAATAATGTGAGTCGATCAAGCAAATGATTCCGCCACTCACTGATTTCTGTTTGTTCGTTCATTTGTTCATTTGCTCGTTTGTTTGTTCTTTTGTAAAAGTATTTGATTTCATTTAATGGGGTGAGTTTCCTAGCAGTCGCTAGTGACTCTCTTTTGCACTCCACTCTCACAAAGGGCTCAAAGAGATTGATCTAAATAGAGGAAAATGAGGTGCATCTTACAATGGAGTGATTATGCCGTAATGATGGAGATAAAATGAGCCGAACGGGCTTTTTAATTATGAAGCACCTTCTTTCACTCCATTTTCTCACTGAGCCTATCTTACTGGATGAACCAACAGAGAAAATCTCACTTAGTATTCATCAATAAAAGAAATGCCTGGATTTACAACCCACTTCAAGGACATGTGATGTGTTCACCTCCAAACTCAAGGATAATCACTTGCCTTCCTCAGGAAGAAAGTGCATAAAGATCCGGCCTTAAGCACAATGGTGTCCATAAATATCCAAACTGTCAAGGTGTTTTTCAGATGGTGGAATTATGTTACACCAGAGTCGCATGTCTTTGCCTTCACCGTCACGTCAGCGTAGCCTTTACAAACAAATGCATGTGATTCCAATACTTTAATAATAACCCCTAGAATAATTCAAAGCACATCTTAATTGGCAGAATTCTCCGAGCCTTGACGGCTCCTCTTTCCCGACCTGTTGAGAAAGACGTCTCTGCGTGCTTAGCTCATGAAAGTAAGATGAGAAAACAGTGCAGTAGGTTTCATTCCCATCTTCCCATTTACCCACGAGTGTCCCTCCATGACCTTTCTGCTTCTCTTGCGGATAAGAGCCAAGGGTGAAGTTGAGACATAAGGCTGGGGGAGCAGGTGCGGTTTGGAAGGTTTTTAAAATTCAGTGACCTTTGCTAAACCACCTGGTCATTAGCCAATTCAATAAACAGTCCTTTTTTTCTGAGGAGGAGAGTTGGGGAAATGGGTCCCTTTCTAAGGGCCCTTGGCGACACACAGCGTTTGACCTCTGTGCCTGCTGAGGGCCTACAGGGAGTAGGAGAGATTTGAGCCAGACAGATTCACAGAACCAAAGTCCATGAGAGACTTTTTCATCCCCAAACTGTGGCTTGTCACAGAAATTTGACTATTGGCATAAAGTCTTTCTTGTTCTCTTTGCACGGATGGGCAAAATTCTGAATTTTGAAAAAAAATATCTGTCCGTCCGTCCGTCCATCTATCCTGTCTGTCTATCTATCTCCCTGTCTGTCTGTCTGTCCATGCATCTATCATCTGTCCGTCTGTCCATCCATCTATCATCTATCCCTCTGTCTGTCTGTCTGTCCATCCGTCCGTCCATCCATCCATCCGTCTGTCTGTCTGTCCGTCCGTCTCTGTCTGTCCATCCGTATCCGTCCGTCTCTGTAAATACACTTTTAAATCAACTGTCTGTTAAATCAACTGTTTTAAATCAACCGTCCATCCATCCATCTGTCTGTCTGTCTGTCTTTCTATCCGTCAAGTCCAGCTATTTTCTGTCTGTCTATCTATCTATTCGTCCGTCTGTCCAGCAATTGTCTGTCTATCTATCCGTCCGTCCGTCCAGCTATTGTCTGTCTGTCTGTCTATCCGTCCGTCCGTCCGTCCAGCTATTGTCTGTCTGTCTATCTGTCTATCCGTCCGTCCGTCCAGCTATTGTCTGTCTGTCTGTCTGTCTGTCTGTCTGTCATGTCCCTCCAGCTATTGTCTGTCTGTCTGTCTGTCTGTCTGTCCGTCATGTCCGTCCAGCTATTGTCTGTCTGTCTGTCATGTCCGTCCAGCTATTGTCTGTCTGTCTATCTATCTGTCCGTCCGTCCAGCTATTGTCTGTCCGTCTGTCTGTCTGTCTGTCATGTCCGTCCAGCTATTGTCTGTCTGTCTGTCTATCTATCTATCCGTCCGTCCGTCCGTCCAGCTATTGTCTGTCTGTCTGTCTGTCAAGTCCGTCCAGCTATTGTCTATCTGTCTATCTGTCTATCTATCTATCCGTCCGTCCGTCCGTCCAGCTTTTGTCTGTCTGTCTGTCAAGTCCGTCCAGCTATTGTCTGTCTGTCTGTCTGTCTGTCTATCTATCTAGCCGTCCATCCGTCCGTCCGTCCAGCTATTGTCTGTCTGTCTGTCTATCTATCTATCCGTCCGTCCGTCCGTCCGTCAAGCTATTGTCTGTCTGTCTGTCTGTCTATCTATCTATCCGTCCGTCCGTCCGTCCGTCCGTCCAGCTATTGTCTGTCTGTCTGTCTATCTATCTATCCGTCCATCCGTCCGTCCGTCCGTCCGTCCAGCTATTGTCTGTCTGTCAAGTCCGTCCAGCTATTGTCTGTCTGTCTATCTATCTATCCATCCGTCCGTCCGTCCAGCTATTGTCTGTCTGTCTACCTATCCGTCCGTCCGTCCAGCTATAATCTGTCTGTCCATCTGTCCGTTTGTTCGTTCGTTCCAAGCTTGTATCCTTGCCGTTCCTAATCACAAGATGTGAACCTGTGTTTGTTGACAAATGAAAGCACCAGTTTACCTTATGTTACCTCCACGGCGTAGTGCAAACTCAGCAGGCTTTATTGCCGGCACATGAAAGATGTACAGGGCCAATCTGCCGAATACTCCAGCCTTTAAACCTTTAACATATAAGTCCAAGCAGCAGGGGAGAAAAAAAAAAGCTAATTAATGGAATATTGGTTTCCTCGCTCGCCCGTCTGGGATTTCTCTCTAATGTTTCATGTTTCAGGGAAAGTAACAAAATTGACTCCGACTTGACATAAATGGATGCAGAATGATCCGAGAAGAGACTAAACAATGTTGTCAGGGGAAAACTTCCTTACTTCATGGGTTTCAGTCTGCTAGGTTTTGGACTGTTTTCCTTCTAATTGTTTCAATGATTTATTTCTAGTGATGGAGTATGTCAGGCTGCTTGTATATACAGTGTGCCCAAATAGTATTTAGCCATTTAAGACACTATTACGAATCTGTTTTTGCATTATATATCACCACATCAAACCAACTGTCATTCAATTTAAAGAAATATATCAGAAATACACTTTTACAGCAACAAGTTTTTAATGAGACTGATCATTACGATACACTGCTGATCTGTTTGTCTGACTCGCTTGTTCATCATTCATTTGTTTGTTTGTGAAACCTGGTCTAAAAGGCCTGGCTGGCTCACTTGCTCATTTATTTATTTTTGTTTGTTTATTCATTTAGTCATTTGTTGGTTCACACAACAATTTTTTTGCAGTAGTATTTGTTTTGTTTGATTTATTATGTAATTTTCATTTGTGTAGTCTGAGCGTCTAGAAGACTTGGTAGGAGGAAAAGCAATAATTTGTATGAAATGTTCTCAGACACATCTTTCACCCTGTAGACTATGCAGTTCTAATTTGAACTGACTGCTGCTTCCAACCTAGCCAGCTGAAGAGACACTACATAACCTGACTTCCAAAAAAAAAAAAAAAAATACTTGTACTCAGAAAATAAGCACACACAAATAATATGATTTATAGTCTACTGCAAATAACTTGTGTAAAGTAAAGTCAATGCCCTCAATTTATGTATTTATTTATTTATTTAACTTTTTGCTTCTTTTTTAATGAGAAATAAGAAAACACATGGCAAACCTTGCTTTCATAACCACTAGGACAGCTTGCAGCTGGTTATAAATGCCAACATGAGTTACTGGACCATTGGACCATTTATTTCTGTCAATAACATAATTTATGGGGTTTTATTTCTCCCCAAAATCAAAAGAAAGAAGCAAGTAATTATCTATAGAATAAATGAGAAATTAATAATTAGACTGTTTTAGGATATTTTGGATTATGGCATTATGCAAGTTTAATAAGTAACTGTAGATAAATGTCAATTATATGTTTGCTGTGCATGCATGAATGTTTCAGTGTTGTTTCCATTACTCATCTTTCAAAATAAGACACTTTGTGAAGTATCGGAAATGTAGACAGTTAATTGTTGTTACTGAGTAGAAGGAATTCTCCCTGCCAGCTTGTTAATTTGGTTGCATCCATCAATTTGTTGAGGCGATCTATACTCTGAAACACTAATCTGCTCAACAGCTGTGGATATTTTTCATTAGACCCCATTCATAGCTTGATGATGAATGCAAATATGTTAGCAATTTTGCAAGTTCTTTGCAAATTAATCATGGGAAATGGATAATTGTGTATGAAAGCCAACAGTGTCTGTTACCAGACAGTAACAAAATCACACGAGGTTTGAATTTCAGATTTATTGATGTCGTTAGATTACTGACTGAAACTGTGGAAGTTTTTTATTTAGAGGTGTCCATGTAACGATTTAAGTAACCTGAAGGCTCTTGTTTTCAGACCTCGACTGCTACGGTGAATATAGTGGTGACTGATGTCAATGATAATGACCCTGAGTTCGATCCTCTGCTGCCCCGTAATCTCACAGTTCAAGAGGAAGAGGCAAATGCTTTTGTGGGTCAAGTAAAGGTAAGGTCGCAACCACATTCAAAATTCTTTATACTTGTTCTCCTCTCTGTTTGATCTCCAGACTATTTGCTCTGCAGCAGTGGAGTCAACACAGATGGAAATCATGAATCTCTACAAGTCTCTTCAGAGTTTAACTTTCTGATTTCTTATATCTTATAGTTGAGTATCTTCACCCAGAAATGAAAGTGATTTTTTTTCACCCTCATGTCGCTCCAAAACCAAAAAGGAAAAACTAAATAGCAAAATCTTTTACACCTTTTTTATTGAATATTCCAAGGGTTTGTTTTATGTTTTTTTCCCGTGAGAAACAGACCAGTATTTAGAATCATCACCTCCATGGAGCTGTTAACTGTGAACTGCTGTTACCAGACTGAATCAGTGAGTTGAACTTGTTGTTGAAGGGATAAAATCAACCTAAAGAACTCATGTGCTTGCTCTGTCATAGTTATGTGCACAGAGCATAAATGTTCTTTTGTCCAGTTCTATGTGAGTATTTCAGTCCCTTCCGCGGTCTCATATGAGCGGTGTTAATCAGTGCCTGCTGGGGTTTGGGCCTGACGCCAGCAGCTGGAGTGTCTTCCTCTGCCCTCTTGAGCCCTCATCTCACTCTTTCCCCATCGCCCAGCTGGCAAACACCCGCAGCCTATCCGCCAAAGTCCCTGCCCGCTCCACTGTTTATGATTTTCCAATTAAAGAAATGTAATTTAAATAATTTGTTACCTTCGGGGACATCCTGTAATGAGCAGCTTTGTTGGGCTCTGTTAAGCTGCGAGACTTGTAATTAGTGGTCTAGATTAATAGAGCTGCACTTTGTCATCAAAATAATCACAGGCTAATGCTGGCAGACTGTTTATTAGCAGAGCGTTCCTTAAACATGTCTACTTTGTGTCTGATAAATATACATTACACATCATAAGAGGACGGGCACCATGTTCCAAGGCTTGATTGCTACTGTCTAGGAATAAGCACAAAATCCTACATCATTCTGTATTATTTGATTTGATGGTAATGAGGCTGGAAATAAATAAAATAGTTTATATTTTAAATAACTTTGTATTAAAGTTCATTTTTGGATAATCCAGTTAAGTAAATGGTTTATAAATGCTACTTCATCTCATCTGATTATTTTCTATTTTATTTGGGACTTGATTTGAATGCAAAACCAAATTAAGATTATGCACAAAAGTCTGGGATCAGTGCTGAAACAGCTTCATATCATACACAAATAAAGAGAGACAAAACAGTGAAGCTAATTTTATAAAACAGGCTGGAGATTGATACTGTTGTTTTTGATATTCTAAAAAGTATCAGCTCATTGGGAGCATTTGTTTGTGAATCAGACTGCTCGCATTGTGTTTTGTTTTTGCATGCAGCCCACAGAACAACTGGTTATACTTTACAATAAGGTTCATTAGTTAACATTCGTTAACTACCTTAGTTAACATGAACTAAGAACGAACAATACTTCTTTAGCATCTTAGTTAATATTAAGTTCAACATTTACTAATACATTGTTAAAATCAAAGGTTGTATTTGTTAACATTAGTTAATGCACTGTGAACTAACATGAACAAACAATGAACAGCTGCATTTTTATTAACTAACATTAAGAAAGATTAATAAATACTGTAACACATGTATTGCTCATTGTTAGTTCATGTTAGTTAATACATGAACTAATGTTAACAAATGAAGCCTTATTGTAAAGTGTTACTGAACAACGCAATAGGAACACATTTTTTTGTTTGCTTCTCAATCACTGAACTCACTTTCACATCTTGAATTGGGCCACATCCCACTTCATATTTTACTCCCTTTTTCTCAGGTGTAATTAACACAAAGTCGTCCCACCCTCTGATATTCACGCCAATATTTATACTTCAACTACGAGCTACAGTTACAAACCCTCACTTGTCTTGAATTCATTTGGAGCTCCTGACACGTCTCCCAGCATGTTGGACATGGTCCAAAGCTTAACGCTAGCTAAACATCCCCTACGGCTAACATAAAGCAGCAGAGGTTTCCATATCATTAGAGGAATGCCCACAGAGCTCTATCAGCGCTATCACAGCAGAGCCTGCATCGCTGTAGATATTACACCTGGCCGACGTGCTCATTTCAAATGATTCCAAATAAGCCACAGCATTGGGAATTTAAACTTGTTTGAAGTTGGTTAAGTTCAGGCCAGGCAGTCCTGCCTCACTGTCTGTGGTCGGAGTGCTTGTCAGCTGACTTGCTGTCTAGACTCTTGCAATTGTTTTTCATCAAAAAGCTTTTTATGAACTTGTGTACTTGCCATATTGATGTGGACAGAAGCAGACACCTTCATTTTCTGCCGGTCTTCTCTTTGATGTGCTTGTCTGCATTCCGTCAATATGCCTAATAATGATTAAAACTCAAAGCAGCTGTGAGACAAATAAGTGGGCTAATGTTGTTATCAGAGATGCTACAAAGTAGTGTGAAATATGAGTGCTAATTAGAAAAGTTAGTTAGAACTTGTCTTTCTGCCATTATCTGCCTGATAGCGCAAGCATCCTTCTTAAAGTCAATGTGAAACGCTTTTCACAACCTATTTACTTGCATAATCTGAAGTTGTACCGAGTGAAACAGTATATTCAACAAGAAGAAAATGTAGGACTAGACTTGATTTTGTTTAAATTGATTATATACTTTCTCACCTCCTACTGTGTTTTTACAAGACAAGCATCACAACACGCGCCCAAACACGAGCATGCATCGTGTGGCATTTCTGCTGTGCCCTATATTCAAGTTTAATTAACTTTCGATTGATTGCTGAGAAGATGAATGCTTTCATTACCAGCATTTGCTTACCTTAGCATGTGATAAAGAACGCACAGGAAGTTCTGCCATCTCCTTAATGCTATCTTTATTTCATGTTTGTTTTCCTACCATTTTACGCCTTTTTTTCAGAGGGCAGCTAACCTAAAAGTTTTCAAATAATCAAAATAATGAATAACAAAAAATAGTAATAATTCATTTAGAGCAGCAGAAGAAAGAAAACGATTTCTTGACACCATAACAGCCTATAATAAAGGTGCTGTGCTTCTGTGAAATTAAGAAATACATTATTATTACTACTACTATTAGAACACTACATTAGACATATTGCTGTTGGTTGATTGAGTTATCAATTTCAACTTACTGTTTGGAAAACGGCAACAGAGTTGCACTTGATGTTGAATGTCCACTTTGTGAAAATCGAGAACGAGAAAATCACAGAGATATAGATGTATCATTTCATGCAAATGTGGTGGATATGCACAAAGATAATGATAAACATTTGCTTTTATGCAAATAAAATGCATCAGTGACTCAAAAGTTCCTATATTTATTGATAATAAAATCTGTTTCTGAAAACATTTGCTGAGCCAGGTGCATAAAACACAGTAAATTATCTTCTCTTTTCATAATCGCACACCTGCAAAACATACGTTAGCGGTGCCATTGTGTTTCTTAATCCATCATATTCTGAGCTTCGGTTAATGGAACGTTATATGTGAAAGCAGCTGATTTGTGGTTTACTTACAGTTGTATCTGCATATTCAACTGGGATTGGAGAAAGTATTTTAATACTGAAAACACAACAGTTGTTAATGAAAGTGACAGCTTCTGTAGCTGATGTGATATTTTCAAAAACCAGAAAAAGTGTCTTCTTTGGTATTATTAATTGAAGAAACAGGTCGCCTTTTCACTTTTACTGTTACTTTTGACAAGCTTGTTGGGCTTTAGAAAGCTCATTGTCACCACCACTTCAATTACTACATGCTAAAACATTTTATGAACCGTCTATGTAAATAACATTTTCTTTAAGCATTTATCTCTCCAAATTATATTTGAAACACCTCAAATAACACAAGACATCTCTGTAACGCACACGAATGGAGAAAAAATGAAAGGAACCTTTGAAGCAAGCATTGCATGAAGCTAATATCCCTTCACTAATACACGTAGAGCTTGATTTTTCTGATTCTGTTCCTTTAAACATGGAAAATATGACCTGTCTGTCAAAGGGTCGAGTCTGTAATTGACTGCGCCATCGCCATCTTGGCCTCCTCTGGGTTTTCAGCTTTGACTGAAGTAAATGAGTTTGGGTCCGACCCTTTGGCGAAGGACAGTGCTCGCTTTATCTATGTCTGTAAAATTTATCGCAGGGGGTCTTTTAGAACTTTCTTTCAGGCCTTATCAAAAACAAAAGCACTTTGCCTTAGTGTCAATGAGGTGCTTTCATGCTCAAGTGCTGAACGAATAAGAAGTGGATAGCACAGTTGGTAGTTTGTTTGATGCCATTAAATCTGATTTTTAAGACTTGTCTATATGGAGAGACTTGAGAGACCACAGAGAATGTCATTGACCATGCCATTCCATATTACATTCTTTCTTCGATGAAACATGAAATGGATGTTTTTGAACAAAATCCGGGCTGCTCTTTTCCATATAATAAAAGTGAATGAGGCTTTCAAGTTCCAAGATAACAAATAGGGAGTCATGTGGACTAATTTTATAATTCTTTTAAGGTGCTTTTGCATCCTTTTTGAAGCTTGAAAGCTTGCCATATGGGTTTGGAATGAGGGCAGTGGTGAACAGTAAAAAAGTATTTTTACTTTGTTAATGTACTTAAGTACATTTTTCAGCTGTCTGTACTTTATAAGAGTATTCTAATTTTGGAAAATTTTGCTTTTACATTATTACATTTCAAAGCGCAATATCATACTTTTCACTCCACTACATTTCATTAAAACATGTCGTTCCTTGTTATTTTGAAGTTAAAAAAAGTCACCCACGAACAAACTGATTCTTTTCAATTAAAGGGTTAGTTCACCCAAAAATGAAAATTCTGTCAGTAATTACTCACCTTCATGTTGTTACAACCCCGCAAGACTTTCGTTCATCTTCGGAACACAAATTAAGATATTTTTGATGAAATCTGAGAGCTGGATCACTCCTCCTGCAGGCTTATGGACACCTTAACTTGCTGGCCCAGAAAATGTATTAAAGACATTGTTAATATAGTCCAAGTGACTCCAGTGGCTCAATCTTAAGTTTATAAAGCGACAAGAATACTTTTTGTGCGCAAAAACAAACAAAAATAACGACTTTATTCCACTTTTCATTTCTGAACTACAGTATTCCTTATTGGTGTCTGTGAGCTGAGTGTGGATAATTGCCATGAGAATATCAAAGAATAACACATGCACCTGTGTGCGCCACTGCAGGGAGTCACAAATCTTGCTGTTGTTTTTGTTGATTGTCTCATCACCCCGCTGATGAAGCAGGTGTCTCTAGGGGTGTGTGTGGTTCATTGACTCTGCGTAGTGACGTGTTGAAATTATAAATTAAGGTTATATTTTCACAGCCATATGGACAGGTTATTTCTCTCTGTGTGTGGCAGGAATCCCACAGTCAATGAGAAATCTATGGCAATTTTGGTAACGCTTTACTGCAAAGATCAATAAATAATAATGTTGGGTATCATTTATCATGAACAAAGCAATGAATATTTGCATTTGATATTGATCTAATATTATATTGTTCATTACTAATTCATGTTTATTTGTAATATTAACCGTTACTTCATAATATCATTTATTTAACAATTTTTTTCATAATTTTAACTATTGTTAATTTATTTAACATGAAATTTTAACGTGTACTAGTCGCAATATAATGTAACGCTGTAAACATATTGTTTATTGTTAGTCAATGATACCTAATGCATTTGTTAATTTTACCAAATTGAACATAAAGTGTATCCAAAATTTCTATAGTAGAAAAATAGTTTGCGGTCAGTAAGATTTAAAATAATACAAAGCCATATCCAGAAAAGTTAAGACATTTTGTTAAATGCTAAAAAAGAAAGAAAAAGAAAAATCAAGAATCTGTGATTTGTAAATTATCTTTAAAATTAATTTAACTGACAAAAATACAAAGAAAATATTTTCAAAGTTTTCACTGACCAATTTTGATTTTGATGGCTCCAACACACTCTAAAAAGTGCCTATATAAAGATTCCGAAAAGAAAGAATCCTAATCCAGTAATCATGAATGACTGAAAGAGTAAAAAAATAAATGTCACATATGATTGTGATGTCCAGGTATCCACATTATTATTATTTTTTTTTTGGTGTAGTTATGTCTTCTTTTAGATATGGTAAATGTGTATATGTGTGTGTGTGTGTTTCCACATCCAGGCCACTGATCTGGACCTGGGCATTAACGGGCAGGTCCGTTACCGTCTGGTCAGTCACACAGATCTCTTCAGGATCAGCACAGACGGCAGCATCTTCACAGCTGTGCCTCTGGACCGTGAGGAGAGGGCTCAGTATGATTTGGTTGTGGAGGCTTCGGATGGGGCCAAAGACCCCCGCCGGACCACCGTTGCACTCTCCATCAAAGTGCTGGACGTGGATGACAACAGCCCAGTCTTCTCCCAGCCTGCCTATCACGTCACACTGCCAGAAAACAGCCCAATGAGCATGATCATCCTCAATATCAGTGTAAGTTATACACAGGCACACACACACACACACACACACACACACACACCGCACATGCATATTCGACACATCAAACACGGCCAGATCAAAAACATGACTCCATGAAATTAGCCTCCTGAAAACATCTCTTTGCTAATGTTATGTCTTAACTTGACAAGTCAGACATGTTTTACATTTGTAAAGGTGTTCTTGGCTTGAAGTTAATTTATTTGAAATATGTAGCTTGTTAACTTGAAACCGGTTGGATTGTATGGTTAGTTGCATTTTATCATTTCAATCAGAAAAAACCTGCTGCCTATTTTTGCAGTTTCTACCCACCATTTGATAACCACTGTGAGGACAATTTTGTCCTCAGAACCTACACTCTGCCTCATAGAAACATCCAAAGGCCTGTGTCCTCTGGTATGTTGTTCAGTTTGATGTGATGGTGAATGTGTGATTTCCTGCTGCTCTGTGCCTTGCTGCCAGTTCTAATTTACTCATTGTTTCAGGGTCACTACAGGATTCTGATTTTAATCATTATTGTAACCTGGTCATTTGGTTTATTCAGAAAAAATATAAGGGCCCTATTTTAATGATCTAATCCCATGGTCCAAAGCGTACAGCACAAGTGCACTTAGGGCGTGTCTGAAACCACTTTTGCTAGTTTAACGACGGAAAATTTCTGTCTAAAAGGTAATGGGTGTGTTTTGGGATGTACGTACATTAAACCAATCAGAATCTCATCTCCTATTCCCTTTAAATGCCAGCTGCGCTCGCGCCATGGCAGATTCGCTATACATGACGGAATTTGATAGTGGAAAGACCAAACGCATCTCCAGAGTGCAAACGGAAATGCTCGTGGTAAAAGTGTGCAAGCAGATCATCTATGGGACAAGACGGATTCCACCATATCTTTATGTAAACAATAATAATCTTTTACATTGTAATTCTTTTATTTTAAATATTTGGCATGTTTATGTGCTGATGTGTGTCCCTGTGTCCCCCTTGCTATTTAAACAACGTGGCGCAGGACGTGAAAATGATAACTGCGTCGGACTGACACTAGCAAAAAACACTTGCGTCACGCTTGGTGCTGCATTGCACCAGGTGTAAGATAAGGCCCAATGAGTTTAATTAATGCTGAGAGTAGAATTACTCATTCGTGTTTTGATCCTAATGATTGTCTCACGCAGGCACTGGACCCCGATCTGGATGCAAACGTCACATACCGTATCAGGACCAAGGAGGCCAGAGAGCTGTTTGCAGTGAACCCCCTCACTGGAGAGCTGATGGTGCTTCACTCACTTGATTTCGAGAAACTCTCACCTAATGGGACAACACGCACCTTTGTAGTGGAGGCTGTGGATGGCGGAAGTGGTAAAATGCCCCCGGGGTTGGCCTCTGTTACCATCACTGTATTGGTAAGTCTTAATTATGTCCCTCAAATTCCTGACTAATTTTTAGGGATTAACCATTTAACCATGGGTCATTCTAAACATCCAGGTAAATGGAATCCTGGGTTATCTTGCTTCACGTTTCACACTGCTCATGATTTATCTGGGGTTAACAATCTATCCTGGGTATTCATATGCTGACTTTTCACACTGTACATTCCTAAACCCTAGGTTAACGTTCTTATTTGTAAATTTGTGGTGTCAGTGTCATTGATTGCACATCCTCCTATTTAAATATTTCCAACTGTTGTTTATCCTCAATGGACTTTGCGGACTATACATATCTAAGAATGAAACAGCCTCTTAAAGGTGATGTATGTTTTTTTAATATTAAAATACATTCTCTTAACCCAGTTTTTTGGTCATTGACTACTTTGGTATGCCATTCATGGGTTTATCTCCCCCAAAAGTGTAAACACTGAGCCCCATAGGCACAATCTAAACACTGAGAGTGGTCCGTACAGATCTTTACATTTCTTTCCATCTCAACCGATAGTATGAGTTTGGAGCGTGGATACAGTAGCAGGTGGAGCCAGAGGATGTTTAGCTGGTATGGCACCATGACTGATGCATTACATGAGAAAAGACATTCAGCTGCAGTTATTGAATTGCAAGCCAAATTTCTCTGCATTTAAACCTTCAAAGATTAAACAGGTCATGACTATGTCAGAGCAAATGAGGCGTTGCGATGCAATGCACTACAATGGATGTTCAATACAACAACATCACACAACTGTTCAGAAAGCCAAATGTCCCAGGTCATATTGGTTACTTTGATGTGTCCAGGGTAGACATCCTCAAATAGTTACAGTGGGAATGTCAAAAAATGTGCCCGGTGCAGATACGTTAGATGGGGATATTATAAGCGAGATGGCTTGCGTTCCCTCTAGACAGTGTTAGCCTAATCAGTTGCTGAACTGACTTCTGCTGAACAACAACCGAAATGCATAATTTTCCTGTTATCACTGTAAAGGGCCGTACACACCGGGACGAATATCGGTGCGCGTTATTCGCCAGCGTTTTTCAACGCGTTTTTTGTGTTCACACCCAATCGATTTTCGCTGACGATGAGCCGAGTGAACATGCAAATTCATTCCCTGACATTAGATGGTGCTTAATGTAAAACAGAAATACCCCGGTACTCCTCCACTACAGCACACAAACGATGGCGATTGTCAAACGTTTGTGGGAAAAAATTACAAGCCTATGTACATATAAGACAATTAAGTGAAATGAAACTCACCATCAAGGCCCATTTGCTCTCCAATACCACTCAATAACAGTTCTCTTTTATCAAGATTTTTGTAGTCGCTGTCACGTTTGTCATATAGTTCTTTATGTTCCGACACCAATGAGACCAGCAGCTCTACATTCATCTTGCCTTGCATCTTCCTCGTCTTATTTCTTCCCGGCAATGTAGAAGCTACTTGGCGTATATCTTCTTCGCCGTTACGTATGTGTGCTCGGCAAGACCGTTTTGTGTTTGAGCGCCCCCAAGTAGTGTTTTACTAGTGTCACAGAAACTACATACTTAATTTTTAACTCCAATTGTCGTGTTTTATCATCATTTGACATTTTCTCTTGAACTGAAACATACCTTTTATACAACGTACAGTGTTTCAGTGACTGTCCCAATCATGTAAATACAAGGCGCATGATTGGCTATTGGTTGCAAAGAAATCTAGGTGTAACATTCTAACACTGCACTGCTTCGTACTGTACACGTTTGACACCACAAAAGCAGTGCTAACCCTGCTCTGAAGGGTTTCATAACCCCTCTTCCAAATTACAAGCGTGAAATCCTGTACCCTGTGTTAAAAGTGGGGTTTAGAGTGACGACAACCCAGGGTTTAGGGCATTGTGAAAAGCCCTTATCTGTATCCAACCAAACCCCTTTCTGCCAAATGTTCTAACCTGGCAAGCAAGGAGATTCATACTGGTTTAAGCTGGTCTTTTCAGCAGGGGATATCCCGAAACGTTGCCATCCTGTGATTGCTCTCCATAGCCACTCCTAAGCCCTGTAGACAGTGACAGATAGACCCTGTATTTTGTCTGAAATGGTCATTAGGTCCACAAGATCTCTGTTGTGTAAGTAGCTCATTTGTAAGGTCTCAGAAGATTAAGTTCTACACATGGGATGAATTAGCTCTTGCTGGAAATGCTGCTGTCGGTTAAGTGGGTAGAAGAGGTGGTTGTGGTGGTTCAGTATTTTTGTTTATCGGTGCATCCTATATATATAGATTCGTAATCAAAAAACGTAACATTCTCATTTTCCACTAGATATTTTCCTTAACATCTCATCAGCAATTTCGATTTTGGCACGCTCTGCAGCAGCTGACCACTAAGAAGCGAATGAACAGTGACGTGACATAACTGCCAGATTCAAAATGTGCTTTTGCGCTATGGCTGGCGCTGAGCCAAAGATGGACACGCTCAGCGCTTTTCATATATCACAACTATTCAGTGTTTTTAACCACATGTTTATTTTAGGTTTCAGACAATTAAATACATATAATTTATATCAAAACAATACATTTATAGTTTGCAAAATACACAATAGTTTATATGGAAGCAGCAATAACAATCCATTCAAATATATTTGCCGTATATTTGTGTATCGCGATGCCGGCTCAACATCGTGATGTGTGTCAGCCATCGCGATGGATCGTCTATCGGCCCAACCCTAGTGTGCTTGAACTAGAACACATGAAATATCTGAACTGGCTTGGTTTGTTGAGTGTCACATTGGACTGCATGTTGGAAATATGAAAGGAAGATATTTAGAAGAATGTCAGTAACCAAACAGTTTCTGGTCTCATTGACTTCCATAGTAGGAAGAAAATATACTATGGAAGTCAATGAGACCAGAAACTGTCTGGTTACTGATATTCTTCTAAATATCTTCCTTTCTGTTCAGCAGAAGAAAAAAATTCATAAAGGATTGAGACAACATGAGGGTGAGTATATGATGACAGAATTTTCATTTTAAAGTGGAGTATCCCTTTAAAGGAACAGTGGTTACATTACCTGGTTTTACATTACCAGGTTCAGAAAAACCCTCGAGTGACTGCAAAAGACCTGCAGCAGGACAGTTTCAGCTTGCACAGTAAGGCGCGTACTAAACGCATTCGGTTTCCATGCCAGACGTACACCACTACTGACCGAAAAGCATAAGAAAAATCGGCTCCAATTTGCTCAAAATCATATAAATAAGCCACAGAAGTTTTGGGATTCTGTTCTGTGGAGCGATGACACAAAACTGGAACCTTTCGGCCCGATCGATCAGCAGTATGTCTGGCGGAAGAAGAATGAAGCATATGCTGAAAAGAACACTCTGTGTACAGTTAAGCATGGTGGTGCTCTGTGATGCTCTTGCGGCTGCTTTACATCCTCTGGCTCTGGAAACCTGCAGCGTGTGGAAGGCAAGATGGATTCATTGAAGGATCAGGAAATCCTAGGAGAAAACGTCATGCCATCAGTGAGGAAGCTGAAGCTTGGCCGTC
The DNA here is from genome assembly GCF_964197995.2 of Scardinius erythrophthalmus. Lineage (NCBI taxonomy): Eukaryota > Metazoa > Chordata > Actinopteri > Cypriniformes > Leuciscidae > Scardinius > Scardinius erythrophthalmus. The sequence goes on from NC_138238.1 coordinate 33,710,457, forward strand.
ATTGGACCTTCCAACAGGACAATGATCCCAAGAATACCTAAAATTCCACCAAGGCTTGGTTGCAGAAGAAGTCCTGGATGATTCTACAGTGGCATCACAGTCACCTGTCTTGAACCCCATAGAAATTATCTGGTGGGTTTTGAAGAAGGCGGTTGCAGCACGAATAGAATACCCAAGAATATTACTGAACTGGAGGCAATTGCTCATGAGGAATGGGCTAAGATTCCTCAGAAACGCTGCCAGAAGCTGGTATCTGGTTATACATCTCGTTTGCAGCAGGTGTTCTACTAAGTACTGAAGATGCTTGCCATGAAGGGGTTGAATAATTTTGAGACTGCAGAAGTCATTAAAAGTTGCATTTTCAGTTGAATTTGGGGAAACCACTTGAAACATTTGTTGTGTTGAGCTGTTTCAAGTTTGATTTTTTTTGTCTTAGGACAACTTTTTTGATCCACAAATGTTGACTACTGTAATTAGTTGAGTATAATAAAAGCATTGATAGCAAGTTTTGTACCATGAATTTTGTTTTGGATTTTGTGGCGCATTACTTTTTTTCCCAACAAGTTTCAGGGTAGTATTTCAAAGTGCTACATTGGCTTTTTTTTCTTTCTTTTTTTTACAATCTGTTCACACACAGTAACACAATAATAAATATTCTCTCCTAAATTGTCATTTACTGTAGCACATTTGTTGAATTTTAGTGAATCACTTCATTTTGACTTTTCAAATAAATTAAAGTTCACAAAAATGATTCAGCAATTTAAGGTAGTTTTTGAAGAGAAGTGTTTAGTTTAATGCTGTTGTTAATCATTACATTTAACTCTGTTATATACATGGTGTTTTATTTAATTTAATTTTTAGTTTTAGTAGTTGAATTTAGAGTAAAGGATGTCAGTTAAAATACTGTCACCATCTTTGAGATCCTTATGGTTTTTGTTCCAGATGAATTCTATTCTCATTGCTAAATTATATAATCTGATTGTTTTTTTTAATTTCAAAAGATATTGATTCAATGAAGTTAGTTACTTATTGTTAAGAACTTTAAAAAGATAATTAGACTACAATTGATCTACATTATGAGTAGCTTGTAGTTTGTTAACCTACAGTTTCGCAATGTCTTACCCTATTCATATGACTGTTATATTCCCTTTGATAGGGCATTGTTAGACATTTAACCAGTTGTTTAAAATCACATCTGTTTTTTCATGTTTATTTCAGTTAGCAATCCTTTTGCATTTGGATCAGCTTCAAAGATAAAGAGTTTAAGCAAAAGCATTTTCATGCAAGGAAACACACAGCTTATTGCGTCCTCTACAGTCTCCCAAGAAGCCCTAATTGTTTCTTTGTTGGACTTATTTATTAATTTTCCTTCTGTGCACGGTGTGGCTAATTGAAAATTAGTTGCTGTGGAAAATGAAAAGCAGAAATGAACGGTGGAAACAAATGTGCTACCTGATGCATGGAGACTCGGGATATCAGAGTGATTATGATGGGATAGAGGCCCCAAGGCACCGTCCTGATGGAGAAAACGGTCCCAGTGCGACTAAGAGCACCATCGTGAACTCACTACACTTTGCAGATTTACTTTAAGGCTTGACATATTTTATTTTTCATCTGGGAAGAGAGAAGACACACAGAAATGTGTGGGATTAAAAAATAAGAGAAAAAAAATACCAATTTCACTCCAAAGTACTTTCCTCAAGACCTTTTATTTTGGGGATGTGAGCAATTGCAAAGTTTTATTAGTCGGGACTCAAGACTCAAGGGCATCCTTGAATAAGCGCATTCTCACAGAAAGGACGAAGGGTGGGGGGATTGACAGGGGAGGGAGGTGTAATTTGGATACCTGAACCCACCTGGCCTCTCCTTGGACTCGGAGATGGGTGATCTATTGAGTGTATTAGGTCGCATCGCGTCTCTTGCATCTCCCGGAATCAGCTGTCATCAGCATTCATGGGAGCCGACCGCACTTTCTCTTTGCTGTATCTTTCACATATATAACTTTGTGGGAAAAAGTTAATGCCCTCTGCAAAGTAAGCACCACTATTTCAAAGTTCAAAGAGTTTTAAACCTTGAACCAAACAGTTAAACAACATTACAAATACTGAATTAAAGAAACATTTCAAATTGGAGGGGAAAATCCCATAAGGTGTTATAAATTATCACAATGGAAATGTCACAATAGACTATGCATGCCGACTGCCTGCATATTTCCTCTCAAATCTCTGTGATAGTAGCAATCTTTTTCTGTCATATTTCTAATAACTGTCGATCAGAAATCAATGAATAAATTATAATTACACTGTATTATAATATAACACATCATATCTATATTAAACATAACATTTTAGTATATTAAACCATAATGTTGTTCCAGAAGCTTTAAATACCTTTAGTGAGATTGCAGATCTTATCAGTATTGCTTTGTCCTCTCATGCAACAATTCATTAGGATTTAATTTTGTGCTTATTTTTCCCATAATTTCCATACACTGTGCTGCACCGGTTGCCACTGAGGCTAAATTCGGAAGCGTTTTTGCAAAGAGTCCATTGTATAAAAGTGATGGTATGATATAAAGCTATCCACTTAGAGTACATAAAAAAACAAAACAAACAAAAAACACTGCCGTTCAAAGTTTTGGGATTGGTAAGATTTTTTGTGTTTTTAAACCCGGTCCCAAACTTTTGAAGCAGTGTGTATATATAGTGTGAAATATTTAAATGGTCACAAATATATCAGTGACTTTAGTGTTGTAAGACATTTTTAATATTTATGGGAGTAGACAGTTGTTACTGAGCTTTTTTTTGCAGTGATTGTCATTTCTAGAACAGTGAATTCTCTGATTGGTGGATATTTGTTTATGGGTAATGTAGTTCTTCACTGGAAGTTGAAATCACATTAAGAAGCATATAGCACTGTTACAGATTTCTGAGGGCATGGTATGTGTTATAGGTAAAAAGGAATTTCTATATGGAGAAAAGGAATAGAGTTTTTCACTCCCGAACCCTACTGTTGCACTATATACACCCCTTTTCAGCTTTGCCTCTTTATCCTCTCTAGTAACCTTTTCATCTGCCTTTTGCAGTCTCTCAGCGGCTATAATTATGTCTCACCCAACTTTTCCCCCAAAAAGTCCCTAGGCACATAGCACTGTGACACATCCTTAATGCACTGCATGATCTACTATTGAATAAATGCCATTTTTGCTTAGTGTTTTAGTGTTCGGGGCTAGCTAATGGGGCCTGAGCTAGCACACAGTCTGACAGTTGCAAAAGAGTAAAGGTAGGCGAAGAGAGCAGGAATCGAGGCACTAATCGGAGTTTGATATTCTGTGTCTGGACAGGACATGAACGACTTCCCGCCAGTGTTCAGTCAAATGCTGTACCGGGGAATGGTGGCACCCAACGCAATCAAGGGGACCGTAGTGACCACTGTGCATGCCGAGGACCTGGACCCACCGGTGAGTTGGCTTGATTGTGTGTGTTTCTTCATCACTAAGGTATTTCATTTTTTCAAATTGTGACTGAAGATATATCGAGTGTAGCATCAAGTCTCCCATGATTAAGCTTGAGTGTCATTAACAGTCTTTATTGGTCACTGCCTGAAGTGATTGTGAATCGGTGTGACTGTGGTGTGCAACGAGCGAATGTTTGCTATGTGACATGACTTCAAAGGGCTAAGCACAATAAAACAATTATAAGAGGAGAAAAAAAACATCAGAAAAAGATTCAAAGCTGTGTGCGTGTGTATGTTTAACTGAAGAGGCAGCCACACCAGCCCGAACTGTGAATAACAGCCTGTCACGTCTCCAGCATAAAGCCCCAGACTCTATGCTCCACAGTCACAACCACAAACAAACACAACCAGCGTCACACAACAGCTTGCTCAACTTTATGGTAATGAGCTATGACGCGGTTCAGCGGCAAGCAGCGGCAAACGCCACCAACCAATCGGAATATAGACGTCCTTCGCGCTGGCTGATTCCGGAGAAACATACGATGTAAACTTTCGTTCCTACCAAAACATTAGTTCCGAGAAAAAAATATTAATTGCAGAGTTTAACCATCATAGAGTGAAAGTGTATCATTTGCATGTGTTTTTAAGTCCTGTCAGTTTAACAGGGCGCGCTTGACAGGGTTTAAGAACGAGCAGAGAGAGAGAGAGCTCTGGCCGCGCGCGCACTCACCCGAGCGCTGTCTTGAATGCAAGACTCTTGCTCTCTCTTTCCCTCGCGCATATTAATCAAAATCAATTGATACGATGGTGTCGAAAAAAAAACTCTCCAGTGATGAAATGTTTTCTGTGTTGACAAATCTTGTGCGATATCCTAAACTGCTGAATGCATTGCTTGTTTTTTCTGTTTACATTTCATGGTGTGACACTTCTCTTCTCCCATGATCGAACATAGAATGCTGCTACGTCAGAGCGGCCAAAGCGTCAACAAGCTTCCCCGTACTTTTTGACAAGCGTCCTTGACTGGGCGGCCAGAGCTTCTTTGCAGCTCAAGTCGGCGGCGGTGTGAACGTACAGTTAGTCTTATAGGGATCTGGCGAACCAGAAACCAGTAGTGTTTTATACTGCAGCTGATGACATGCTATAGGGTAAATTCAATTTAGCTTCCTGTTCTCCAGATTTGCTCACCCCTAAAAGTCACATATATATTCTACATGTCAGTCAGACACTCCCTTCTTGTCGAACTGAGCAGCACACACTGATAGCATTGGGAGATAAAATAAATGATCATATACTATTCATTATGTATAATGACAGAAAGAATTTGTAGTTATTGTAAACTAACTAATATCTCTGCGATTATATTCCTGAAATAAACTACCTACTTACTTACATTATGTATATTTGTATTCATTTATATTAATAACTTGCAAATCCCACTTAGCAACCACACAAACAACCTTTCTTCAATTTGTTGTCAATTTGGCTTTACTCTGTCCCTATCTCTTGCTCTTTCGTGCTTTCTGTTTTCTTACTTTTTCAATCCATGGAGGTCTGCAGATGAAATGGTTCTCTATGCCCTCACCTTGCCAGAAACCTCAACCTTAAAAATATCAATTGTGCTTCTCTATTCAGCCCATAACTCAGCGCACATGCCAAGACTGGTCAGGGCCAAAGCAGGCCAACAGTCCCAGCTGTGACTGGAAATTGAATTTAACCTGACAGTCCTGCTTGCATGTCATCAGTTGCAGTATAAAACACTGCTTGGGATTTCTAGTTCAACACATCCCTGTAAGACTAAGCAATTGTCACATTGTACATTGCTGATATACACTCACCTAAAGGATTATTAGGAACACCATACTAATACTGTGTTTGACCCCCTTTCGCCTTCAGAACTGCCTTAATTCTACGTGGCATTGATTCAACAAGGTGCTGAAAGCATTCTTTAGAAATGTTGGCCCATATTGATAGGATAGCATCTTGCAGTTGATGGAGATTTGTGGGATGCACATCCAGGGCACGAAGCTCCCGTTCCACCACATCCCAAAGATGCTCTATTGGGTTGAGATCTGGTGACTGTGGGGGCCATTTTAGTACAGTGAACTCATTGTCATGTTCAAGAAACCAATTTGAAATGATTCGAGCTTTGTGACATGGTGCGTTATCCTGCTGGAAGTAGCCATCAGAGGATGGGTTTTATTTTTTGGGATCTGACTCTACCATCTGAATTCTGTTGAGACAGAAATCGAGACTCATCAGACCAGGCAACATTTTTCCAGTCTTCAACTGTCCAATTTTGGTGAGCTCGTGCAAATTGTAGCCTCTTTTTCCTATTTGTAGTGGAGATGAGTGGTAAATCACCTTTCTTTCCCATTCTGACATTCAGTTTGGAGTTCAGGAGATTGTCTTGACCAGGACCACACCCCTAAATGCATTGAAGCAACTGCCATGTGATTGGTTGATTAGATAATTGCATTAATGAGAAATTGAACAGGTGTTCCTAATAATCCTTTAGGTGAGTGTACAGTAGGTTAATGGAGAGATTTCTGTTTTCATTGGTGAACTGTAAACTACTGTAAGCTGCTGTCTGCTTATAATTACAGAATGAAGCTGCACTTCAAGCTGGAGACAATGAAAAATGAAAATATTGCATTTTCTATTGTATTTATTTTATAAATAAAAATATTTATTGATATATATATAAAAAAAAATATATATATATAGATATGACAAACACAATATGGATATTAATTAAATTAATAACATCAAACTGGAACAACTAACCACACTTGATCAAATTGATGAAAAACTGAAGCTAATCATTTATTGAAATTAAAAAAATGAACACATTAAATACAGAGCAGGAACAGCATAACAATACCAATCCAGTTCATTAAAACCATCAAGATTAATGTTGTCAGCTATATATTTTTAAATTTAGACCATGTCCTGTTTTTGTTTAGATAAGTTTTATTCAACTATGTCTGGGCATTTTAGTCTAGTTTTAGTCAATGAAAACTTGTCACATTATCGTCATGCTGCATAATGGTTAAATCGATTATCGTGGTTAGTTTGCTCAAAATTATAATTGCAATGATTGTTGTCATTTGAGAAATTAATTTTTACATTTAATCAGAATGATTGCACTTTCACCTATAAGCACAAATCAAGAGAATGTCAAGTCAAATGCATGGTTAATTTGACCTCATCTAGTTTCCTGGTTTATTATTGGCTATTTGTAGTATAAATTAACACACACATTACATTATGAAAACTGGTAAAACAAGAAACTTCTCACAAAAATGAAAACAGTGAAATTCCTAAAAGTAATTCCAACAATTCCAAATGACATTTATGTTTTTCTAATAAAACAACAGCAAAAAAGACTGCATTGTTACACAGAGGTTGCATAAAAGCCCTTATTCCGGAACCACAATCGCAAACAATATAGTTAAGATCCATGTTTGGATTATTATGACCGCCGCTAGCGTAGCTAGCGAAAGCGGTCATATAGGGATTGTCAAAGTTTTTTGTTTTTTTTTTTCCGTCACCTTACTGAATTTTTCGTCAACGATACCAGGGACACCGAAACACCGGGGAACATGAAATTTGGTGAGCATGTAGCCCCACTAGACTTCTAAGGAAAAATTTCGTTTGGTCCCCGGGGGCCACTCCCCCCCCCGCGCTGGGCCCCCCAAACCCCAAAAAATGCAGTTTTTCCTAAATAACTACCTGAACCGTGGCACCGAGGATGAAGAAATTTTTATGGTATGTTGGTCTACTAGACTTTTACGGAAAAATTTCATTTGGTCCCCGGGGGCCACTTCCCCCCCCCCGCGCTGGGGCCCCTGTAAATTTTTCGTCAACGATACCAGGGACACCGAAGCACCTGGGAACATGAAATTTGGTGGGCATGTAGCCCCACTAGACTTCTAAGGAAAAATTTCGTTTGGTCCCCGGGGGCCACTCCCCCCCCGCGCTGGGCCCCCCCAAACCCAAAAAATGCAGTTTTTCCTAAATAACTACCTGAACCGTGGCACCGAGGATGAAGAAATTTTTATGGTATGTTGGTCTACTAGACTTTTACAGAAAAATTTCGTTTGGTCCCCGGGGGCCACTTCCCCCCCCCGCGCTGGGGCCCCCGTAAATTTTTCGTCAACGATACCAGGGACACCGAAGCACCGAGGAACATGAAATTTGGTGGGCATGTAGCCCCACTAGACTTCTAAGGAAAAATTTCGTTTGGTCCCCGGGGGCCACTCCCCCCCCGCGCTGGGCCCCCCCAAACCCAAAAAAATGCAGTTTTTCCTAAATAACTACCTGAACCGTGGCACCGAGGATGAAGAAATTTTTATGGTATGTTGGTCTACTAGACTTTTACAGAAAAATTTTGTTTGGTCCCCGGGGGCCACTTCCCCCCCCGCGCTGGGGCCCCCTTAAATTTTTCGTCAACGATACCAGGGACACCGAAGCACCGGGGAACATGAAATTGGGTGGGCATGTAGCCCCACTAGACTTCTAAGGAAAAATTTAGTTTGGTCCCCGGGGGCCACTCCCCCCCCCCCGCGCCGGGCCCCCCCAAACCCCAAAAAATGCAGTTTTTCCTAAATAACTACCTGAACCGTGGCACCGAGGATGAAGAAATTTTTATGGTATGTTGGTCTACTAGACTTTTACGGAAAAATTTCATTTGGTCCCCGGGGGCCACTCCCCCCCCCCCCCCCCCCCCCGCGCTGGGGCCCCCGTAAATTTTTCGTCAACGATACCAGGGACACCGAAGCACCGGGGAACATGAAATTTGGTGGGCATGTAGCCCCACTAGACTTCTAAGGAAAAATTTCGTTTGGTCCCCGGGGGCCACTCCCCCCCCCCGCGCTGGGCCCCCCCAAACCCAAAACAATGCAGTTTTTCCTAAATAACTACCTGAACCGTGGCACCGAGGATGAAGAAATTTTTATGGTATGTTGGTCTACTAGACTTTTACAGAAAAATTTCGTGTGGTCCCCGGGGGCCACTTCCCCCCCCCGCGCTGGGGCCCCCGTAAATTTTTCGTCAACGATACCAGGGACACCGAAGCACCGGGGAACATGAAATTTGGTGGGCATGTAGCCCCACTAGACTTCTAAGGAAAAATTTAGTTTGGTCCCCGGGGGCCACTCCCCCCCCGCGCTGGGCCCCCCCAAACCCAAAAAAATGCAGTTTTTCCTAAATAACTACCTGAACCGTGGCACCGAGGATGAAGAAATTTTTATGGTATGTTGGTCTATTAGACTTTTACAGAAAAATTTCGTTTGGTCCCCGGGGGCCACTTCCCCCCCCGCGCTGGGGCCCCCGTAAATTTTTCGTCAACGATACCAGGGACACCGAAGCACCGAGGAACATGAAATTTGGTGGGCATGTAGCCCCACTAGACTTCTAAGGAAAAATTTCGTTTGGTCCCCGGGGGCCACTCCCCCCCCGCGCTGGGCCCCCCCAAACCCAAAAAAATGCAGTTTTTCCTAAATAACTACCTGAACCGTGGCACCGAGGATGAAGAAATTTTTATGGTATGTTGGTCTACTAGACTTTTACAGAAAAATTTTGTTTGGTCCCCGGGGGCCACTTCCCCCCCCGCGCTGGGGCCCCCTTAAATTTTTCGTCAACGATACCAGGGACACCGAAGCACCGGGGAACATGAAATTGGGTGGGCATGTAGCCCCACTAGACTTCTAAGGAAAAATTTAGTTTGGTCCCCGGGGGCCACTCCCCCCCCCCGCGCCGGGCCCCCCCAAACCCCAAAAAATGCAGTTTTTCCTAAATAACTACCTGAACCGTGGCACCGAGGATGAAGAAATTTTTATGGTATGTTGGTCTACTAGACTTTTACGGAAAAATTTCATTTGGTCCCCGGGGGCCACTCCCCCCCCACCCCCCCCCCCCCCCCGCGCTGGGGCCCCCGTAAATTTTTCGTCAACGATACCAGGGACACCGAAGCACCGGGGAACATGAAATTTGGTGGGCATGTAGCCCCACTAGACTTCTAAGGAAAAATTTTGTTTGGTCCCCGGGGGCCACTCCCCCCCCCCGCGCTGGGCCCCCCCAAACCCAAAACAATGCAGTTTTTCCTAAATAACTACCTGAACCGTGGCACCGAGGATGAAGAAATTTTTATGGTATGTTGGTCTACTAGACTTTTACAGAAAAATTTCGTTTGGTCCCCGGGGGCCACTTCCCCCCCCCGCGCTGGGGCCCCCGTAAATTTTTCGTCAACGATACCAGGGACACCGAAGCACCGGGGAACATGAAATTTGGTGGGCATGTAGCCCCACTAGACTTCTAAGGAAAAATTTCGTTTGGTCCCCGGGGGCCACTCCCCCCCCGCGCTGGGCCCCCCCAAACCCAAAAAAATGCAGTTTTTCCTAAATAACTACCTGAACCGTGGCACCGAGGATGAAGAAATTTTTATGGTATGTTGGTCTATTAGACTTTTACAGAAAAATTTCGTTTGGTCCCCGGGGGCCACTTAAGCCACCCCCCCCCCCCCCCGCGCTGGGGCCCCCGTAAATTTTTCGTCAACGATACCAGGGACACCGAAGCACCGGGGAACATGAAATTTGGTGGGCATGTAGCCCCACTAGACTTCTAAGGAAAAATTTCGTTTGGTCCCCGGGGGCCACTCCCCCCCCGCGCTGGGCCCCCCCAAACCCAAAAAAATGCAGTTTTTCCTAAATAACTACCTGAACCGTGGCACCGAGGATGAAGAAATTTTTATGGTATGTTGGTCTACTAGACTTTTACAGAAAAATTTTGTTTGGTCCCCGGGGGCCACTTCCCCCCCCGCGCTGGGGCCCCCTTAAATTTTGCGTCAACGATACCAGGGACACCGAAGCACCGGGGAACATGAAATTGGGTGGGCATGTAGCCCCACTAGACTTCTAAGGAAAAATTTAGTTTGGTCCCCGGGGGCCACTCCCCCCCCCCGCGCCGGGCCCCCCCAAACCCCAAAAAATGCAGTTTTTCCTAAATAACTACCTGAACCGTGGCACCGAGGATGAAGAAATTTTTATGGTATGTTGGTCTACTAGACTTTTACGGAAAAATTTCATTTGGTCCCCGGGGGCCACTCCCCCCCCACCCCCCCCCCCCCCCCCCCCGCGCTGGGGCCCCCGTAAATTTTTCGTCAACGATACCAGGGACACCGAAGCACCGGGGAACATGAAATTTGGTGGGCATGTAGCCCCACTAGACTTCTAAGGAAAAATTTTGTTTGGTCCCCGGGGGCCACTCCCCCCCCCCGCGCTGGGCCCCCCCAAACCCAAAACAATGCAGTTTTTCCTAAATAACTACCTGAACCGTGGCACCGAGGATGAAGAAATTTTTATGGTATGTTGGTCTACTAGACTTTTACAGAAAAATTTCGTTTGGTCCCCGGGGGCCACTTCCCCCCCCCGCGCTGGGGCCCCCGTAAATTTTTCGTCAACGATACCAGGGACACCGAAGCACCGGGGAACATGAAATTTGGTGGGCATGTAGCCCCACTAGACTTCTAAGGAAAAATTTCGTTTGGTCCCCGGGGGCCACTCCCCCCCCGCGCTGGGCCCCCCCAAACCCAAAAAAATGCAGTTTTTCCTAAATAACTACCTGAACCGTGGCACCGAGGATGAAGAAATTTTTATGGTATGTTGGTCTATTAGACTTTTACAGAAAAATTTCGTTTGGTCCCCGGGGGCCACTTAAGCCACCCCCCCCCCCCCCCCGCGCTGGGGCCCCCGTAAATTTTTCGTCAACGATACCAGGGACACCGAAGCACCGGGGAACATGAAATTTGGTGGGCATGTAGCCCCACTAGACTTCTAAGGAAAAATTTCGTTTGGTCCCCGGGGGCCACTCCCCCCCCGCGCTGGGCCCCCCCAAACCCAAAAAAATGCAGTTTTTCCTAAATAACTACCTGAACCGTGGCACCGAGGATGAAGAAATTTTTATGGTATGTTGGTCTACTAGACTTTTACAGAAAAATTTTGTTTGGTCCCCGGGGGCCACTTCCCCCCCCGCGCTGGGGCCCCCGTAAATTTTTCGTCAACGATACCAGGGACACCGAAGCACCGGGGAACATGAAATTTGGTGGGCATGTAGCCCCACTAGACTTCTAAGGAAAAATTTAGTTTGGTCCCCGGGGGCCACTCCCCCCCCCCCCGCGCTGGGCCCCCCCAAACCCCAAAAAATGCAGTTTTTCCTAAATAACTACCTGAACCGTGGCACCGAGGATGAAGAAATTTTTATGGTATGTTGGTCTACTAGACTTTTACGGAAAAATTTCATTTGGTCCCCGGGGGCCACTTCCCCCCCCCCCCCGCGCTGGGGCCCCCGTAAATTTTTCGTCAACGATACCAGGGACACCGAAGCACCGGGGAACATGAAATTTGGTGGGCATGTAGCCCCACTAAATTTTTCGTCAACGATACCAGGGACACCGAAGCACCGGGGAACATGAAATTTGGTGGGCATGTAGCCCCACTAGACTTCTAAGGAAAAATTTCGTTTGGTCCCCGGGGGCCACTCCCCCCCCGCGCTGGGCCCCCCCAAACCCAAAAAAATGCAGTTTTTCCTAAATAACTACCTGAACCGTGGCACCGAGGATGAAGAAATTTTTATGGTATGTTGGTCTACTAGACTTTTACGGAAAAATTTCATTTGGTCCCCGGGGGCCACTTCCCCCCCCCCCCCCGCGCTGGGGCCCCCGTAAATTTTTCGTCAACGATACCAGGGACACCGAAGCACCGGGGAACATGAAATTTGGTGGGCATGTAGCCCCACTAAATTTTTCGTCAACGATACCAGGGACACCGAAGCAACCGGGGAACATGAAATTTGGTGGGCATGTAGCCCCACTAGACTTCTAAGGAAAAATTTCGTTTGGTCCCCGGGGGCCACTCCCCCCCCGCGCTGGGCCCCCCCAAACCCAAAAAAATGCAGTTTTTCCTAAATAACTACCTGAACCGTGGCACCGAGGATGAAGAAATTTTTATGGTATGTTGGTCTATTAGACTTTTACAGAAAAATTTCGTTTGGTTCCCGGGGGCCACTTCCCCCCCCCCCTGCGCTGGGGCCCCCGTAAATTTTTCGTCAACGATACCAGGGACACCGAAGCACCGGGGAACATGAAATTTGGTGGGCATGTAGCCCCACTAGACTTCTAAGGAAAAATTTCGTTTGGTCCCCGGGGGCCACTCCCCCCCCGCGCTGGGCCCCCCCAAACCCAAAAAAATGCAGTTTTTCCTAAATAACTACCTGAACCGTGGCACCGAGGATGAAGAAATTTTTATGGTATGTTGGTCTACTAGACTTTTACAGAAAAATTTCGTTTGGTCCCCGGGGGCCACTTCCCCCCCCCCGCGCTGGGGCCCCCGTAAATTTTTCGTCAACGATACCAGGGACACCGAAGCACCGGGGAACATGAAATTTGGTGGGCATGTAGCCCCACTAGACTTCTAAGGAAAATTTTGTTTGGTCCCCGGGGGCCACTCCCCCCCCCGCGCTGGGCCCCCCCAAACCCCAAAAAATGCAGTTTTTCCTAAATAACTACCTGAACCGTGGCACCGAGGATGAAAATTTTTTTATGGTATGTTGGTCTACTAGACTTTTACGGAAAAATTTCATTTGGTCCCCGGGGGCCACTTCCCCCCCCGCGCTGGGGCCCCCATAAATTTTTCGTCAACGATACCAGGGACACCGAAGCACCGGGGAACATGAAATTTGGTGGGCATGTAGCCCCACTAGACTTCTAAGGAAAAATTTCGTTTGGTCCCCGGGGGCCACTCCCCCCCCCCCCCCGCGCTGGCCCCCCCCAAACCCAAAACAATGCAGTTTTTCCTAAATAACTACCTGAACCGTGGCACCGAGGATGAAAAAATTTTTATGGTATGTTGGTCTACTAGACTTTTACGGAAAAATTTCATTTGGTCCCCGGGGGCCACTTCCCCCCCCCGCGCTGGGGCCCCCGTAAATTTTTCGTCAACGATACCAGGGACACCGAAGCACCGGGGAACATGAAATTTGGTGGGCATGTAGCCCCACTAGACTTCTAAGGAAAAATTTCGTTTGGTCCCCGGGGGCCACTCCCCCCCCCCCGCGCGCTGGCCCCCCCCCAAACCCAAAACAATGCAGTTTTTCCTAAATAACTACCTGAACCGTGGCACCGAGGATGAAGAAATTTTTATGGTATGTTGGTCTACTAGACTTTTAGGGAAAAATTTCGTTTGGTCCCCGGGGGCCACTTCCCCCCCGCGCTGGGGCCCCCGTAAATTTTTCGTCAACGATACCAGGGACACCGAAGCACCGGGGAACATGAAATTTGGTGGGCATGTAGCCCCACTAGACTTCTAAGGAAAAATTTAGTTTGGTCCCCGGGGGCCACTCCCCCCCCCGCGCTGGGCCCCCCCAAACCCAAAAAAAATGCAGTTTTTCCTAAATAACTACCTGAACCGTGGCACCGAGGATGAAGAAATTTTTATGGTATGTTGGTCTACTAGACTTTTAGGGAAAAATTTCGTTTGGTCCCCGGGGGCCACTTCCCCCCCCCCCCCCCCCGCGCTGGGGCCCCCGTAAATTTTTCGTCAACGATACCAGGGACACCGAAGCACCGGGGAACATGAAATTTGGTGGGCATGTAGCCCCACTAGACTTCTAAGGAAAAATTTCGTTTGGTCCCCGGGGGCCACTCCCCCCCCCCCGCGCTGGGCCCCCCCAAACCCCAAAAAATGCAGTTTTTCCTAAATAACTACCTGAACCGTGGCACCGAGGATGAAGAAATTTTTATGGTATGTTGGTCTACTAGACTTTTAGGGAAAAATTTCGTTTGGTCCCCGGGGGCCACTTTCCCCCCCCCCGCGCTGGGGCCCCCGTAAATTTTTTGTCAACGATACCAGGGACACTGAAGCACCGGGGAACATGAAATTTGGTGGGCATGTAGCCCCACTAGACTTCTAAGGAAAAATTTCGTTTGGTCCCCGGGGGCCACTCCCCCCCCGCGCTGGGCCCCCCCAAACCCAAAAAAATGCAGTTTTTCCTAAATAACTACCTGAACCGTGGCACCGAGGATGAAGAAATTTTTATGGTATGTTGGTCTACTAGACTTTTACAGAAAAATTTCGTTTGGTCCCCGGGGGCCACTTCCCCCCCTGAGCTGGGGCCCCCGTAAATTTTTCGTCAACGATACCAGGGACACCGAAGCACCGGGGAACATGAAATTTGGTGGGCATGTAGCCCCACTAGACTTCTACGGAAAAATTTCGTTTGGTCCCCGGGGGCCACTCCCCCCCCCCCCCGCGCTGGGCCCCCCCAAACCCAAAAAAATGCAGTTTTTCCTAAATAACTACCTGAACCGTGGCAACGAGGATGAAGAAATTTTTATGGTATGTTGCTCTTAAGGGCCCACATCAACCTAGCCCATAATCACTCATTTGTGATTTGCGCCCCTCCCATAAAAAATGAAAATGCAATATTATTCTGCTTTAATCGCCCCTATCTTCAGTGGAGATGTTCAGAACTGCACCATATTTCATGTGTATGATTAACTTGACATCCTCTGGGGGTATCCTCTGCTAAGTTTTGTAGAATTTCATCCATGGGGGGGTATAAAATAAATTCATTTATGTGCACATTGAGGGCCCTATTTTAACGATCTGAAACGCAAGTGTCAAAGCGCAAAGCGCAAGTAACTTTGTGGGCGGGTCTTGGCGCTGTTGCTATTTTCCCGGCGGGATAAATGACTCTTGCGCCAGGCGCAAATCTAAAATGGGTTGGTCTGAAGTAGCTTCGTTATTCATAGGTGTGGTTTGGGCGTAACGTGAAATAAACCAATCAGAGCGTCATCTCACATTCCCTTTAAGAGCAGGCGCACTTGTTCTAAAGCGGATTCCTATTATAACAGCGGATTTGCCAGGCGCGCGCCAGGAGCGTTTCACATCCGAGGAGAGCAACGCTCTCGTCAGGGACGTTGGGGAAGGAGAAACCCACCCAAATTAACTTCGGTTAAAAAGGCGTATGATAATTTGGGTAAATGTGTAAGTTAGATGTATGCTTTTATAATAAATTATCTAACTATCTATCTATCTATCTATCTATCTATCTATCTATCTATCTATCTATCGTAATAATGTATGATTTGCAAAAATGAAAACTGCTGCTTCTGTGTAGATGAGACAATCAAAGTGTATGCGCGTTGTGCACACGCTACATTGATTATGGCCAAGCATGCGCCCTTAAAATAGCACATGAATAACATGCGCAATGCGCCACTGACTTTAAACTATTTTTTCCTGGTTAGTGGCGCAATTGTTTTCTAAACCTGCAAAATAGCATGAAGGAACGTTTGCGCCGGAACACGCCTCCTTTTTTGCGCTGAACCGCCCAGGGAGCGCAAGTTCATTCCCTAGTTTAGCGACGTGCTTCTGTGGAGGGAAAAGCGCGCTTTGCGCGGGTGCAAAATAGGAATGATACATGCGTCGGTGTACAAAGTCAATTGCGCTGGGTGCAAGATAGGGCCCTTAGTGACTGTACACTCATCGGCCTGTAGATGGTGCTGTTGAGCGAAGGGTTGCTGGTTTAGGATGATACTGTCACACACACACATGCAGGAATACAAAGAAACGCAAGCATGCACACACACTGACATCCACACGCACAGACACACACCCATACACACACATACAAATCCACATGCACAGACACACACACACAAACACACACGTGCACACATGTACGCACACATACATACACGCACAGACACACACACACACACACACACACAGACACACACATACAAACACACACACACATACACACACACACACACACACACACACACACAGACAGACATGCACATACTATTACTTTTTTTAGGTATATACATAAACACGCAATACAGCCAAATTACTCCACGTCATTTATTTTTGTGGAAAGCCAGTGCAGGCCTGAGCGGCGGTCATATTTTGTACCGCGATGCGGTACATCTAGTTACAGTTGTTTTGAGCACAGACTTGCTATATGACACTTTCATTTGAGTAGAATATCCCAGTGGAGATCACTGAACTTTCTTTTCAGACTAAAATCGTGTCAGATCATCTTCCACAGTGTAGAGAGAGCACACATGTTTGCCAGATTATATATACAGTATATATAAAAAAATAAATAGAGAAAAGAGAAAAGCTCTGATTGGGGGATTTCAAATCTTGACATCTAGCAACCACAAACCTGAAAGCTGTAATATTTTGTCTCCGACAAAAACAATGAGAGAGATTTTGGTAAAGTTTTTATTTTGTAACTACAATTTAGTCGCTTTTTTTGTCAACGAAACGTGTCATTGATTGATGAAAAAAACGTAGATCTTACAGTGTGAAAAGGCTTACAGCAAGGATCATGTTCGTACAGTCTGACAAACAATAATCATAAAGGACTGGTATAAATTGTACAGTGTGTTCCTAGCTTTAGTCAATGATGAAAATTTTTCGTCATACTGTAGATTTCGTTAAATTAACACTAATCCAAATGATTCGGTACAGAAAAGGTTTTTTTTTTTTTTGGCATAGTTGCTTGAGAGCAACGACATTGCTCTTATATATATATATATATATATATATATATATATATATATCAGTGACGTGCGGTCTGGGTAGGCAAACTAGGCACTGCCTACCCTGCCAAAATTCAAAAATAAAATTGTTTATTAAATAATAAACTTGTATTTGTATTTTTACTGTTTATTCTTGTGATTTATATATGCAATATGTGTGTTATGATGACAAATGTAGCAGTTACGCATAATCAAATAAAAAACAAATCGTAGAATAAGCAGTGCTTTTACTGTCCATTCATTGCAGACGGCAAGCGAAAAACCCATGTTGCGCATGCGCACTTCGATCCTGTATTCTTTAACATGTACGTAAAAAAGCACAACTCTGCTGTGCCTTTGGACGTAAATATGGTATGCCCGTAACATCTCCGTAACATATCAGACATGGACCAATTAAAATCGAGATATTACTGGACATTTGCGCAGCTAACGTCATTAACGTTACACCACAGCTAGCCTACATGCCTAATCCCCGCGCCAAATTCAAAGCCAAAATGACAGCACCGGAGTTAAAAGGCCGTCATCACAGAGTTTAATGTTTTAAATTGAGAACCAGAGACTTTGCAAACTGAAGGCCCGTAAAGACGAGTTTTACAAAGCTGTGATCGACGTCTTCACGAGGAAAGGGCGGCGGATGAATTTTATGTAGGCTACAAATAATCTACCGATTGGTGAGTCAAAAACTATTTTGGGCTTAATATTGAATTGATAAATATGGTTGAATTAATGCAAGCCATTTGCCTTCATATTCAATTGAGCAGTGTGTGATTTTACTTTTACTTTTGGCCGTTGTGCAACAATAAGGATTAATAATGGTTGCATTCTAATGCTGGAGTGGACATAAACTACTGTTACCGGTGTGTGCCTGTGTGCTGCGCTTGTGTGTGTGTGTGACGTGCGTGTATGTGTGTGTGTGTGTGTGTGTGTGTGTGTGTGTGTGTGAGACGTGTGTGTGTGTGACAGAGAGAGAGAGAGATACATCCTGATTTGTACATTTCTTGATATGCCGCGCTTGTGTGTAACGTTTACTGTTATTATGTATTATTAGCCTAAACAATAAATCAGGTAATCTGGCTTTCATAACTCAGTGCCTAGCCTCTTTAAGACATCACCGCACGTCACTGATATATATATATATTTAATGTGACATTAAAACACAGATGTTGCATTTACTGCTGTCACACTACTGAACAAAAATGAAGTTAGGTTAGTAGCATCGCTGCTTCTGTTAACTACTTAACACTGGGACTACATGAGTGATTTGAACAAATAATTATGTGAGCATACATCTGTTGTGGCGCTAAACCGAAATTGAATTTCTGACTCCGACGTCAACTTGAGCGATACACAAGGACTTTATTAGTGAGCGTTCTGATAAATGGCACTGTACAAAATGTCAGCTCATTGCATTTACAGGAGCAATGTAAATATGTGTAAGCGACACTGTTTATCTGTCTTTGAAACTGAGGGATACTTATCTTCTTCACTGTATCTGATCATGCAGAAAGCTGTTATCACTCATAAGAGCTGGAGCATTTTGTTGCAAATGGTGGTTGTTGAATGTCAGTTATCTATTTATTTTTTGCACGAGTCAGAGTCTAGAAACTACAACCTCTCAGTTCCTGCCATAAATGACATTTCAATGGGTCAATTTTGGCAGGAAAGCAGTGCTAAGGAATACAGGGCTCGGTTTTGAATCTCTTTTCACTTGTAATGGGTTTTATTTTTAGAATATTCTTTGCTGCTTGCAAGTAGTCATTTGAGCTGCAACTTCTGGTATTCAACCCTCTTGAGTTGTTGCAGACCATTTTAACCTGCTTTTGACTATAGCGCAGATTTAATGCAACTTAATGTACACTCTTAAAAATAAAGGTTTCAAATTGGTGTTTTTGCCATAAATGAACCATTTTCTGTTCCCCAAAGAACCTTTCCGTCAACAGTTCTTGAAATAACCACTTTGTCTCCCTTTAGTGTGAAGAACATTCTAAAAATCTTAAGAACCCCTTTCCACTATAAAGAACCTTTTTGTGGAATGGAAAGTTTCCATGAATGTTAAAGGTTCTTCATGGAACCATAAATGCCAATAAAGAACCTTTATTTTTAAGAGTGTACACTTTTCAGTCTGATTCACAGGTTGTCACCTTGTTTTATGCACACTCTCAGTAACAAACAACGAATTGTGACTTTTGAGTTGTTATTTGCAGGATTTTCATTGTCATAAATGTGATTTACAGGCCTGGAAAACTCTTGAAAAAAATAATTGTAGAACTTTTTGTTGAAATTTGTAGACAACATCAGTGTTTCCAGTCACTCTCTGTTCTAAAGTATTTCTTGGCTTGTTTTAGGGATTATTATAGAATCCTCATCACAAACTAATGGAAAAGTCATTGAAAAGTCTTGGGAAAATCAGTGAAATTCATTGGTCAGAAAATGAGAAAATCATTTCATGTTTAATGTGTGGTCAAACTGATGCTTGATCGGATTGGAGCAGCAGAATTAAAAACCTGAGCAAAAAGTTCCCAAGACTTTGTATCAGAAAGTGTTCTTGTCCCTCTTTAAACTGTTCGCTTTTTTTTTCTTTTTTTTTTTTTCTCTCTGTAATTGGAGGCTTAGGCTACCCGTGATTACTCGTTACGCATCCAGAAATGTTGATATCATTAAAAAGTTGCATTTCTTAATGAGGGCAGGGTAATGACAGTCTACTGGGCTTTCTGTATCAAGAGTTCAATTAGTATTCTAATTTACCATCTTGCCTAATAATGTTTTCGATGTGCTGCACAATTAACAAAATCCTATAAACAGCTTGTGTGGTAATCATTCACTGAAGTGGTATGAAGTAATGCATCCAAGATTGAAAGACATTTCCCCATTAATATGACTGATTTGTTCTAGTCACGTGTTGTTGTGGACCATTTTAATTGTGAGCCTCTTCATTAGCCTCGGGGAATATGTACTGCTCAATCGTGTTTGTGTTTGTCACTGTTGTGATAGTGTGAGTCTGGATTTGTTCCTGTGTTAGCGCTACATTGGTCCAGATACAGGTATATTTGTGTGCCCCTTGTCCCTGAGGTCTTCTGTAGCAGACGGTGATTGAGTTAGTTCCAGGGGCCCTAGAGCCCTAGTGATCAGCTCAAGTTGTAAAGGCAGAAGAGGCCCGGGTCCCTTGAGCCCTATTGGTCAGCTCACACTGAATATTCTGAGAGGCTCAGGAGCCTTAGTGACTGCTTGCACTACATACACAAAAGGACCCATTGCCCCAGAATCCATAGCAATCAGCTCGCACTGTATACATTCAGGGTCCCCGGAGCCCTAGTGGTCAGCTTATGCTGTAAAGGCTTGCACTATATATTTTAGGAGCCTGAGGGGCCCTAATGGTTAGCCTGCAGTTTATGAGCCAAAGGCACTGGTTCAGTTTTCTCGGGCTGTGCACCCAGAGGCTTTGGAGGCCTCTGGCCAGTCTGAGGCACTATAGTACTGGCCCTATCCATAATTCAACCATATAGTTTGTTTCCTAAAAAAAAAACATTCAGATAGCATCTCAGGGACTCTCATTGAGTTATAATTTGGCATACTGTATTTGACCTCATGTGAAGCACCTTGTTATCCTCTTGCACATTAAGCAATTAACAATAGCACTATCAATATTTTACATGGTGATCTTTGAGTGAGCAAATGTTTTAAAGCTAATTTGACAGCATATTACTTCCCAGCCTGTTAAAACACGGCTGATAGAGCCTTTTGCAGATATTCAGGCAGAAATCATCACATCCAAAGCAGTGCTTCTTCCGTAAATTACTTCAATCTTGTTCATGGACTTTTGCATATTCTCTTGGCAAATTAAATACACACACAAAAAGAAAATAAAAATCCACTAAGCAACATCATTTTCAAGGGTTATTTTGTACTGGAACATAATGATTTTGTTTTTCGCAAACAGCAGCTCTTATTTACGACATCTCTTCAGCGGGCTGAAGGGTGACCGGTGACTGGGTTTGTTTTGCTGTCTATCAATGTGTTTCTGGCAACTCTCTCCTTTTCTCTATTCTCTGAGCATCTGTCAGATGGCACTTCATACTGGCATCTGATGTGTTCTCATGCCCATCTGCGTGTTTTATTCATTAGCCATCCTCACACACACAGAAATAAATAAGAATTAAACCTGAGCGCTGTCTTATCCACGCCTTCCTTAATACCTTGTGGAAAAAAGAGAAGAAGCTCTGACTTTTTCTGGGCACGATGCAATCATATCTGCAATTATAGAGTCTCATCAAATTAAAAAGACATCAAATATTAACCTTCTGGTGCTCTTCGGTCAGTTTTTACCGAAACATTTTATGTTTACTTGATCGGAATGGTACAAACCTTGGTAAAGGTTTTGGCACTTATGTTAACACACACACACACACACACACACACACTAAAAAAAAAAAAAAAAAAAAAAAATTCATGGACATAATTTAAAAAGGCTAAATGGTCCTGAAAAAAAGTGTCACTCTTGTGCTTCTTGCGGTCAAAAATGACTGCATTGGAAATGAATGGGAGACGAATATCATAGTGAAAACCTTTGGTACTGCGGCCAAACAAAATTTTACTGAAAGCTCATTTTTTGAGATATCAAGCTCAAATTTGGAACAAAACTTGTTTATATTTATGGCTATGACTTGTAGTCTTTGAAAATGTATAAAGTATTTCATTTAAAAATTTTAAATAGTATTTTGTGCATTTCTAATAACAATAAACGCAAAATCATTTTTATATTAAATTATTATTTTTTATTTTTTTACTTTTTTCACTTCAGCAATAATCTGCCAAGTGGTGTCTTTGAAAAGAGATCAAACTTAAGTCTGTGCTCTACAGCGTTCAAGATTTATGACAGTTTAAGGTGGAAATTTTTATTTTCAGCAGGTCTATGCTCAGAAAGTGAATAAATGGATTTTAAATACAGTGTAAATATAATTTAGTATCATAAAATCCCCTAAAAATACAAAATATTAAATAAAAAAATATTATCAAACTAAAATATAGTACATTCATTTCATTGAAAAAAAAAAAAAGAATTTCGGTCACATTTGAGGTCAAGAAATGAGAGTGACGTTAATCAAACTCATCAGGATTTTAAAAGAGCAGCGATGAAATGTAATGTATGATAAAACACAGTGTGGCATAAGAAGCCCCATGACCCCAGTCCTCTCCATACGCCCTGAAGACACAGGAGTGAGCTGAAATATCATTTATAGTCTGATTTCACAGCAAACACATGCCCCGACTGGCACTACGTGTGGTGCTGTCCCCACCCGTGGGTGGATGGATGGGTTTTTCAGCACGTTCTCGCGAGGACAGGCCCACCCGCTGGCTCCATTTCTCACCCGGCATCACCCTCGTAATTATCTCCATCTCAGCGGGTTACAAAACCCTTTTGTCCCCAGGCCAACTCTACACATTGACTCTCACAGACTTATGAAACTCACAGCGGGATACGTGACTTTAGAAGAACAGAATCAAATGAACAAATTGAGTTTGTCAGATTTATTTGAATCCTGCTAAGAGCGCTCTGCAAAAGAATTTACTTTGACCATTGCTTGAAAGATTTTGGTTTAAACATGCTTTACACCTATTAGAGTTTGTGTCTTGTATCTTGATTTATAGCTCTAAAAGCTAGAATACAGTATATGACTTTTGCCCAGATTTGCAGTCTGAACTTGGTCGGCAGATTTTGGCCGGTCAGATTGGACAGATTTCACAGAAAAGCGTACTAGATATCTGTACTATGATTCTGTCCAATTGGAGGATATCAAACATGTATGAAATTTTGAGCCAATTTTAGAACAATTTTTCATTTGTCTTGTGTTTCCTAGCAACAAGGCACATGTTTCCTTGAGTTGTGTTCGAAATGACTTGCAAGTTTTGTAGTATGTGACCCTTAGTTGTTTAGTGTACGATGCTCAATTCTTCTCTATAATTACCACATTCTCTCTTTTGAAAACCTTTTTATTTTGTATTTTAATATTAAAGGGATAGTTCACTCAAAAATGCCAATTCTGTCATTAATTGCTCACCCTCATGTCGTTCCAAACCCGTGAGACTTTCGTTCATCTTCGGAACACAAATGAAGATCTTTTTGATGAAATCTGAGAGATTTCTGTCCCTCTGTTGACAACTACCACTTTGACGCTTCAAAAACGTCATAAAGAGATCGTAAAACTAATCCATATGAATTGAACAGTTTAGTCCAAATTTTCCGAAGCGACTCAATCGCTTTATATGATGAACAGACTGAATTTATTCACATATAAACATTGATCCCGAACATAAACAGAAGCTCAACCTCACTTTCTTGACGAGTGAGAACAAACCTCT
Source organism: Scardinius erythrophthalmus (assembly GCF_964197995.2). NCBI lineage: Eukaryota > Metazoa > Chordata > Actinopteri > Cypriniformes > Leuciscidae > Scardinius > Scardinius erythrophthalmus. The sequence goes on from NC_138238.1 coordinate 33,733,879, forward strand.
TGCGGAACCCAAGAATGACCCTCATTGGCTCTCACATGTAAAGCGAACACACTTAAGCTTCCGTTTACCACAACTGATGTGTGTTTTAATGAATGTTTATATTAATAAACTCAAACTAAATTCAATCTGTTCATCATATAAAGCGATTGAGTCTCTTCAGAAAATTTGGACTAAACCACTTGAATCATATAGATTAGTTTTACAATCTCTTTATGAACTTTTTGAAGCTTCAAAGTGGTAGTTGCGTAGCAGTCAATGGAGGGACAGAAAGCTCTCAGATTTGATCAAAAAGATCTTCATTTGTGTTCCGAATATTGGGTTCCAAAGTCTTGCGTGTCTGGAACTACATGAGGGTGGGTGAGTAATTAATGAAGGAATTTTCATTTTTGGGTGAACTATCCCTTTAATACAAAATACTGATATAATTGGAACAAACAATGGCTTTGTTTTATTTATTTATTTATTTATTTATTTATTTTTATCTTTCAGGGTACATCGGCCAGTCGAGTTCACTATAAAGTGGATTTGGAGCATTTTTCTTACAGCACTAGTATCTTCGACGTGGAGGAGAACTCAGGCAATGTTCTCACCAGGGTCAATCTGAATGAGGAGCCCAACACTAAATTCAGTGTAAGTGCATAACAATCTTTTCTTAATACAGGGCTTGTCAACTTGCTACCTACAGGCCATAACTGGCCCATCAATCATTTTTATGCGTCCCACAGATTGATTTAGATGAAATTGCTGCACTGCCTGATGCTGTCAGAGTAAAACTAACTGACTGGTGAGTTTAGAAACACTCATCATAATGGTTCAAATTCAGACGGGATTGAAGCTTTTCTGGACATTTTCATGCATGACCCCTAGGGTTGGGTATCGATTGAATTTTAACGATTCCGATTCCAATTGCGATTCTGCTTATCGATTCCGATTCTTATTGGTTCCTAATTTGGATGTGTGTGAGTCGTCCTGCGCTTGAATGGTTTAAAATAAAAAAAAATTGTGAGCGCGCAATATGCATGTGCAGCACTTAAAATAGCATGTGAGTCATCTCGTGCTTGAATTGTTAAAAGTTATATTGAAATGCTCACAAAGGAATCAATAAGGAATAGAAATATTAATTTTATGACAAGTATCCGATTCCTGACCCTAGACCCAACACAATGGTTCTGTCTTATCAGATGCATTTACACATACAGCATCTATAAAAATACACTTTTTTTTTGTCTTGTATAGGATGATATTGTCATACAAAAAGAGAACATATCTTTTATATACTTTTCCACCAGTTCACAAGTCTCGTCTTTTGCACACTCAAAATTTTAAATGTAGACACGTGACAAGCGGGTTCGCATATAGAGCGATGCCGTGACATCTACGCCACAGTGAGATGAAAAAATCTCAGTCTTTTCCAAAAAAAAAAAAAAATCAAGCATTGTGGCATCTTGTCGTGTGACAAGAACCAGCTTCACCCTTTCCGTGACAACATTGAAAGCTCAGACAAAATGGATGAACAGCTGATTATATAGCTGTACAGGGCAGGGTTTTTTACTCATCCCCATAAATATATCTAGTTGCAGAGCTAATGCAAGGGCTGGAAATCAATTTATGCATTGCTGAAACTTCCTCGTCTTCATGGAAACCGCGGCTACTGATTGCTCAGCTACAGGCTCCCGATCACTTTTGAAAGGTGGAGAAAGTGGCGCGGCCGTAATGAACAGCCCCTTAATCAGTATTTTTTACTTGTTTTTCTGACAAACTTTGATCATCCTTAAAATTAGGTTGAGTTATGTGAGAAAAAGGAGTGTAAAATATAAAAAAAAAAAAAAAAAAAATATATATATATATATATATATATATATATATATATATATATATATATATATATATACTTTTATTACAATTCTAATAGAGACAGTAGTAGTGAGAAAACTAAAAAGGAAGTCAATTGGAGTCAATGGGAGGGGGGCTGCGGTGTTACGGGGGACCAGGATGGCACCATGAGCCTGACAGCTCAATACATTGGTGCATTTGTCCTGTCCACAAGACCACCACACAGACTAAGGCTTGTGCAGAGGTGCAAAGAGTACAAGAGTACAAGCAAAGAGTGATACCTTACAGTGAAAATGACTCCATTACATTACCTTTGCGACTACATGCCAGCTACCAGTCATTAGAATATTAGTAGAGTGTCTGCTTCATATCTGCTAACACTGAATTTTGATGGTCCCTCAACAGACATTCTACTGACTATAATAAACTTTGTAACTACATCGTATTATGTTAACCCTAACCTAACAGTCTACTACAGTCTACTAATTCTCTAATTAGAGTTAGTTGACATGTAGTTGCAAAGTTACTTATAGTTAGTAGATGGTCTAAAGTGGACCAATGAAATAAAGTGTAACCGTTACAAGACACCAATCCCAATACCACTTGAGTAAAAGTCTTAGAGTATCTGATTTTAACAGTACTTAAGTATTTTACTCATACTGAATGTCTTACCTCATTTTCAAATAGTTTTTTTTCTGTAAGCATAAACAAGAAAAACGATCTGCAAAGAGGAAAATAACAATGATCTTGTCTTATTTTAATGCAGTTTTCTAAAGTAAAGTAAATTTATTTTGTTTAAATATTGTTTATAACTTTTACTGCAACAAAATTATATTATATTATATTATATTATATTATATTATATTATATTATATTATATTATATTATATTATATTATATTATATTATATTATATTATATTATATTATATTTACTCTGAAATTAGTTGTGGCCTGTGTTAAAATTAGACTTTTATACAATCCTCAATGCGGATTCCTAGTCCTCTTTTTTTTTCTTAAAATTGATTGTTCTCTTGTTCCCAAACAGTTGGCGGTTATTGCCTATGATGATGGCGAGCCGATGAAGTTCAATAAGACTCTGGTGGAGATCACTGTCCTGCAGCCGTCCATAATTCCTGTGTTCACGCAGGAGGAGTACAGGTGAGCAAACACTTCATGTGAAAAAGAAAATACACCCTTTTGAATTCTATAGTTTTACGTAGCAGATTAGATTACGATTAATATTAATATTAGGTAAATACAACCTCAGATGAACAACAACACTAACTTTATTTATTTAACAAAAATAAAGCTAAAATGGAGAAGCCATGTGTGACAAACTTAGTACACCCTATGATTTAATTGCTTTGACAACCACCCTTAGTAGCAATAACAAAGTCATTATTTTCTATATGAATTTATTTGGTCCTGCCACAACATTTCAATCAGGTCGAGGTCTGAACTTTTACTGGGTTATTGCAACACCTTGATTCTTTCTTTTTCAGCCATTCTGCTGTAGATTTGCTGGTGTACTTGGGATATTTTCCTTCAGCCAAGCTTTAGCTGTCAGAGAGATGGCCTCACATTTGACTCTATAATACATTAGTATACAGATGAGTTCATTGGCAACTCAATGACTGCAAGGTGCCCAGGTCCTGTGGCTGCAAAACAAGCCAAAAATCATCTCTGCTCCACCACCGTGCTTGACAGTTGGAATGAGGTGTTTGTGCTGAAATGTTGTTTGGTTTTCGCCTAAAGTGGTGCTGTGCATTATGGCCAAACATCTCCAATTTGGTCTCGTCTGTCCAAAGGACATTGTTCCAGAAGTCATGTGGTTTGTTCAGATGCAACTTTGCAAACCTAAGCCGTGCTGCCATGTTCTTTTTAGAGAGAACTAAACAAGCCTTCCAAAACAAGCCATACTTGTTCATCTTTTTCTAATTGCACTGTCATGAACTTTAACATTTAACATGCCAGGTGAGGCCTGTAGAGTTTGAGGTGTAGCTCTTGGATGTTTTGCAGTTTCTGAGCAGTGCATGGTCTGATTTTGTGGTGAATTTGCTGGGATGTCCCCTCCTGGGAAGATTGGCAACTGTCTTGAATGTTTTCCACTTGTGAATAATCTCCCTCACTGTAGAATAATAGACTACAGATTTTTTTTTTTTAATTACCTTGTAAGCCTTCCCAGATATATAGGCAACAATAATTTCTTCTCTAAGATCATTGCACACCTGAATGCTCTAGGCCAGCAAACTGCCAAAACTTCTGCTTTTACACAGTTGGTCAAGCTTGCTGATGATCAATTAATCAAATGCATTTGATTAGCAGCGTCTAACTGCTACTTACCCTCTTAAAGTGTCCCTTTTCTGCTATTTTAAAGTTTCCTAATGTTTTGGAGTCTCCTACAACAGGTTTGCATGCATCAAAGGTCAAAAAACTGTTTAATTACCTCATAATATACATTTGCACATCACCACATTTTTCAATGATTTTCAAACAACTCGTCAAATGAATCAATCTCGCTAAATCCATCCTTTCCGCAAGCTACTCTGCTCTGATTAGCCAGATAGCTCAGTCTGTTGTAACTGGTTTACCACGTACAGCGCGTGTGTCGCAAACAAAAACACCCATTGCCATAACAACGTTATGTTGTCCTGTCCTGTGAGGCTTCCTACACCATAAACTAAAGACAGTAACAAAACAATGACATTGATTTTACCATATCAATGCGAGCGCGAGTCCGATGATGAAACACTGGAAGAACTAGTCATTCAACCCGAACCTCCATCGCAAGGACGACTCGAGCAGGACGTTTCTCAGTGATACACTACTCAGTTTGAGGTACAGTATGAGATGCTGCAACTGTAATTCATCCCCATCAGCATTAACACGTGCATGTCCATCAACAAACCAATTATTTTACTTGTACTAATTTATTTACCAAGTATTTTTGGAATATATTGCGGTGAACACGTGGAAACTGTATCAATAACAGTGCATGTATGGAATGTATACATTAGCTGAGCTGTAGCGTGAATGACTGATGTAACATAAACGTTGGTAAAACAAATCTTGCTCCAAGCTTAATCTTTCCTCAAAGTAGTGAGAATGACAGACAATCTGCATTAATAGACACAGTTATAGGTAATAGTGGCACACAAACTGATTAGCAGAATTATTTAAGTAAGACAGTGATAACGTGAGTTAGCCAGTTAGCAGGAGACCTACACAAAATAAAATTCAAAACTAAGTATTTTGAACACCATCTTTCAAGAGCAAGCGGTTTGCGAATCCTACATTGAACTCAGTCGTCAGTGAAATAAAGGGAACACAGCAAAAGTTTAGGATTATACTGCTGTGATATCATGGTAAAGATGAATTTTAAATGATGTTTTATAAACAAAATTCGGGAGGAGCACGTTTAAATAATCAATCCAATCAACTTGCCATCAAACAATTACTATGTCTACCCTATCAGCATGAAAAGAAGCATATATATATTCAACTCACCTAACATTCCTTGACAGTTTTTCAGCATCCCTCCACCACCCTGACTCCTCACTCTTGGCTCATTCTTTTACAGCCAGGAATACAGGGGGAGTACTCTGGGTTCGGGCCGAATACCGAGCCCGGAGCCCTCTCCTTGGACAGCACGCCAAATACGCTTTTAGTCTATCTGACTTATTTGTAAGTGTGAACTCATGAACCACTTATTCTTCACATGCTCATCCTTGGGCAGTGAAAAAATACTGGCTTTACCTTTACATTTCAGAGCACAGCGCCGTCTTGATGCGGTCCAGCATCCACAGGCATCAGCTGTTGGTTTGAGGTTCAAGTTTTCCCTGGTGTCTGTGCGTGCAATAAGTGGGCGGGCAATATACTAATGTTTCGTCTCGACGTCACAACGAAACGGCTTGTGACTCGTTTGAAAAACCATTCATTTCATTGACTCACAGTCGACTCTTACTTTTGAAAGACAATAACTTTATATACGGTGCACTTTCAGATTTAAAACTTTGCAGGACTTAGAGCTTTCACTTAGAGCTGTTACACACTACATGAAAGGTCATTTAAAAAAAAAATGTAATTTAATTCCTTAATTCCAATAGTTTTTCACTCATGGCTTCTCCATTTTAGCCTAATTTTTGTTCAATAATGTCACAGTATTATATGTCATGTGTTGTTGTTCATCAGAGGTTGTATCTACCTAATTTTAAAACCTGCTAAAGATATGTAAAACCATATAATTCAATAGGGTGTGTTTTCTTTTTCTCATAAATGTATGTATATATTGTTCTGAACTTGCTGTATGCTTCCAAAACTGCATTTCCTTTGACTTGACTTCAAACAAATGTAATTGAATGGCCGTAAGCCAAAAAGCAGAGGTGGAGCTAGTACAAATTTGATCCTGTTTTGATTATGAAGATACATTAAAATGCAATTGGAGATAATTCACAATAAGACACGAAACATGTATTTTAAAAAGTAAATAGGGTCTTTAGCATAAAAGCACTATGAAAATAACCAGCTTTAGGTAGTTTTATTCAGTATAAAACTGTCAGCATAGATGTAATCATAGACTGATTATGCATAATAGCTAAAAGGTAAAGTGTGCTGCAAAGGTGCAATGTAATGTTTTATACACACTGTTGTTTCCTCAAAGGACATTTGCACACCATTTAAATGCATCTTGGCTGCTTTATTAAATTACTTATTTAATATGTTTGACATGGGGTAATCAGTTCAATTCACATGGTTCTGAGGCTAATAAGACTTCCACTGGCTTGCCTAAATTGATTTAAAGCTAAAAACATTCAATCTTATTTTGCTGAATTTATCACACAACCTATTCATCTGTATGTTCAGAAGAAGACAGCACCGTCTGTGCAGATAGATCTGTGATCAAACATTATTTTATTAACAGCTTTATAGTGAAGTGGTAATTGTACGCAGGCTTTGATGACCAATGGGGTTAAAATAGCCTTGATAACATTCTTATTCATTGATTAATCAGGGCTACAGAGACAGAAACATGGAGATGAAAAGACTTGGCCGAAGGTCTGAATTAATGTTGTGTCCTACAGAGCTGCAGAAAGGTCATAGTTGATAGTAGCTCTGTAGCACAGTGAGAATAACAATAGCTTTCAGATGCAGCCCTCCGCCAGCTCTTGACTGCTGCCAGTAGACACATTAGCCAGGTGTCTGTTGCCCCGGTGTGGTGAGCACGGGGCTGGATAGAGTATGTCTGATCTCCACGGCTTTGCTGGTTCTTGAAACTGCTATTTGGGATCATCTAGATGTGGACTAGAGATAACACTGCCTCCATAATTACCTACTCACGGTACAGCCTTCAAGTAGTTTACATTCAATTGTGAGAGAAATAGCTTTCTAAGGCAAGCACCACTATTTTTATTGCTAATATGATACAAATGATACCTCATATCATGGTACTTGTTGAGGAGAGGCATTCTGCTTATTGTCTCTAAAATTAGTTTTGGAGCTTTTTTTTTTTTTTTTTTTACTTTAAAATAGGGAAAAATGCAATAGTTGAAAATGCAGTAGACTGAGTCATTTCTGATGAAAACTATATAAGTGGTTTACTTGTCTGAACTGGCCACCTAACTGTTTTGAAACACCTAGGCTAGCCTAGTTTGATGGTTTTACATAAACATCTATGCATTTGCATTTTCAACCTAGGCTCATTGGAAAAATTGGCCTCTACCTACATTTCTGCAAAATTCCAAAAACGTACCTACAATTTTTTTTTTTGCCTGGTTACTTGCACAATACTATGTTATGACCTCAAAACACTTTTGCAATTGTGTATTGTTTGTAAACTAATACATTTTTTATATTTAATCACATGACAAACTCCATATGTTTGGCTTTTCTAATGTACCATACTTGCTTGGTAGCTCACCTGATTCAGCTTTGCATTTGTAATGCAGAGCACACATGTACGAGTCTCGTGAAACACGTCCCGATCAAAGAGCTGAAATGGCATGGTTGCTTCAACAAATTTGTTTTTATCAAACGTTTTGACCTTTTAGCGCATTAACCTTTTGGCGCCACTCACCCCCAGTCACTCGAACTACCACAATACGTGCAAGTCGTCAACCAACGTAATTAAAATGTTGCTAGATTCTCCTTAATCTGCTTTGGATAAAACTGAACATACTTTTAGCGCCACTCACTGGACATTCAACTCTGAAAGTGTCACGAAACATGCAAGAACATGCCAGCAGCCGTATCACCTGGTGGCCCAAGACTGGTTGCCCACTGAAGCTAAGCAGGGTTGAGCCTGGTCAGTACCTGGATGGGAGACCTCCTGAGAAAACCAGGTTGCTGCTGGAAGAGGTGTTAGTGAGGCCAGCAGGGGGCGCTCACCCTGTGGTCTGTGTGGGTTCTAACGCCCCAGTGTAGTGGTGGGGACACTATACTGTCAAAGAGCAGTGTCCTTCGGATGAGACGTTAAACCGAGGACCTGACTCTCTGTGGTCATTACAAATACCAGGATGTCCTTCGGAAAAAGAGTAGGGTTTAACCCTGGCATCCTGGCCAAATTTGCCCATTGGCATCTATCCATCATGGCCTCCCAATCATCCCCGTATACTGATTGGTTTCATCACTCTGTCTGCTCTCCACCTATAAGCTGGTGTGTGGTGGGCGTTCTGGCACAATATGGCTGCCGTCGCATCATCCAGGTGGATGCTGCACATTGGTGGTGGTTGAGGAGATTTTCCCCTTCCATATGTAAAGCGCTTTGATTACCCAGAAAAGCGATATATAAATGTAACGACTTATTATTATTATTATTATTATTATTACTATTAAGAATCAACAACATATAATTTTCCAATTGGTTACATTTATGCATTTCCATTTATCCATTTGCATTTATCTAAAGCGACTTACTTTGCCTTACAAAGTACAGGTATGCATTGTTTTTAATCAATTGTATGTCCTGTGAATTGAACCAACAACCTTGGCATTGTTAGCGCCATGCTATTCCGTTTGAGCTACAAAGCAACAGTTTAAGAGGGGTTTGGATCATGCTGAGAGAGTGGCTGGCCAACCATCTGCACATTGTCCAGGTTAGAAAAAAAACAGCTTAGCCTGGCTGTGATACCATAAAAATAATTTTAAATCAACTAAGACCAACAAAGCACCTTATAGCTGGTCATTTTAGCAGGGGTATTTCTGTCTTTTGACCTGGGCTAGTATGCAACCACCCAACGCACCCCAGCAACCAGATAGCAACACTCTAACAACAGCTTTAAAACACTTTAACAGATGCATAACAACATGCAAAGAAAAAGCATTGCATCTTGTTAGCAGCCGTAGAGTTTTTGTGATGTTTGCCAACTAAAATGTGCAGCCTATGCATTTTCGCACGGCATATCTCATAAAAATGCTTAATGAATCTCTGTGACTGCTAAATCACCCACCGAGGATCCTGCCACTTCTGTTTTTCATTTTGACGATCACACCCTTCCATCACTGTCTCATTTTTATGCTTTCCTTTTTGTCACTGTTTTTATCAATTCAGTTTTTCTCTTCAGTCATGCAGTTGGAGAAAGTGTGAAGCGTGAAGCAAGATAACCCAGGATTCTGTTTACCCAGGGTTTAGAATTGACCCAGGGTTAACTATTTCAGGTGTGAAAAGACCGTAAGTGATATTGGAGGACCAAATTAATACAAAACATACCATGTACAGACAAGCACCAAGAATATGAACGCACCATGTTAAATGTTAACTGTTTTCCCAGAGAAAACCATTGTAAAGAAAATGCTTATCATGCAATTTAGCGCATTTGCATTCATATTCTTGGCTCATCTTCTCGCCTGTAGAATGCATCATCATCCATAAGATCTATGCTGAATTTGATCTTTTAAAACCACTGTCTTATTACATTAAGCCATGTCAAGCGGTTTTGATTGTACCTCTGTCTTTAGTAATTGAAATACACATCTTCATTTTACTTTATTTGAGAGGTGACCTGAACAATAATTGTTTGAAACAAATGGAAAATTGACAGACATTTCCTGCAGTTCTATGGATGTTTTGCCCTCTAGGTCTCCGCACCAGTCATGTGGCTGAAAACTGTTGAAGGGGTAGTTCGCCCAAAAAAAGAAAAATACGTGAACAAGAGCCTAAATTAAATCTATTCATCATATAATGTGATTGTGTCTCTTCAGAAGACTTGATTCATATGGATTTATATTAATCTTTATGAACGTTTTTAATCATCAGAGTTTCGGGTTAATAGACTTTCAATGGCGGGACAGAAAGAATGCAATAAAAACATTGTCATTAGTGTTTCGAAGATAAACGAAAGAACATCAGAGTGATTAAATGATGACAGAATTGAACTTTCATAATTTAGCATTTTACTGTTCAGCTTTCTGGGGTTTTGTGAATTTATAAAACTTGAATCTGGTGCTCTACAAACTTTGACACACATTTCTGCCTGTTGTGCAGTAGAATCAGTGTTCAAGTGCGTGATAAATTGTTCCCTCAAAAGTGATTCCAGTGTGCATTTATTTATAAGTGGAGAATTTATTTGGCCTCTGCAAAGGTTTGAGTTCTTGTACATTAGTGTGTCTCTTTATATGTGGCTCTAAGAGTACACTGGATATGTGATGAGACGGTCGATCATATGTCTGCGGTTCTCCCTCCATCACCTCGGATGCTGGAGTGCAGATTGGGATCCTCTTTACTCAGCTTCATTTGACAGTGAACGAGCAGCACTTGAGCCGTCGCTGAACTGAAGTATGATTAGTTTCTGTTGGTAAAGTTATCTGGGCAGCAGTAGAGTTCCACTCTTGACAGAAACAAATGACTTTGATTCTCTTCTTCAAGTATCTTTTTTTTTTTTTTTTTTTGTAAGATTTACCCAAAAGTGTTTGGCTCGCAGGTGGAGAGCGTGTCATCACGACAAGTTTTGAGAGAAATTTAGTTTGAAGTGCCGGCTGACGATTGCATCCCTTGATCTGAAGTGCTGTTACGCTGTCAGGTCGTTGTACAGTGTGTCGCTGAAACGTTGCATTGCCGAATGTAATCTGCCATGAATTGCTGTGATGGGACTCCGGTTAACCACATGTGGAGCTCTTTTCTGATACCCTGTGGTCTCCCCCTCCAGTCATGCAGAGGTAATGGAAACGCTTGGCCGGCGCGGGAGTCCCCGTCTCCGCTGCACCTGCAGGATTAGTATGCAGACACTGGTGGTCCCTTTGTGCCGTCCCACCAGCTCAGGGTCAGACAAACAACCACACCATTAGCACAGCGCTCCTTATTAACATGTAAAGCCCTGCTGCTGCTGTCGTTTTCAGACCGCCACACTGGCATACTGGCATTAGACTTGATAATGAATGTAACTGAGATGTTTTTAGATTCTGTGGTTGTGTGATGATGTATCATCATGATGTTGTTAGCATACACATCTACAAACAGGTAATTTAGGACTGTGCAAAATTGCATTTCATTTGGTAAGATATGGTTGTTCTTGTGTTGGATTATCTATAATCATCGCAAAACATTCATTTCAATGTTTGGGAGTTTTGAGTTGCTTTAGTGGATACAATATTTACATTGGTGAATCCCGGCTGCTTTTCTTGCAGGTGTCGTTGACACACAGTTTGCTATAGCCTATATGCTAGCATATAAAACATAGCATATTTTCTATTTGCATACCATCTATTATTGCACTGAATAAGTTATTTCACATGTTTACATACTGTAGTCCACAAGATAAAAAATTAGTGCTAAATTTATAAAAATGATCTCGTTCAAAAGTTAATCTTTGTTTCCTAATACTGCGGTTTGTTACATGGATGATGCGTTGTTTTCTTTTCAAATCTATTAAAAAGAATCCTTATCTGAGTAGTCAGAAGTCATTAAGTTACAGTAGTACAACTTACATTAGATATTTGTTTATAACAAGTCTATATTTTAAAAACTTGTGCGAGCATTGATGAAATGATTCATATCTGCAGAACTTTAGCCATCAGGTTTTCAGACTTCCATGCTCAAATGTGAAAAGAAATATAAACAAGAAAAAAATAAAAATATATTAACATCAGCATGTCACAGACATTGTTATTTCGGTCTTGGTTTCAAAACAACTTTTAGTTTGTTTTCATTAGTTTCCTGATTGTCTAGTTTTCCCACCACTTAAGTGTTGTCAGAGATTAATTTAATTATCACGGGTGTTTGTCATTATTACCCTCATTTGCCTTCTATATTTTACTTTGAGTTTTCCGCGTACAGACGACACCTTTGTTAAAACGATCCCCATTCACATGGACCCGTGAAAACGACTAAAAACGCTGTATTCTGCAGCCAGGCCATTAGATGGCGATGAAACACAATAGACTGAACACATAATACGCAGGTGCATGCCGTCATCGTCTTCAGAGATTTGAGTTTTTGTTGTTAACACGGAGACTGTTTTCAAAAACTTGCACTTTGAAACCTGTTTTCAAAATTTTGCGTTTTCAGCTACCCAAAACGCCGTTGTTGTGTAAATGAACTGCCAAAACACATTAGGGGCCCTATTTTAACGATCTGAAATGCAAGTATCAAGCGCGAAAGGCAAGTAACTTTGTGGGTGGATCTTGGGCGCTGTTGCTATTATACCGGCAGGATAAATGACTCTTGCGCCCGACGCAAATCTAAAATGGGTTGGTCTGAAGTAGCTTCATTATTCATAGGTGTGGTTTGGGCGTAACGTGGAATAAACCAATCAGAGCGTCATCTCACATTCCCTTTAAGAGCAGACACGCTTGTTCCATGGCAGATTGCTATTGTAATGGCGGATTTGCCAGGCGGATTTCAGGCGGAGACCGACGTTCTCGTCACGGCCGTAAAAGACAGAGAAGTTACATTGGGGATGGAGAAACCCAGCCAAATCAGCTTTGGTTAAACAGGTGTATGATTATTTGGGTAAATGTGTAAGCTAGATTTATGCCTATTTTTTCACATCTTCATGGACACAACAAAGATTTCCCTCGTGTGTTAATATTTTTCCTTGTAATAATGTACGGTTTTCTAAAAATGAGAACTGCTGCGTCTGTGTGTAGATGAGATAAGCACAGTGTATGCGCGTTGTGCACACGCTACATTGATTATGTCCAAGCATGCACCCTTAAAATAGCATAGCCTATGAATAACATGCGCAACGCGGCACTGACTTTAGACTAGGTTTTTCCTGGTCAGTGGCGGAATTGTTTTCTAAACCTGCAAAATAGCACCAGGGAACGTTTGCGCCGGATCACGCCTCCTCTTTGCGCTGAACCGCCCCCGGGAGCACATGTTCATTTCCTAATTTACTGACGTGCGTCTGTGGAGGGAAATGTCCGCTGTGTGCGGGTGCAAAATAGGAATGATACATGCGTCGGGCCCAAAAAGTTTTACGTTTTTATTTGAAAACGGTGTTGTGTAAACAGTTTTTTCTTATATTCTGTCCATATGCCCTTGTAATCATCTTCTATACATTTCTAAATTTAAAGGTGCTCTGTAACTTCTTTTGTTGCTGTTAAAAATTAACACAATTTAAATAATGAGTCAAAACACCATCATTCCTTCTTCCAAGTTGTGTTTTTGTCCCACCCTGATTCACTATGGCAAGCCTGTTATAAGTGTTTATATTTTAGACCGAGGGCGATGCTTTTCATGCGAATTTGCATATGTCTCACTCGTCTGTGTGTGTCATATTCGTAAATAGAGAAAAGTTGCTCCGGCTGCTTTGATGCATGTGGGATTGGCATAGATAAGACGAGAAAAGTTGACACGGAGCAGCTAAATCTGGAACCTCCGGGGAATCACCTGTTTAAAAAAATACTCTGAACTGAGAAGCTTCTGCTTGCAAAAAGATAATGTTACAGAGCTCGTAATAAAACGTGAATCAACATTGGCTTGGCTTTTCAGAGATGGCTAGAACTGAGGGATTTGAAATCTTGTAAAAGCAATGCAGAGATTTGTAGACATTTCCATCTAAACTGGTTATATCTTATAAGTCTAGTAGTGAATGTTTTATGAGCAGCAGGATAACCATATTCATCTGCACAGTCATGCAAAATGCATGTAGATTTGTTTCATAACCACTAGAAAAGCAAAAGTTACATATAGTGTACCTTTAAAAAAGATTGTCAGGCAACATAATCACAAATGTTTCTTCATCGAATACTCAATATTTTGACACATTTATTTGTTTGGTGGGTTATTTACTTATTTTTTGAGGGTTTTTAAAAGTATAAGGACTTTATGCTTTTGACGCTTTTTTGTTCTTGTACCTTAAATCAATTGTTGTTGTCACAATGTAATTTTCCAGTGGCTATGATAAGTCACAAGACATTTACAGCTCAGATGATTGGCCCAAAAATGCAGTGGTTCCTATGAGTAAAGATGACAAAATTCTAAACTGGCTCCTTCTGAGGAGCAGCCGAGCAACCGCCATTGAGATGAATGCTAATGCTAATGGATTGTTTCTCCAGCAGGTATTAAACCTCCTTATTTATAATGTGCCACCCATCTCCCCGAATTAATGCTTGGTACAGATATATAAATTATCAACACCTATTGTCAACAAAAAAAAAACGATTTCCCTTTCAAAGTCAGCTTCCACACACTGTGATAATTAACTGAATCTTTCTCCTTAATTAAAAGTTATGCTTCCATTAGGGCCATAAAACAGCTAAAAGGTGCATTTGTATTGACTCTTAAAACTTTGTGACCTTGCAGCACTTTAAGTCATATAAACAAAGCTGTTTCATGTCTTTAATATATAACCCTTCAAGATGTTCTGTTCTGGCTAATCTCTTTTATTCCGTGTCCTGTTGCATTCTAGTTTAGAGTGCATGCTGTGTTTGTCTGTCACCCGTTTGAGAGAGAATAGAAGGCAGCCGCGAGGTCCGCTTCTCATTAATCATCTCAATGAGCTTTTGTTACTTTTTTTTTTTCTTTCCAGAATGGGTCAATCAAACCAAGATGCTTTAGCGCATTTTCTTTTGTCTGTTTCTTTCACTAGGGTTGCTCATCAAATATTCATAGCTTTTTCAATAATTTATTTCCTGTACACCCTTATCTTGTTTTAAGACACTCGTGCATGTGATTAGTAAACTTCTGAAAGTGTGCTATGTATGTAAATGAGGCCGACATTTTCAACGAGATCAGCTGAGAGTTTATAGCTACTCGAGCTTTCAAGTGGAGCTATTCATCTCTCTTTTCCTTCTCCAGCTTTTATGTCATTTACACATCATGTAGAAGCACCATCCCTCATTATTATTCTTCTCATGTCTTCGTCTGTCAGTTTTTGCCATTGACCCTCAAGCCTATAATGGTACTAAAATTTCAGTAGTCGATACCAGTGAAATTTCACAATTCCTTAAACCAATTTAATACCAATGCTAAAAATAATATGATACTGAGCACGCTTTTTAAATGAAATATTAATATAACAGGGGTGTTATCTAAAATGAGGCAAGGGGCCAGCAGCACCCCCTAAAATAAAATGAATGAGAATGTAACAAAAATGTTTAAATTAAATAGATACCTTGAGTGTTTTGGTTTTATGAAAAAAAAAAAAAAAAAATATATATATATATATATATATATATATACTGTATACTGTTTTTTTTTTTTTTTAATAGATATTGTGTCTAAAGGTTTAATAAACTGTTCCCAAAAAAAAAAAAAAAATGTTGGACTATTATTTCATGTAAGGCTTTATGGGGTTAATCAGTATTTTTGTCTTACTCTTACTTTTTTTTTCTTTTTTAGATTTATGTTTAAAGCAAGGAGGAACAAATACTTAAAAGTGTAGTTGTTTTAAACATGTTAGTTCTCAGTCTTACCAATGCGGTGCTGCTATTGTAACTTTTCTTTTTTAACTTGACTTGGTACCAAATTACCTCCACTTTTATTAGCCCTAATCCATATTTAGACTTACTGAGGGTGTGTAGATCTCCTTAGTGAAGTTCTTAACGCTGGGTATCATAGATTTGCCCTTTGTAAACCCATCCAAGAGCAAACAAACCCATTTGTTGTACACTGGCTGTGCATGTAATGCACTCTTTCAGTATTCATGTATTCTGCTGGAGTGAAAGTTGTTTTTGAATGATGGAAGATGAGCAAGCCTCCCTGCCCTAAGTTCAGCAGGAGGAAATTTGCCCTTTGCCTCTTGTTTAGAAACGACAGACACAGTATGGCACGCAGTTGCCAAACGCACTGATCTCAAATAGTTTGAAAAGGTCAGTGGCTAATCCACAGGCAGAACCTTTGAAAGCGGCAGGAAGGCTCTTTCATTTGAAGAGGGGCTGATGGTTTTGCAGTGTCATGATGTTGACTCGTTTTTGTCCAGTGTTAAGTGCTATCTGTTGATCTGTCTGTCTGTCTGTCTGTCTGTCTGTCTGTCTGTCTGCCTGTCTGTCTCTCTCTCTGTCTATAGACCTTATTCACAGCTGAGCCATCTATATTTTTTAACTGGAATGAAAGTGAGGCTGTGAGGAATAGACACACATCTCTTCAGTGGGTTGTACTTTTATTTAATTTGTTTTTGGATTGTTCTGCTGATGAAACATGGCAAAAAAAATATGTAAATATATATATATATATATATATATATATATATATATACGGTATGTTTTGGGGGTCTGTGGCATCAGAAAGTTTGAAAACTAGCACTAGCATCAAAGCTAACATACATGGGCTAACACATTTATTTCATGGAGCCTTTCATGTTGATATGAAATATGAAAGGACATTCTTCCTGATAAAGAGTATTCGTAAGGTACAGATGTGCTGTTTATGTATAAGCCATATTGTTTTAAGGATTTTCTGGTTAACCTTCTAAATTGATATAATCAGAGACCAATACAGTAGTTCTCTTATCATAGGCCAAAAAAAAAACTGTAGTCAAGCCATATAAACAAGGACATTTATATTCAGATTAGTGAATATGTTATTCCAAAATGTCATGCAATTAAAA
This sequence comes from Scardinius erythrophthalmus, assembly GCF_964197995.2. Taxonomy (NCBI): domain Eukaryota; kingdom Metazoa; phylum Chordata; class Actinopteri; order Cypriniformes; family Leuciscidae; genus Scardinius; species Scardinius erythrophthalmus. The sequence goes on from NC_138238.1 coordinate 33,750,697, forward strand.
TCAGATACATTTGTGTTGCCAGAGCTCCTATGTTTGGGCATTTGTTACAGAGATTTTAAAGACAGTTGGCTTTGATTCATAAAGAACCCTTTTACCCTTTAGATGAATTTGTATTCCTGCAGATTGATGTCGATAACACGCGTCTTATGTTTTATTAAATAGCAGGATTAAATAAGCCCTGATAGCTGTTATGTATTGCCAATGGAGGCCTGTGGTTTTTACTCATTTTATAAAAGACCAAGATCAAAGAACGTGATACAGGGATTAGACTTCGACCATTTCCAGCGTCTCACGTCATCAAAGTAAAACACAACAAATCTACATGAAAAATCCTGTGATCCATTGTTGATTAACTCAATCTTTGATATCACAATCATTTTCAATGAGAAGAGGTCAAAGGTTCTGTATTGCTATTTTGATATCATGTCTTAATCTAACAAACAGAAAATCTAACATCAAACAAATGGAAAAGTAGTTAGAAACTGCCCTGTGGCCCTTCCTCATCTTTTGGATTAAACACAGTTAAGTCTGGATTGAACGCCATAAGTTCAAAAATGGTCTGATAAAATAATGACATTGGAATGGAGGTTGCAGGATGCGAGTTTGCCGGCTCAGTGGACCTCATTAGTGTCGAACACTTGAGCGTGTGCTTGTGTGAAGCGACCATTAGAGCACTGTCAGAACACAGAGCGTACAAGGATTTTTTTTCTCTTTTATCTGCAAGAACAGCACACCGTGCACCAGACAAGAAGGCGCCTCTATACAGGGTGAACATGTCCATGTGCGTATGGAGGGATTATATGGAAGGTACTCTGTCATCTTTCTGAATAACAAAAACCTGTGTATCTTCCACGGAGCAACCCAAGGGAGACAAATCACCCTGTAAGCCTGTGTACAACAAACTCTAAGCACTCCGAACCGAGGATGAAGGTTGTCTTGTCACCAAGCCGAGCGCGAGAAACGCAGGGAACGAAAGTAAAAATCACTGAACAGACAATTCTGACAGGATTATTAGCTTTTGTATTCAAAGTGTCCTTGAGGAGTTTTTGTCCATGTTGTTGGATTTGATAGGAGAAAACCTTGCTGTTCTAACTTAGAGCTTTTCACCCCACTGTTTGCATGCCAAAGGTTTTGAAAGACTGCAGACTTGCTGTTTGAGGACAGTGAGCTTTGAGAGACATTCTTCAGTTTGTCCTCTAAGCAATATGCCAGCAGTGAACAGTTAACAGTGAAGCGTCTTAGTACAGAAAGTCAAATTTACAGAATGTTTGTCCTTCTGAGTCTTTATATGTCAACAATATTTTAAGTTTTCAGACAATGGAAGCTGGGAACGGCTAAATTATGGCAGTTCAATTACATGATTTTGTAAGTTTGCCCAATTACAAAGAAATGAAGGGTCAATCATTTTTATGCTAGGTTTATTTTAATGGATAGAGACAGAATAACATTTACAGTATATATATATATATATATATAGGTTATAAATTGATTTGCATTTCAGTGAGTAAAATAAGTATTTGATCCCCAAGCAAAACATTATTTAGTATTTGGTGGAGAAACCCTTGTTGGCAAGCACAGAGGTAAGAAGTTTCTTGTAGTTGGTCACCAGGTTTGCACTCATCTCGGGAGGGATTTTGGTCCATTCCTCTTTACAGATCCTCTAAATCCTAAATCCTTAAGGTTTCTTGACTGTCGCTTTGCAACTAGAAGTGTCGGCTCCCTCCACAGATTTTCTATAGGATTAAAATTTGGAGACTCCAAGACCTCAATGTGCTTCTTCTTGAGCCACTCCTTTATTGCCTTGGCGGTATGTTTTGGGTCATTGTCATGCTGGAAGACCCATCCAAGACCCATCTTCAGTGTTCTGGCTGAAGGAAGGAGTTTCTCGTCCAAGATTTTACGGTACATGGCCCTGTTCGTCGGCCCCTCAATACAGTGAAGTCGTATATAATGTTACATAATGAATACATAATGTTTCCACCTCCGTGCTTGACTGTAGGGATGGTGTTCTTGGGGTCATAGTCAGCATTTCTCTCCCTCCAAACGCGACGAGTTGAGTTGATGCAAAAGAGCTCGCTTTTGATTTCATCTGACCACAGCACTTCCTCCCAAGCCTTCTCTGAATCATTAGATGTTCATTGGCAAACTTACGGCTCATGTATTCTCCTCTCATGCAGTTACAGATGCAGCATTTTGACTGTATACCATTTCTTCTGCTGCTGCATGAGATTGAGAGCACTTGTATAATTTTGTGGGTCAAGAAAGAGTCTGAGTTTGCAATATATATTTCCTCCTCCCTTACTGCAAAATACTCGCTCTGTCTGGATGCGCTTAAATCCACATTAAGGATGCATTCCTGTCAGATATCACACATGCACACTTCAATAAGCCGACAGAAAGCAGGTTAATGCATTCACATGATGAGTGAAATCTTGCAAAAATCTAGCTGTGACGATCGGTTTATGCTGAAGCCATTTATGACCTTACTCCGTTAAAGGAAAGTGGGTTAACGCGTTTACACGATCACTTGCATTGTCGGCTTATTAAGCATAATTGGGTTAAGAATGTGCATAGGCTCACATTGATGGTTTCATGAAGAACCTTTAACATCCATGTATTGTACAAAGGGCAGAGATGTATAGTAACGAAGTAGAACTACTTCACTACTGTACTTAAGTACTAAAAGGCTGTATCTGTACTTTTCTAGAGTATTATTTTTTTCTCCTACTTCCACTTTTACTTCAGTACATATTTTCGGCGAGTGTAATACTTTTACTCCGATACTTTTTTTATGTGCTGCATCGTTACTCGTTACAATTATAAAAATGTTACGAATCATTCCAAACCCACATTATCACTGCCAGAGCGGTAGATGGCTCTGTCACCAGGTTTGATGAAGCTAGCCCAGCGAATCAAACGATCAAGAAGACCGCGCGTGCTCCCGTTCTGCCTTTCGCTCTGCTGCCTGCCTCCACTGAGAACACTTGAGCTTTGTTCATTTGTTTCGAGATGGAAGTACCAGAACTTCGAGTGATCGTGGCGGTGAGGGTGAGGAAGGAGACCACTCCTGGCCCTACTAGTCCATGTTTTCATTTTTCGGAATGAAAGACAATTCATAAAGATTGAAGTGCGTAACTGTTAGCTGTCATGAGGACGCCGATGCACTGAATCGTTCCTTGTTTAAATAGTTTAAAGTTAGGCTACTATTATATGTAATGTTATTACCTTGACAAACTATACATCATTAAAATGATATAAGACTCAAGTTTCAGTATTTGAGCACTATTTTATTCTGAGAAACCTATAGGGACAGTTATGTCTTAATTTATGTCAGTTATATATATCAGGAAAAAATAGTCGAATCCTTTAATATGAATTATGAGCGTCAGCCGCACCCATTCAGAAAAAAAAAAAAAAAAAACTCATGTGCGGTCGTCATGAAAGCGCTTGGCCAAACAACGTCCCTCAGGGCTTTTAGCTCAAAAATGTGCAGATTTTGATAGATTGATAGATTTCATAGGTTTACGTTAGATTTCTATAGAGAGGAATAATATTTATTTAAATTATTATAACCAAAATGGGCCGATGTAATCATTATGAGCGCTGGATACTCTGATGTAGCCTACTGTGTTTTCAGTCCATACTGGCAGCCAGAGGGCGCCCTATGCACATTAGACCATATATGGAACACATGAAGAAGAGCCATTCCAGGAACTCCCTGACATAAACAAAGCTTCCAGAGATCGCTGTTACATGCTGATAAATACACAATAAGCTGTAGAGAAAAAAGGCACAAGCAGGGAAGAGAAGAGAGGGATGCTTTAGAGGGGGAAGGGACATATTTGATCTGTTTTTCTCAGTGTGTTAAGGTGTTCTTGAACATTCATGTCTTTGTACTGCTGCTTCAGCCAAATTAATTGTGTCCTAAACATTTGAAATAATATAAACAATATGATGTTCAAACTTTTGACTCTTTTCTTTAATAACTTCATAACACAATACTTGTACTTTTACTTTCAGTACTTGAGTAGTAATTTTTTAAATAAACTACTTGCAATACTTAAGTACAAAAAAGTTTGAATACTTTAGTACTTCTACTTAAGTATTTTGCTTAAAGAGCACTTCAACTTCTACTCAAGTCACTTTTTTGATAGAGCACTTGTACTTTTACTCAAGTCTGGGTCTCTAGTACTTTAACCATTTTATTCTTAAAGTGAAGAACATTTTAATTACATAAAGAACCCTTTTTCACTATAAAGAACCCTTTGTCAGAGATGTATATTTTAATAACTAATCACTGAAAAGTTCTTTGGGGAACCAAAGTTGGTTCTTCTAGCATCACTGTAAAAAAAAAAAAAAAAACTTTTTTGAAACCTTTATTTATTCATAAGAGTGTATGTGCCAACAATATGCAGGTACATTTGACAAACTGTTAATTATCATTCATCAATTATTCACCAACATGCACCTTTCTGGAGCTATTAGAGTCCAAAATCTAATTTATGCTGCTTTAATAAATAATATTGGGGTAAAACAAAAGGAAGCACACGGAATTTACTAATTACATTCACCAGAGGCCTTTTAGATGGCACACACATACAAAATTGGTAATTAAGGAATATTAACAACCGTATTGACATGAAAAAGAATTACAACCCTTTCTGCCCTTGGCTGGTTAACTTTAGTAGCTTTAATAAGCGATTTAAAAAATATCATTAACATGAAGTTCTACAAGGCTGCATTTATTTGATACAGTAATATAATATTAAGAAATTTCATTAGACTATAAAATAACTGTTTTCTGTTTTAATGTTTCAAGATGTAATTTATTCCTGTGATGGCAAAACTTAATTTTCCGCATCATTACTCCAATCTTCGGTGTCACATGATCCTTAAGAAATGTTTTTGACATTTCTTATTATTGTTGAAAGTTTAAAACAGTTGAAAACAGTTGTGCTGCTTAATATTTTTGTGGAAACTGATACATTTTATTTAGGATTCCTTGGTTAATAGAAAGTTCAAAAGAACAGATTTTTTTTTGATAATGTCACTTTTGATCAATTTAATAAAAGTGTTAATTTCTTCTAGCGAAAATGACAAACAAACAAATGTAATAAAAATTGAGCATACCGTACACAAGAGTATACAAGGAAGAGTTGGTTGTTAGTCAGCAGCAACACAGCAGCTCCACACAAACAATGACACCTAAAATTGCAACAAAGGCTCATTGGAAAAATGTTCCTATGGCAACATTTTTGCGAAACGCAAAATACGTACCAATACGGCTCCTTGCACAATTATGTTATGACCTCAAAACACTTTTTACCAGAGTGCATGATTTGTAAACTAATATATTGTAGAGTTTGCATCACTTAAGCAGCTCCATATCTTCGTTTTGTGTTTTTTAAGCTTGCTCAGTAGCTCAGTTGGTAAAGAATTGTACTTGTGATGTGAAAAGCTCGGGTACGAATCCCGTGAAAGACGAGTCACGATAAAAGAGCTCAAAGTTCAAAATCAATCTAAAATGTCATGGTTGTGATTACGTTTTTATTTTTACATTTGCTTTTGTTAACACTATCTGGTAGGTTTAGGGCAGGGTATAGTTTGTGTACGTTATTTTAAAACGTAATTGAGCATTGATCTTTTAGCGCCACTCACTGGACATTTCAATTCAGAACTGCAGTGATGCGTACAAACTCATACGTAATAAAACGTTGCCATATTCATGTTCATTTGTTCCGGAAAAAAACTAAACCCGCTTTTAGCGCTACTCACTGGACATTTCACTTTGAAACTGTCGCGAAACGTGCACAATGCAACGTATATGATGAAACACTCTAGACCAGTGGTTCTCAACCTCTCCTGCAGGGACCCCCTGACAGGCCATGTTTCTGTTTTAACCCTGAAATGGCACACCTGATTCAATTAATTAAAGGCTTAATGAGTAGTTGACTAATTGATTAATTGACTAATTCCTACTCTTCCTACTCCAATAACTACTCATTAATTGAATCAGGTGTGCCATTTCAGGGTTAAAACAGAAACATGGCCTGTCAGGGGGTCCCTGCAGGAGAGGTTGAGAACCACTGCTCTAGACTGAACATGTAATACGCATGTGCATGATGTCATCGTCTTCAGAGAAATGTGACCGTTTTCAAAAACTTGCACTTTGAAACCCGTTTTGAAAACTTTGTGTTTTCAGTCACCCAAAACGCTGTTGTCATGTAAACGAACGAACGGCCAAAACGCATAAAAAGTTTTACGTTTTTAGTTGAAAACGGTGTCATGTAAACAGCCCCTAATATTAACACAGGTCCCAAAGCTCTTGCCTGATCATGACTCTTCTTTTTCCAGTGATATTCTTCTGACTTTTTCTCTTTTGTAATGTCTCTCAGCCATCTCTCTTTCTACAGTCTTTCTTTCCCTCTTCTCCCTCTTGCTCACTCTCTCTCCTCCCCCATCATGAGTGATTGGCTACAGGTGTGTTGTGGTGCTCAGTCTGATCAGTGTTTCTCAGAAATCGCTTAATTCTCCTTTAACACTGCCCACTCATGATTGAAGCGTACGAAACTAATAATTATACCAGATATAAACAGGGTCACACTGGCTACATTTACATGCAACCAAATAATCCATTATTAATTGGATTGACAGCTCAATCGGACTGAAAAGCCTTCATGTAAACACCTTAATAGATCTAAATGAGCTCGATCCGAATGAAATTTCGATCTGATTGAAAGGGGTGGTTTATTCCTTTTGTAATCGGATCGCGAGAACATGTAAACACTAGATCGGATTGAAAACCGAAACTGAAAGAACTGCGCATGTGCAGTAACAAAGTGAAAAAGTGTAATGACATATGATGCGCGGAATGAGCTTATTATATGCAATTATTACTATTATAAGAATTATTATTATATGCAAACAGCGGAGAACTCTGTAAATTCGTGCAGTGTGTGCACATGCCAAAAAATCTATTCTGATTTGAAGCTTGTGACATATAAACGCGCACATCAACCCGATCACATGTGTAGCGTTCATGTAAACACTACGTTCAGATTCATCAATCGGAATGAATTCAGTCCGATTGAAACACAAGTTGTGCATGTAAACGTAGCCACTGTCTCTGATAGCCACATTGACTCCTAAATATTTTTAAATTATTATTTTATTAAATTCAATTCAATTATATATATATATTTTTTTTTTTCTCTATAGTCCAAATTGTGCTTTTCTCACCCACTGGCTCTGAAATATGTCTCGTAGTCCAATGTATGTCTGTTCTGGTGAGGCAACAGCTGATATCAAGCATATGTTTCATTATGAATCAGTTCTGCTGTTGGGTTCATCTGAGGTGAAGATCTGTTCAGTCTCACACTCACATTCCATCAACACTCTTTATTCTGCCTAGTTTAGCAACTGTGTAGGAGGCCCAGTTAACACTATGATCTGGTTAACTTCTTAATTGATTAATTTCCTGTGAATATTTTGTCTTGGTAATTATGGACCTGAATCCATTACAGCTCAAATTAATTAATTTTTTTTATAAAATAAAACTGTATGCTGGCCGCGCTTGATTCAAAATGTGAAAAAATCATGCTGACTTGGCAATTGATTTTCTGTCAAATATGTGTACGTTTAATTCTGTTTGATAGTGCTGAATAGCCTACAGTGCATTTATATCAAGGAGCAAAAGTGCACCATTTAGATTATCAGTAGATTCAGTAATAGGCGGTTTTGCAGTTCCAGCAGTTCTTGAAACTCAAGCCACGGTTTTGACTGACCATTTTCCAACCTCTATGTACCACAGGCTTTTATTATGTGCCTTCAAACATTGCTTGTAGCTCAAACAGTAAAGTGCTGGCAATGCCAAGATCATGAGTTCAAATCCACGGAAATGCTAAAATACTGATATACAGAAATGAGTTTATACCGTTTAAATACAGTTAATTTCCAGCATCACTACTCCAGTCTTCACATGATCATTCAGAAAGCATTTTAATATACCGATCTGCTGCTCAAGAAACATTTCTTATTATTATCAATGTTGAATGATTATTTTGCTTAATATTTGTGTGGAAACCGTGATACATTTCTTCATGGATTATTTTAACATCCCCCTGTGGTGATAATCAAGGTTTTAATATTGTTTATATGTCTATGTGGTGTTTTTAATATGCTTTAAATTAAATTTAATATGCAAATTCATGTCAACACCATTGCTGAGTATTTCTCTTTAAAACTGCAGTGAACCAAAGACAGTCTCAAAAACGTGATTTGAAATTGCTGGTGTTTCTGATATCACAAACTACCTTGTAACCAATCACTTCAACATGTGATCTTCAACAAGTAGATCTGAGCTGGTGTAAGTGAGTGGAGGCGGGGTTCATTTGCATATTCATAGAACCACATATATACTATATGAGGCAAGGGTATAGTTACATTAAAGTAATTTTAAGGCATGAAGATTGATCTTCAACAAGTAGATCTCTGAGTTGGTGTAAGTGAGTGGAGGCGGGGTTCATTTGCATATTCATAGAACCACATATGCTATATGAGGCAAGGGTATAGTTACTTTAAAGTAATTTTAAGGCATGAAGATTGATCTTCAACAAGTAGATCTCTGAGTTGGTGTAAGTGAGTGGAGGCGGGGCTCATTTGCATATTCATAGAACCACATATACTATATGAGCCAAGGGTATAGTTACATTCAAGTAATTTTAAGGCCTGAAGATTTTTTTTCCAAGGAAAAAACACTTCAATATGTCATTTTGATGATCAAAGATGAGTTTTAAGTGATAAAATTAATGTCTACAGGTGTACTTTGAGAATGGACAGCACTTGTTGAACAGCATCCTTCCTGAATAAAATGTGTTCTTTATCATTTATTTATTTTATTTTTATTTTATCTGCACAGTAGGATACATTATGAACAATAATTGTGTGAATATATGCACAGTAATTGTGTGAATGTCCCCCTTGCACAATTTCCCCCTTCCTGGATCTTATGGGTGGAGCTTGTCCTCATCCAGCTCCACCTCTATGGACCTAATGGGTGGAGTTATGTTTAGGGATAGGGTTATGGGTAGGGTTAGGACCATCTAGCTCCACCCATTACATCCAACCCTCTCAAATAATTTGGCACTTTTTGCTATATTTTATTAGCAAGTTTTAAAACTCATTCTAATGCAGTGGAACGACCCACCAGAACCATTATATTATGCGCGATGTGTGATACATTATTAATGCGGTGCACTGTGTATGTGCAGGTTCTCTCCTGTCAGCGAGAACGCTCCCGTGGGAACGGTCACTGGAGTCATCTTGGCGGCTGCCATAAACCAGACCATCGTCTACTCCATCATCGAAGGAAATGAAGGCGGTGAGCACTTACTGGATTTGCATAATTTGTTTAGTGAATCAAGTGCTAAAACGATGCAGAAAGGGCATGCAATTAAATCCTCACTGGCAGTTCTCATACATGCTAGGCCTTTAAGTATATACTTCAACCAGAATATGGTTTATTCCTTCACCAGAAAGATTGCAGGAAATGTCACACTGGTCTTTTATGAGCTGGATATTATTGTATTGTAATAAATTATAGTTTGTAAGACATCAAGCATGGGATAATGACAGCCCACACACTCCTAGACGTCATTTCTTTGGTGGCTGTCAACTGCAAGTTATCAAAAGTTCCATGAAAGGAACTACCTCGGCTTTTTTTTTTCTTTTTTTTTTTTTCTTTTTCCTGTTGCCGTGTGTCATTGGAAAGCGAGTGAGAGCAGGAAGAGGGAGGTGTGCGTGATTAAATCCTCTCTTCTCACATTCTGAATGTGTTCAGCTGAAATCACATTTGAATCCATCTGGCGCTGGTTTAGAGTGAAGGGGAAATCGTTTCGGTACATTCTCATTAGATGGAATCAAGGAGCGTTGATAGATAATCAAAAGGCTGTTTTCATTAGCGTAAACTAGAAAAAGCGAGGAAGAATAAGGTAATCATCCCACCCTTCAAACCGCCTGGATCCAAGACATTTAATGCGATGACATCACCAAGATCAGAGCTAATCCTTTAGGAATGTTAATGAGACTCAAGAGGTGGGTAGTGCGCTCTGGACCTGAAATCCCAATATAGCTAAGTGCATTACTTATACAGTTCACTGAAGTGGTGAAGGGATGAGTTGTAAGACCTGGGCTTAGAATTACTGTGAGCGAATGTTTATATCCTGGTATGAGTTATGTCATATCACGGTAAAAGTATGGGTGGTAATATAGTTTTGTTTTGTTTTTTTGTAAATGCAATGGAATAAAATTGTTTATATAGTAAATGACCATGTGGTAAACCTATTTTTGATAATCAGGTGATTAAAATCCAATGAATGCTTTACAAATGAAAGGTACTTCATCTCACTTGATAATTTGGTAACACTTTACTCTAAGGTCCCATTAGTTAGCATACAATAATGCATGAACTAGCAATGAGCAATATACATTTGACAAATTTCATAAAAATACAGCTGTTTATTGTTAGTTCATGTTTGTTACAAACTTGCTCCGAAACAAGAAGGTTGAGGATCCAAATGCAGTATTTATTGAACAGGGTAATCCAAAGACGTAATCCAAAGTACAGGCAAGGTCAAACACAGGCAGGCAGTCCATAGAAACAAACACAACAAGGCAGGGAACACGGGCAAAAGAGTAATTCACGGAACAGGCAAGAAATCCAAAACCAAGAGACATGAATCCAGGGACAATGCTCGGAATTGCATTGCAACACTAAACAAGACATCGCAGGGAATGAATGAGTGTACAATAGGTTTAATGTTTGAGTGAATGAATGTTGAATGTTTAAAATAGGCTGAGACTGACAAGGTACTGTAATGAGACACAGGTGTATGCAATCAGGGATGATGAGTCCGGGCAGTGAGTGCCCTCTGGTGGCTCTCAAGGGCACTCCAGCTGGTGACCGTTAGCTCAGTTCCATTAAATAATATTAAAAGATTAATTAAACAAAGTAAATTTTGAGGTGAATCCATTTGGTAACAGTTTTACCTTGTCCTTGTTACATAATAAAAGTAAATTATGAATAAATACATGCAGCTAACCCTAATTTCCCTGTATTTAAATGTATAATTACACCATAACAATTAAGGACACCTTAAAATAGTGTAAACAACATAAATGCTTAAGAAGGCATATCATTCATTGTAAATTCATGTTAACTAATGTAGTTAAAGGGGTCCTATTATGCTTTTTTACATTGTCAAGTTTTGTTAGTGTGTATGTTGCTATTTGATCATGAAAAAGTCACAAGTCTCACACTACATAATAAATATCTTTTTTTTAAGATTAAAAATGCATAATTTTGACTCTGAGTGCGAAGCTGTTGTAAAATAGCAAGTAAAGGTTTTCTCTCCCGTTGCGACAGGTGAATTTGTCATGAACAACATCACTGGAGTTATCAGCACTGCCAAGCCGCTGGACTATGAGAGCAACAGCAGTTACGTCATCCGCGTGGAAGCCCATTCCATGAAGGTGGTGTCGTCCAACCTACGAGCCCCAGCCAAAAGTGAGGCTATTTTTAGTGCCTGTTCACACATATAATGATAATTATAAAGTTTTAATAATTGTTCAAATTCTGTGAAAATAGGGATGTTTACACAACAATGACGACACAGGGAAACAATAGTGTTAGAATCACTTTCAGAACGTTTTTTTTTTCTTTCTTTCAACTAATGAATGATAAAAATACTGACAGCCAATGAGAATCCATTTGCTTTAAAGAGCGATAGCTTTTAAATTGGCAGATGACATGCATATGCTAAAAGTTTAAAATATATAATCTACATCTGTTTTTTATATTATAGTAAACAGATGCTAATGTAGTTATTGTTATAATTATGGTTCTTAGTGTGAACTCAAATTCTTCCGAATGGATTTAAATGCTTAAATGTGTTAAACAGAATTTTAGTCTTTGAACACATCAGTCAAATCATCCAAGATAAAAACCTTCCGTATTGTTCTGCTTTTGACCCTGAGACATTTTATGTGTCTTAAAAGCTTGTTCAGGATGTTTTTGCTTTTTCACTTCCTTTTAGAGTGAATAAAACACTTCCTTTCCAGCGTGCCAGTGCAGAATGTCTCAATATAATTAAAATATAATGACTTCTTGTCATATAGCGTTCAGTGAACGTGGGGGGATGGGGGTTACTTGTCCATCCCTTCCATGAGCAGGTGATTATGGAGAATCATTATTTGAGAAATCTTTTCTGATTAACCAGAATCTGATTAACCAGTTTAATATTACAAGTATGCAAACCTGATGATAAAATCAAATGATTAGTTGAGTCCAGCCGGGCCGTGTCAGCTTAGTGGTATTAATTGATTGTTAAAAGCAAGTTTTAATTAATTATATCTTGTCAGTGTACTTGAAAGAGCTGCCAGGTCCTAGATTTAACTAAGACCTCATGGGTCTCATGAAAATCTAGATGGATAAATATGCATATTATTCCATAGATCAATGTCTGCTGGAAAAGAGAGAATTCAAATGTTACATTATTGTGGCTTACGAAAGCATTTAGCTGTCAATTTATAGTTTGTTTTATTATATGCGTTAATTTGAAACACTTGCTTTGTGTTTTCAGGTGGCTAATTTGCTCATTTTATTCATTGTCGTTGGTTTCCATTGCTTTACAGTGGTCAGCGATGTGCCATGTCACTCTGCTCTGTGCAGCGATGCTTCAGTGCTCCACACGGAGTGACTGTGCAGAAATGAACAGAAGGCTCTGGAAACCCCTTTGGCATGAGCGCTGAAGTGTATCAGATGATAAATCGTGTTGTTGCTCTCATACCCCCACAAAATATGACTCTGCCTTTTACTTTGAGAAGTGACAGATGATGGTCGTGAAGGACTTGATGAAGAAATGCTGTGTATAGAGATGTACTTTAGCAGCTTAGATGTTCAGAACTGAGGGTGGTGAGCTGGGTTTTGATGATTTACTGAATTTGATTTTAATTGCTTTTAGGCATTTTCCATGAATGAAAATGCGGTCATGGGAAAAATGACAAATGACAAGTTAAAATCAGTGTAATAATTTTTGACAAAATTGACAGCCTACACCACTAATTTGATGCTTTAAAAAGTTCATAAAGAGATTGTAAAACTAATCCATATGAATTGAGCGGTTTAGTTCAAATTGGTTCTTGCTGAAGCTCAAACGTTTGCATAACATGGGAATGAACCTCATTGGTTCTTGCAGAAGCTCAAGCGTGCTGCGTAACATGAGAATGAACCTCATTGGTTCTTGCTGAAGCTCAAACGTGATGCGTAACAAGAGAATGAACCTCATTGGTTCTTGCAGAAGCTCAAACGTGATGCGGAACACGAGAATGAACCTCATTGGTTCTTGCTGAAGCTCAAACATGCTGAGTAACACGAGATTGAGCCTCATTGGTTCTTGCTGAAGCTCAAACGTGATGCGGAACACGAGAATGAACCTCATTGGTTCTTGCTGAAGCTCAAACATGCTGAACAACACGAGATAGAGCCTCATTGGTTCTTGCTGAAGCTCAAATGTCTGCATAACATGAGAATGAACCTCATTGGTTCTTGCAGAAGCTCAAGCGTGCTGTGTAACATGAGAATGAACCTCATTGGTTCTTGCTGAAGCTCTAACGTCTGCATAACATGAGAATGAACCTCACTGGTTCTTGCTGAAGCTCAAACGTGCTGCGGAACACGAGAATGAACCTCATTGGTTCTTGCAGAAGCTCAAACATGATGCGTAACACGAGAATGAACCTCATTGGTTCTTGAGGAAGCTCAAACGTGATGCGTAACATGAGAATGAACCTCATTGGTTCTTGCAGAAGCTCAAACATGATGCGTAACACGAGAATGAACCTCATTGGTTCTTGAGGAAGCTCAAACGTGATGCGTAACACGAGAATGAACCTCATTGGTTCTTGAGGAAGCTCAAACATGCTGAACAACACAAGATTGAGCCTCATTGGTACTTACTGAAGCTCAAATGTCTGCATAACATGAGAATGAACCTCATTGGTTCTTGCAGAAGCTCAAGCGTGCTGCGTAACACGAGAATGAACCTCATTGGTTATTGCAGAAGCTCAAACGAGATGCGTAACACGAGAATGAACCTCATTGGTTCTTGCTGAAGCTCAAACATGCTGCGTTACACGAGAATGAACCTCATTGGTTCTTGCTGAAGCTCAAACGTGCTGCGTTACACGAGAATGAACCTCATTGGTTTTTGCTGAAGCTCAAACGTGCTGCGTTACACGAGAATGAACCTCATTGGTTTTTGCTGAAGCTCAAACGTGCTGCGTAACACCAGAATGAACCTCATGGAAAGCGCCTTGCTATAACATATTCTCAGATGTTTTGTAGGTGATAGGCCGTCACTTTATTTTAATGATAATTTGTATTTTGTGATATTTTTTTCTCTCTCAGGCAACACAGCAAAGGTCTTCATTGACGTGCAAGATGAGAACGACCATCCTCCGGAGTTCACTAAGCCCTTTTACCTTGGTGGGGTTGCAGAGGATGCCAAGACCTTCACCTCTGTTTTACAGGTCCAGGTAAAGTGTCTCTCCCCTGCAGGATTGTAACCGTATCCATGAGGCCTCATGCAGGCAGCACTACCATGAATAAGCCAACAATCGTTCACTAACTGATGCACATTTCATAAGAATGGCAAAAGCTGGCACAAATTGTAATTTGATTGGCTGGCTGCTAAGCATGCATAACAAGATGTCAGTCCAGCACCAATGGACGCATTTCAGAGAACAAAGCTACACAGCAATGAAAAATAATTCAGTTCTTCAACATGAGGAAATCACCAATTTCATGGTCATGGAAGACCTGGAAATATCAAGGAGTTTTAAAATAGTTTTCCTGGCCTGGAAAAGTCATGGATATTAATCAACTCTTAAAAGTCATGGATATTTCTGTGGTGAATAATATACATTTTTCAAAAGTTTTAGTGGTTTGAAATTTCTCTAGTGTGGAGAAAAACTTGCTCAAGCAAGCTGATATTTGGTATGTGAGCAAATCATACTTTTGAGACAGTTTATGTTCAATTAATCAGTCGAACCAGTTCTCAAATTCACCAGAATGTTTCATTAGTGAATTTATCTGAATTGGATTCTTAAATGACTGTATGACTATAACAGTGTCCAAAACAGATTAGACAATATGCGATAAAAGCAATATTTTCAATGTCAATCAGAGTTTTTGTCCTAACCCGCCACAACGTGATACGCAAGACATACTAAGATGGTGCAATATTTATCATTTTGATTATTTACTTAGTGCAGTGGGCTTGCACACATAGCTCCACCCACACACTCTTCTGATTTGCAGATTTTTTTAAACTTTGTTTTGTCCAGCTTGTAGTCGTGTTGTCAGTGTGTGGTCAGACCAATTGCTTGTTGTTGTAATCTCACCGCATTGAGTCTGGTTAGGACACATTTTAATGGAGTAATGGACAAGCCATGGTAATTTATTGTTAAAAAAGCTTGGAATGCTAGTTTTTGCTGGAGTGCCGGTGGTTCTTGGTTTGTGTGAGGTGTTTGTCAGATTGCTGGTCTCGGTTGAAGAGCTTAAGTCTGACCAGCTGGGGTCTGAAAGATTGGATCATCGTGAGACAGCTTATAAAATGCCACGGCTCGGGAGGCTCGCTGATACAGATCTCAACACAGCTGTGGACAAGGGCGCCGCATTCTCTGGAAAAGAAAATGAATCAAAGATCCTCATAAATCAGCCAGGCTTTCTCTTAGAGCACAGAGCACTGTCATTTTCCATCCTCTTTCTCTCTCTGTAATATTCTTTTGTTTTCTCTCTCTGCAAGTTATTTTCTCTCACAGTGACTTTCTGTGTTCTCTGACTAACCGTTTCTCACTCATATCTATTTGTCATGCCTTTATTCAACCATAAGCCTGAAATTTTACCTATACAAGTACATAAACAGATACTACTAGCTTCTCCAGCTTGATTTTACGCATTTTTTCCAACTTGATTTATAACACACAGATTTAATTGTCAGTGTTGCAGGGTGGCACTATAGCAGAAAATGTCTCCAAGTCAAATCCTTTCATGGCAGAGTAAAAGTTTCTCCATTAAAGTGAGTTAATCTGTTGCCATGTTTATGGCTGACTACCGGAATAATAGAGTGCTGCTGTATTTTTGCAGGCCAAAACCCAGACATGAGTTAATACTGTATTTTAGCTTACTTCCATTTCCATCTTCTTGAAGTCAATGGGTTATTTGAATGGATTATTGGTTAAATGCCTGAAATAAGGTCTGTAAACACAAGCTCAAGATATTTTCCTGTTTTATTCGACCACATAAAATGCAGCAGTAATACCCCCTGTTGATTATTTTAAAACTTTAACTTTTCTTGAAAATAGTAGTCCGCTTTCAAGGCCTTGTTGTGTTTATAATCGTGATTCGGGCTCTTGCAAATTATTGTAACTCAAACTTTCAGGAAAAATGTTTTAAATAAAGACTAAAAGGGTTGTCGGAACTTTAAAGGTGGCGGCATTGAAGTCATATGACTGTAGTTTGTTTATTGCTTTTGTTTAGCTTTTTACTTTTGCTGATTTATTTAGGCTTCAAATTCAAGCTGTGTTCATTTGTGAAGATTATCATGGTGAACAAAACTTGTTGGAATCATAAACTTTTGTTGTTGTTTTTTGCAATAAACCAAAAGTCAATGGAATATGGTAACAGAAACAGATGGAAACAGAGTGATGCTGACTTCAGTTGGCCTACAAAAATACATCATGTAACATATGGGTTAATAGCACAGATTTGAAGGTAACTCTATCACCCCCTAGAGTGCTGAATTTCTAGGAATGTCTAAATATCCGGTGCCTATACAAAGCTGATTCTAAATGAAAATGCTAAAATCATAATGTTAATAAAAAAAAACAGTATTGACAAGTAAAATAGAAAAACACTCACTACTTCTGGCTGGAACATTTTAATAATTAATCATTTTAAGTTTAATTTGAACTTTATCACTAATTCATTTTAATTGTTTAAGTATAATTATCTTTAACATTTGATTACTTTTTTTTATTACTTTGTTTACTTGCTTGATAGTGATGTCAAATACCCAGAAAACAAGCACTGTTTATTTCATTAGTTCTAATAGCATATTAGTTTTTACTGTGGTATCAAAATTGCAATGTATTCAACAGGCATTTCAATTTCTGGCCTCAGAGCTACAGCCTGAAAAAGTTGTCCATTTAATTACATCAGTGTTACTCAAATCAGACATGCAGACCACATGCTGTCACTCACTCTGGGTTTTACCTCATATGGCTTCACCCTGCCTTAAGTTCATGTGCCAACTATAAGAACACCGGCGTCCTGCGTTCGTTCAAGGAGACCTTATTAGCCAAGACCCCAGACTGAGTTAAGCCACGCAGCAGAAGTCCTGGGTTTTATAGGGTCACATTCACTGCGAATACAGATTACCACTCGTCATGGTCTTCTGTTTACTTGTAGAAACATCTGAGATGTGAAGTTCAGCGGGCAAAAAGCCAAATACGCTGCTTTGACATACACAGTCATGCTTTTTGTCCATTTCTCAGGTGTCATGGGAATTGCGTATACAGGCGGCCACTATGGAATTTTGTTCAAACAGCTCAGGGGTCGTAGATTAGACTACTTTAATGTACTTTGAAATCCTTCTTTAAATAGTTTTGAAGAGAAAAGGGCAAGAAAATTGTAACCATTCTTTGCTCTGCCAACCCTAAGGACAGGGATTGAAATGCTTTTAATTTTACGCGTTGTTGTGGAAGCGCCTTTTCCGATTCTCCCAGCATTCATTGTTCCCTCCTGATCTGATAATTAGTTTAAGCAATCCTTCTTAGAAAACATTGCCTTACTGATGTTCTCTGAGTTTAATCTGAGGTTTAAGAACATGAAGAAAGAAACGAATAGAGACGTTTGTGGAACTACGAACTCAATTTCAAACAGTTTCGGCTCAAGATCTCATCGCAGCGCAGATCGAATGTTTTCTCCACCGAGTTTAGCCACATTAAGCGACCAATTAAAAGACAGACCTTTTGTTTGCAAGGGACTTTAATACACACTTACTGTATTTATTGAAACGGGTCTCCCAGGCATTGGTAAAAGTCTCATTTGTGTTAATGACTCTGCCTGCTCCGGGGCACCCTGCTGCCCATGGAGCCGCCTGTTTTCCTCTCATGTAAAAAGCCATTATAAATCATTGTCACTGCAGTGGAGTGCTGTAATGCTCATCTGAGACTAGCCAAAGTGACGTTGGTGCTGGGAAGTCGGAGCTTGGAGCTCCTCCTAAGGGCGGAAGGTGGAATGGCGTGTGACGGCAGAGGTTGAGCAGCTCTCTGTTGTAGGTGAAAAGTAGCTCATGGCTATTCCTCTCTTTGACATGTCTGCTCTATTGTTTCTGACAGGCTCTGGATAAGGACACAGGGAATTTCAGTGCCATGCTGTACAGGCTGATTATCCCCCCAACTACTGACGGCAAAGACGGCTTTGTTATTGAGCCCTTCACTGGCGTAATTAAGACAGCCATCATGTACAGGAACATGCGGCGCTCCTACTTCAAATTTGACGTGGTTGCTACAGACGACTACGGGGAGGGACTCAGCAGCAGCGCTCAAGTGGTGGTAAGTATGTGATCGGGAAGCATAAGGTTGAGCATTTTTGTCGTTTTCCATTCAAAAGTCAGATTTGAGAAAGAGCTGGATCTTTTTAATGAATCACTCAAAAAGATGGTTTGATTACAAGTCCCTTATTCGCAAAAATAGTCTTAAATGTAACATCTGACTCGGTGAATGGAACTTTCAAGACATGTCTTCACTTTAATTCGTATTCGTTTAATTACGGTCTGGTTGTTCATATGACAACATGTGATTAAAGATACAAATCCAGAGCAGCATTTTGTTTTAAAAAATGGTATTTGGATTAGGATAAAAAACAAATACATGTATGTTGCCAAAAATATAATTGGCTTTGTTTAGAATATACAGTATTTAGCATAAATTTTAACTCTTTCCACGCCAGTGTTTTCAAAAAAAAAAAAGGTACCAGCCAGCACCAGCATTTTTGATATTCACAAAACTTTCATTACCTCAAGAAAGTTTTGTTGTATGAATCCTGTATGTAAACATTCAATATATCAAGAGAAAGAACAGAGTCTCTGCTTTTAAGCAAGACATACAGTATATATATATATATATATATACTGTATTTATATATACACACTCACACACACACACACACATTTATATATATATATATTACATGGCTTGGTTGAATTCTAATGTAGAATGCGGTATATTATTTCTTGATAACAGACCGCTGCTAAGGATCACACACCGTTGCCATGAAAAACAGAGCATTGCTATGGACGCAGGATTCTAACCGTAGAGACAGAACGGACTATTTTCTTAAGAGGAAGCAATACAAATTGACTTTTAAATCAATAAACTCCTTTTTAAATCAATATTTTGTGTCAAATTATTGATTTATTTGTTAGGTAGCCATGTAATAAGCGGGATAATGTAGAGCGAGACGGTTGTTATAGCGAATACAACCCCTTCAGACTCAACCGCCTCGCTCTTTATCCCTTACTTATATTATAGCTTCATTCATTCATGTTTTATCAACACTTGAATGAGTAAGTTTCATTCAAAAACAGCATTTCAAACAAAAAGCTGAGAAAAGTTATTTGTCAAAAATATAGTTTTATATATAGCAAAACATAAGATAGATGTAGTCTATCATGTAGATGTAGTCTTTAGATGTAGTAGATTGAGTCTTTAAACACCCCCAAAGCTTAAATGTGAATAAGCAATCTTCTATCTGATCCTTCTGGTATATAAGCAGATCATCTTCTTTGTTTTTTTTTTTGTTTTTTTGATCTGGAGATGCTGAATTCTTTCAGAAGCCATATAACCATAACCATAACCATATAAGCCAGAAAAAGCGGGGAATCGTGGTGTCTTAAATTAAGAAAAATCTTGTCAATGGCGAAGAAAGAGAAAGAATTTTAGTATTAAAAGAATAATTAATGGAATCGTAAAGGAACCAGAATCATTAAGTGGCATCAGAATCAGGGCGATTGCAGATGAGAAGCAATTCTGCTTTTGCAAGAAGGATAGAAATTATACACTTTGCCTTTAAATGCACATTCCCTGGCCAGTTTGAACAGAACGATTCGAGTTTAATGCAGTAATCTGTCCTGAGATGCAATCCATCATCTGATTTTACAGCAGTGGCAACTCCGTTAGCTGATTTTGATTAGAAAAATACAGTCCCTGTAAGCTTGCTTGAAGAACGTCCAAAGCTGATGCCGAAGAGACATCGATTTTTTTGTGGGCAGAAGGGCTCCAGCAGTATTTAAACCCATAAATCAATCTCTCAATAGCTCTCACTATCTTGAACCTGCACTTGGTCTGTGAGTTAAATAAATATGCAGAGATAAGGGTATTTATATGATGTCAGCTAGCCCGCTCCATGTATAGAGCTTGATTTAAATACAGACTAAAGGATTTTATAGGTTACGAGTCCTTAACAATTCCATTTGTGATTCTTCTAGTACTTTTGAGGGAGATTCATCACCATTATTACTCACATACATTCGGTAATACTATTTTCGGTGACACACTTACGTTAAGTTTAACTTAATGTCTGAAGTTCACTGCATTCAAAATACCAAACCAATTTTTTTTTTTTTAGTTTTAACTGTATATCAAGTATATACAGTTATGACCAAAAGTGATGTCCAAAGGGGATCTGATCAAAGGAACATCAAAATGCTAAACTTGGTTAATGTATTTATCTGACAAAATAATTTAGCAAAAAAGGCAAACTACAGTTTTTAGTTTACTATGCAAAAAAATGCATAGAACAACAAAGAGCACACACTGACTACAGCATAATCGGTTATTAATATTTCATTGGTTCTCTCTTTGTTTTGCAAGTGTTCATAATTTCTTTGTGACAAAGTACGACCTACTTAAAGTTCCTTGTTTAATTTTTACTGATTTCTGTCTCCCAGTTTCATCAACCAAAGGAACAGCATATATTTGAAACAGTTCAGAACCTTCATGCTACACCATCATTTTCCCTTTTTTAACTAGAGATTATTTTTGTCCTATCACCCAGGTGTCAGTGGTTAACCAGCTGGACATGCAGGTGGTCGTATCCAACGTGTCGCCCACTGTAGTTGAACAGAACAAGGATCAGCTGATTGGGTAACTCGTTCTATACAAACACACTCTTCACCCAGACACACTCCCCAACATAACATTCCGAGCAGCCAGAGAGTGCTTGAAGCTGTAATGTATGCATGAGTACTTGACTCCTGTTGGTGCAGATGTTTGTGTTGGTGATCAGTGGGCTGCTTGATCTGTCAAACCATCTAAGATAAAAGCAGGACCCACACTGTTTAACATCTGCATCAAGAGCAGAATTACCCCTCAACCTTCCTCTGTCAGCCATGGGAGTAGCACTTATCATTGATTAAAATGCTTAAAGAAATAGTTCACTTAAAAGTTATGCTTTTATAATTTATTTACTTTATGTTGTCACAAATCTAAATTATTTTTTTTTTAATGAAACATGAACATAAATGGAACATTCCCCTACCCCACACCCCCAGAATTTTGACGCTGTGAAACCAAACGTGCCGCACAAGCCCTGAAAAGTGAAGCCACGCCCCCCGGTGACTGGTCCTAGTATAGGTCATAAGCCCCGCCTCCCCGTGTTATTCAACGGGACGTGAGACCAAACAATTAAATTACACTTCAAATATCTTTTTTCCAAAGGTGCTTTCTGTCTTTTACTGTAGTTTTTATCACGCTGATGTAAGTTCAAGTGTCTGTTTTTAAAATAAGTTTGTTTTTAGTTAGCTACGCAATGCTATAAAAACGGTGGTGTAACGTCATGATTGACAGCTGTGATTGACAGGTTCTCTGAGCGAAGTAGTCACTGAAGCACCAACAGACTTTTTATCGGGATCTTCGGAGGACTGAGGAGATTGTATTTACTTTATTTTAACAAGCCTCTTGTCGTACTGCAATCAACAGACATCAAAATTGGAGCAGAACGGAGGAACAAAAAAACGTATAAAAGTGCAGGGAGAGTGCATTCTGCGAGAGTGAGGGCGGGGCGTTGATTTCACGGCTTTACTTCCTGCTCGCTACTGCGCAGACTCGAGTCCCAAGATGTCAGCGCCATATCAGGACACTGGCAGCTTCAGTTTTCACCAATGGAAGAGAGCGAAGGGGCGTCATCCATCTTTTTTTACAGTCTATGTGTGAAACTCTATAAAGGTCCCAATATACTAACAGCATTTTTTTTTTTTTCGTTCTTCATTTAGGGTTAAAAAGAAGTTTGAAATACCTGAGGCAGCGGTATGCTATTTTTGAACATCCCGAATATAATGTAATCGCCACTGACTAGTGGTAATTTTAAATAGGGCTGCACGATTAATCGAAATGAAACTGCACACGATTTGGCAAAGGCTGCGATTATTTTATGTGCCGCTTGTCAGTGAAGTACGGTTCTGTGCTCAGTAGTAAATGTTGCTCCATCTGAAAGCCAGAGGGCGCTCTCGCGCAAACACGGCAAATATGCCCCGCAGAAGAAGATAACACGTCTTCCAGGAAATCCCCATGGGCATCATACTAGCTGTAGCTGAATAAACAGAAGATTGAAATGCTTTGATTTATTAAAGGTTGTCTTTTGTTGAACAAGAGAAAGATGTTCTCATGTTTGAAAAGATGTTTGACGCGTGTTGCTTTCTCGAATGCACGTTAAAAGCGACTCAAACTCGCTGTGCTTTCAGATGGAGCAGCATTTACTACTGATAACAGAGCCATACGTCACTGACAAGCTGCGCATAAAAAATAATCACAACCTTTGCGATTTCATAATCGTAGTAAGCCAAATTGGTTTAAGCGCCATTTCATGTTAATTGCTATTAATCGTGCAGCCCTAATTTGAAAGTATTTACCAGCCAGAGTCAACTCCCCAATACGAACCTCCTCTAAACAAACTTTGTTTTGGCATTATATTATCAGTTTGTCCTCCTATTTCGTTTGAAATACATCAGGGTCTTAAAATTGTGTCCCCTATCGACGGCTCTGGACTACATTAGCTGTATATGCATTATATTCCATTATATTATATGCCATACATTAGCATTGTGAAATTTAAGTTGCTATGTACTGAAAATCACAGCTGCAGCTTTGCGTTTATTTATATTCAAATGTGAAATATGAAAATTCTTTCATCTGTGATGCCAAACATGATTCATTATTGTGTGGCATAACCAATCATGAACGGCAGCTGAATTTGTCAAATTTGAGATTTGTGAATAACAACTTCAATTTCAGTCCCTTTCTCATACAAATTTAGAATCAGATCAAGAATCAATCAAGTGTGCACAAGGAATTTGGTATGGTGTCTGGAAGCTCTAGGTACTTACATGCTTATATACACAAGACAACAGAGAGAAAGAAATAAAGAAGAAAAACTTAACATAATATACATCTAAAAAATATTAAACAAGTAGAATTTAATAAGAGTAGATTAATGACCTAAGAAGATAAAATATAGAGCATATTAAGTCAATAAGTCATTTAAACCACTGTTATCATACTTTTAGGATGTTGTTATGGCATTTTGGTGGTCAACAGCACCCATCTCAATTCATCTTCATCATATGGAAAAGAGCAGCATGAATTTTTTTTTGAATATCTCCTTGTGTTTCACAGGAGAAAATTTGGTAACACTTTATTTTGATGATCCCCTTTAGACATTCTACTAACTATAAGTATATTTGCAAGTGCATGTCAGCTTATTCTAGTGAATAAGTTAACCTAACCCTTATTCTACTAACCCTACCCCTGCTCCTAACAGTCTACTAATACTTAGCCTAACTAATACTCTGAGTTACTTGTCTAAAGGGGATCATCAAAATAAGGTGTAACTGGAAATTCTTTTGCTTCTGTAACGACAAAAGGATGAGAGTATTCATTTTCACATAGACAGGAAAGTGCTGAGATAGTACAGTGCAAATATGGAGACATAAACACATCTTTATATTCCTAGTATATACACAGCCACTAATACACATTTTCTGCCTCAGGTGATATAACTCACAGCCCGAGTTTTCTCAAACCTCCTCATCATCTCTTGTCAGGCTGTTTCCTCAGAAAACCCGCTCCTTGTTCCTTTAGAGTCATCATTCCAGCCTCTGTTCTTTTTTGTCCCATGTTCTTATTTCCCCTCGGCAGCTGCGAAGGGGATATCGGAGGCACTGCTGGTAATTGGCTGAGCAGGGCTGGCTGCTCTGAGATGTGAGCTGAGGGGTAATAAAGGCACCTATTGGGAGACAAGGACACCAGCTTTGAAGCAACGTTGTCTTACACAGCTCATTTCAGCCCTTGCTTTGTATTTGTCCTCTGCGCACCTCTGCGTTCAAAACAGCCCCTGTTCAGCCTGATAAACATGGATAATATAGGGATTTGCAGCTTTTGGGTTAGATTTAGGCAGTGTAATTGTTGCTCTTGTGCAATTTTTCCTGTTTTATTTATCCAGTTACGGTGATTACTGCAATTAGTGTTTGTTGTGCATGTTTGTAATTGTGTGGAAGTTGATTGTCAGTTTATTTTCTCTGATATATGCCCACCAATTAATGGCTTTGGGGCTCTCAAATTAGCACAAAAAAAAAAAAATTTGATGCAGACCCTGTAATTTTTTTTATTTTTATTTTTTTCCACAATGAGTTTTATTTTGTGTTCAGTTTGTTATTTGTTCTCATTTACAGATCAAGTTTGTGGTTTTGAAGTCCATATGCAGTATCCTTTAAATTGTTGGTGTACTGTGCCAGTCCAACGTCTTTGGCTGTTTTCTTTTCTTTTCTTTTCTTTTCTTTTCTTTTCTTTTCTTTTCTTTTCTTTTCTTTTCTTTTCTTTTCTTTTCTTTTCTTTTCTTTTCTTTTCTTTTCTTTTCTTTTCTTTTCTTTTCTTTTCTTTTCTTTTGTATGTCAAGAGGTTCTGTTATAGATCTCTCATCTTCTGTCTGTCTTTTAATTCAGGATTTTAGAGCGCTACGTCCAGGATCAGATCCCAGGAGCTAAAGTAGTCGTGGAATCAATCGGGCCTCGACGTTTTGGTGAGGGTTATGAACAGGAGGACTACTCCAAATCTGACCTGATGGTTTACGCAATTGACCCTCTAACCAACAGAGCTCTCTCAAGACAGGAGCTTTTCAAGTAAGTGCATCCAATTTACCCAACTTATAACGTTTTCAAAAGTCAGCATTTTCATACTCCCAATACGCTGTTTTTGTGTAATTGAACGGCCAAAACGCATAAAAACTTTTCCGTTTTTAGTTGAAAATGTCTACCCATATCTACCCTTCATACACCCTTAAAAATAAAGTTTTTCATACACTCTTAATATCCATGGTATCATTCCATTGTACAAAAGGTTGTTCATTGTGGAAAAAGGTTCCCTAGCTATGTTCTGCGTACAAATAAAAAGGTTAGTTTGCTGAAAGGTTCTTTGGGCAACCAAAAATTGTCCGTCTATGGCATCGCTGCGGAAAAACCCTTTTGGAACCTTTATTTTTAAGATTGATACTGTGATACTGTGTCTGTGTGGCTATACCAAGCGTGCCGCACAAGCCCTGAAAAGTGAAGGCAAAATGTCTCGATCGCCTCCCGGTGACTGGTCCTAGTATAGGTCATAAGCCCCACCTCCCCGTGTTATTCAACGGGACGTGAGACAATTAAATTACACTTCAAACATATTCTTTCCAAAGGTGGTTTCTGTCATTTACTGTAGTTTTTATCACGCTGATGTAAGTACAAGTGTCTGTTTCAAAAATAAGTTGGTTTTTAGTTAGTTACGTGATGCTATAAAAACGGTGGTGTAACGTCATGATTGACAGCTGTGATTGACAGGTTCTCTGAGCGAAGTAGTCACTGAAGCACTGATCTTCAGAGGACTGAGGAGATTGTATTTACTTTATTTTAACAAGCCTCTTGTCGTACTGCAATCAATTTTTAAAAAAGTGCACTCAGGGAAAGTGCATTCAGCGAGAGTGAGGGCGGGGCCTTGATTTCGCGGCTTTGCTTCCTGCTCACTACTGCGCAGGTCTGGTCCCGAGATCGCTACTGCGCAGACTCAAGTTCCAATATGTCAGCGCCATATCGGGACACTGGCGGCTTCAGTTCTCAACAATGGAAGAGAGCGAAGGGGCGTCGTCCATATTTCTTTACAGTCTATGGGCTATACAATCAATGGGCAGGAATGCTTTATTATTTACATGGATTAATGTGAAAATTCAGAGAGCTACACATCTAAAAAATGCCACAACAATGTTGTTGGTGCATCAAGTGGACATGTTTTGGATTTGAAAAATGTAACACCACGTAAAAAAAAATGTCCCGTTATTGTGTTCTGTTACTGGAGGTGGAAATATGACTTCATTTTTACCAACTACAAGATGAAGCATGTTGGCTGTCTGTGGCTCTCGGCTCATTTTGACCAGTCTGCACAGATGTATAACTTATTAATTTGTTATGAATAATCATTTATTTTGTGTTGCGTCAATCAGGTTCCACAATAACTTTGAAATAAAATTGCTTATAGCTTGATTTAAGAGGCCATCCATCCCTAGCCATTAGTTAGTCTTACGACGTGCATTTATGTTTGCCCGGTTTTTTTTTTCAAGCAGCACGATAAAGCAGATGGAGTGTGTGTTTGTTTGTTTAGACATTTTCTCATTTTTCATAAAAATGAGACTTGTGGTTAAATCCTTAGCCATATTGTCTGTCTTGTCACAGTAATTATCCTGCTCAGACAGCACTGTTTCTAACGCTTGTACGGGCAAATCGTGAATTGTAGGCTGTGGAATGCACTTTAAAACCCTTTAGTTCTAATATAGACAACATTTCTTTTATCAACGTTTTGTTTAGCTGTCTGCAATGTGAATGATATTTAGAAATTGTGCACATTACATTGCATTTAAACAAAAATGGGGACATATTTGAGAACTTTATTATAAAAGTTACATTTAAATACGTCTGCTTAGCCATTCACTGATTGTCTAAAAAGCAAGTGAGATCTCTATTGCCAGATTTATGTTGCTTGCACTGCAAAACTAATCGAATAGCATATACAAGGCCACATACGTGACTGTTCGTTTGGTTTTTCCCAGGTTTTTAGATGGGAAGTTATTGGATATCAATAAGGAGTTCCAGCCCTACCTAGGTCGCGGAGGACGCATTCTGGAGATCCGCACACCGGATGTGGTGGAGAGCGTAAAGAAGGCGGTTCAGTCTGTTGGATACACTGAAGGAGCACTGCTGGCCCTGGCCGTCATCATCATCATGTGCTGTATCCCAGCCATTCTCATCGTCATCATCACCTACCGACAGTGAGTGTCACCACTATATAGTCCAGTACACCTTAAAGCTCAAATCCAAATTCCCAAAAATGGCCTTTAATAATAATGTTTAGTAAAATTAGCCATATGTTGTAAATCGTTGCCTTTTTTCTAGTTTTTATTTTTTATTTTTTTATTTTTAACAGAAATATTATGTTACTTTCATGCCCTGTGTGGGAATGCAAGTGAATCAGTGGAAAGATTGCTCAGACTGAAGATTTCTCCACTTAGCAACTAATAAAAAAAATGTAAAGTTCATTAAAGTTAGAAACATTTTGTGTTAAGCAGGCAGCTTCCCTCCGCTGGGATTTCAGTGCAACATTTACACGTTCACACATTCTCTCTTTTCACAATGGTAACACCTTTGAGAACTGCCTGGTCTTGTGTTTATTCGGTGTGAAAGAAGATTAATTAAGGCCATGAGAGGTAAATATGAGAAAACCGTCTGTAGTTGAGTTTTACATGTTGTGCCAGCTGAGCCAGTGCCATATGGCAGACCTGACGATGAGATTCAGGAATGAGATGACAGGATCTGAGCTAGAGATATAAGGGTCATTCTAGAATCACTGATGGTTTAGTTCAGGATGAAGATAATTCATACTTATTGGGATCAGAGAGCCAATTTATTAATTGTGTGGCTGAAATCCACCATACATTTTTGCAGTGCTGTTACTGATACTGCTGTGCAATAAGTGTCATCGTCTAATATATCTCTTTTTTTTTTCTTTTCACAATGCACCAATTTCAGATTCAAAGAGTAAGTATTGTACAGAGACGTGTATGTGTTATGATATGTTGGTTAACATTTCCCTCTCTCAAGCATTATTAAATTCAGTGGTTCTCAAATGATATTGCTTCAAGACCCAGATTTTACATTCAAAAAATATAATAGCAAAAACCAAATAGCAACCCAACACTACCTAAATAGCTTGACGTACAAAAGTCAAATGATACAACAACAAAAATCAACAACAATGAAATGTATTAACATAAAAAAATATATTTTGAGTGTTTGGTTTCTAAATGTCTCTTGAATTTAAATGTGTATGCTGTTGACAGTCGATAATTCACTGCAAAAAAATGCAAATTATGTTTATCCTCATTGCAACCCGTATTTAATGTAGTCTGGGATTTTTTTTTTTTTTGTGTGTGTGTGTGTGTGTGTGTGTGTGTGTGTGTGTGTGTGTGTGTGTGTGTGTGTGTGTGTGTGTGTGTGTGTAATTTTCCAAGGACGAGGGCACGTGCAACCTGTCCATGGTGGCGTTTGCCAAAATATGACTAGCTTAGATACATTTTAGCTAAAATACCATTTTAATTAACAACTTTTGGCTTTAAAAAAAGTATTTTTACTGTGCACTCCTAACTATACAAGATTATATGCTTAGTTGCATTTTATTATTTACAAAGTATTGTTTATTATTATTATTATTATTATTATTATATTGCTGTCTCTGACCCACAATTAGAGAACCACTGATCTAATTATTATTTATTTATTTATTTATTTATTTATTTATTTATTTATTTATTTATTTATTTATTTATTTATTTATTTATTTATTTATTTTTATCTGAGAAACTCCAAAATAGCTAAATGTCCAGAGAATATTTCATTATATAAGAAATGCTTTTATTTTGCTCAACTTGTTGACTTCATTATCTAAAGACGGCAGGCAGAATGTGCAAAAACAGCCAGGATCCAAATGGCGCTTCCCACTGGCAAATCTGGAGGTGCTGCCACCAACAATCTGTATGAAGAGCTCGGCGACAGCACCATGTAAGTTTTATACCTTCAGAACTTTACTTGTCAATGTCTCCAAACATTGACTGACATAAATAGTCTAAAAATGTTTTTAAAAAAGTCTGTTTATGACTCTAAATTAAGGAATTAGAGTTGTACGATTAGAACAAGAAATTACTTACTTACTTACTTACTTCAATTTGAGTAAATGGAATTTTTTGTTTGGTTGTTAAGATGCTCTGGGTGCAGTATTTCTAATTAATAAACATATGAATTAACATAACCTGATTTTATGGCTAAGCAAAGCTTGGGCAAGGGCTTCTGTTGATGGTGTTCCAGGTTGGGGTGATCACCAAACTGTTTTGTTACCCCTAGGGTATGGTCCCAAGCTCACAAGGTTTCAAAAAAAGTTATAATATAAAGCTTCCCGTCTTGTTTGGTGCGTTTGTAGTCATCATTTCATAGAATATTACAGGAAGGTTTGTTGGAATACCAAAGATCCACTTTTATCATGGTCTGATTATCATCTGACTCAAATTTGTTGAAGACTGGACTTTTTAGGAGGTGAAGGAAGGCAGGAGATTTGCCCCCACGGCAATTTAATTGGCAAAAAAGTTTTGTTGCCAAGATACAATCAAAATTCCCATCTTTTTCACTGTCATATTCAGAAGTGTTTTGCATGCCAACCATTTTTATTTTATTTTTTCAGAAAGAAAGTACCTTTTTTTGTTGTTTATTTTAAATTGTTCCATAACTTTTGACCCAAAACTGGCATAATAAAAGACAGTTTGTCTTCTATGAATATGCCGAATTTCATTACTTTTTATCATACAATTCCAGGGATTTCCATATACTCCCTGTGTGGAGGAAGAATAAGCAACCAACTGATTTCTTGTTGGTTTTCATTTTCTAGACAGCTTTGGTGCATATTACCTAATTAAGCTTTACGTGAGCATACCCTCTTTCTGAACTGGCTGTTTTTATACTGCTACCCGGATCTAATTGTGTCTGTTGTTGTGTCTGGTTCAGATTACACAATTTTTTTGTCTGTTACGATAGTCACTGTGTCAGATTACACGATTTTGACTCCTAAAATCTTGTCGTGTCGTGGACAAGAAACATGTCAGACTACACGTTGCTTTCCGACCAGTCATCGCGTGCCGTCTCAAACACATTCACTCAAACACATACACACGCACTCACTCACTCACATATACGCACTCACACACACATGCTCACTCACACACACTCACTCACACACACACAGACACGCACACTCACTCTCGGTCACTCACTCACTCACTCACTCACACACACACACACACACACACTCTCACTCACTCAATCACTCACTCTCACTCACACACACTCTCGCTCACTCACTCACTCACTCACTCGCGCACACACACACACTCACACACACTCGCTCACTCTCTCATGCTAGTCTTTTTATCATGATGTGAAGCATTGCAGACACGGCGTAGGTTGTCGCCCACTATGACACACTATACGAGATGAAACGATCGAATCTTGCGCCCCGACGCCCGTTGTCGTTTACGAATCCCCACGATACCCTACATCAAACGGATCGCGCCAAAATCGGGCTAAAATCGTGTAATCTGAACCAGGCATTGGGCTGGATTCCCCCTTAAAAGACTAACACTTACAGTATAAACTTTATAAAACTTTTCACTTATATATATATATCTTTTGTCTTTTCCTCATCTCTCATTCTCATTTCTTGGATATCAGACCTAAGTAAGTAGGCAGTCATCTGTTTCCAAATGTTTTAGACAATTTAATTAAGGTAGTGATGTATTTGTGATTGTTTCTCAGAAAGCTGTTGAACATTCTTGCCTTCCATTGCCTAGCATTGTGATCAGTTGCCTCGCTCCTTCTAATTAGTGATATTAGCTAAGAACTGTGTTAGTGCCCTTCATTGGAATGTGTTGTAGATGTTTGCTTAGGATTTAATTAGCACTTTTTGTTATTTTTACTGAAGTCAATCAAGGCAGGTGCTTTTTGTAGCTGGCTTCCATCCTACTTCCCCGTCTACCTTGTTGTACACATCCTCTGTTAAGTCGTTCTTTGTCTCTTTTTGCGGTTATGCTGAAAGCAGGACTAAGAGGTGTGTTCTGAAGGATGGCGATCGGCAGCGTCTCATTAGCTCATTTGCCACCCGTGCCATCGCTGCTCACAAGCTTTCCACCGCTAATGGAATCCTACTGAACAACTTGCCCAAGTCGGAAAGCAACATTACCTTCCTTTCAGATGAGAACCCGCTTACTACAACCAACCCCCTGTACCATGATGACGGCACCCTCAGCAGCCCCGAGCACCAAAATCTGAGGTATCTCCTGGGCATGTATTCACCCAACATGAGAGGTCTGGGAAAGTCCATCCTGCGCTTCCCATCTGCAGGCTCAGGACAGTCCTGGACTTTACCCTCTAGATTGCACAAATGTGAGACCAATGAAGCCCTACGGAGTAGAAGGGTGGTAATGGACCCAGTTCAGTGGGAACTGCAACTTCTGAAGTCTGGCCTTAAGGGCAGTAAAGAAATGATTGATGAATTTGATGGGCTTGAGGACGAAGACACAGAGCCCAAATTGACAGTAAAAGAGCAGGCACGGCAGTTTGAGCAGCAGGCCATGCAGGACATGAGGCAAAGGCAAGGCCAGGACTCTCGTGGGTCACTCTCTTCTGATATCTTTCTCTCTGTTTTTGAGACCCCACAATCTTCAATCATGGGACATAACAACAGGCCCCCATCCATAATCATTACCCAGAGTGACGGAACACCTCCGCCCAGTCACAAGCCCACTCCGCCAGTTCTGCGGAAGTACAGCAGAATAACTTCCTATCCTGATGCGGAGTCTTATGAGGTCAATGTGGAGATTATCCCCGACCCTCCAGATATACCTGCCCCACCACCACCACCTCCTCCACCTCCCTCCAGTCCTCCACCACCACCACCTCTTCCACCCCCCTTCAGTCCCCCACCCCAGTCTATTCCTATCCCTCCATCCTCACCTGTTCCTCCACATCCAGCCCCTCCACCTCCTCCTCCTCTCCCCCCTGCCTTATCACCAGTCTTTTCCCGTCCCATGCCTCCTTCTCCATTCGTCCTTCCTCCTCTTCCCTCCATCACAACCCTCCGACCGGTGTCCTTACGCCCCGCAGCACCTCCACCGCCGTCCGAGCCGGAGCCTCCTAAGAGGGAACTCAAGGGGATCCTGAAGAACTTCCAGAACATAGCAGACTTAGAGAAATCTGTTGCCAACATGTACAGACAAATAGATAAAAAGCAGTGCCCGCCAAAGATTGTCCCCAAACCACAAGTGTCTGTCGAACCAGAGGCTGGCGTGTCAGATGCGGAGCCTGTGCAAGAAGCACCACCACCAGAGCCCAATCCAAACATGAACTCACTAGTGGAGGAGCTGGAGAAACGCTTTCCATCTCAGTCCACTATCATGTGACACTCTATTTGTCCATGTTGCTATCACTCTTTTAGAGGCAGTTCACACAGGATGCATTTTAGTACAGCGGAACTGAAAAGAAGTCATGTTCATATGTAAATATTATGGACAAGGTGTTCCTAGAAATGCCATGCTTCCCAGGGAATGCATAGTTTGATTAAAGGTATACTTTCAACGCAAAGTAAAGCTGCATTTCCACCGCAGGAACTTTCCTCAGGTACTCGTTGTGTTTCGACCACAGGAAGCAGGGTCTAAATGAAGTTCCGGGTAAATATTTCCCCCTCCGAAAGTCCCTGCTCGCAAGGTAGTACTTTCAGGGGTGGGACTTGGGAGCTGAACATGCTGATTGGTTTAGTTCATGCTGCATTTTGATTGGTTGACTCCATGCAGCATTTTATTTCAATCACCAATCACGTCTGCTATTCGAATCAGTAATGGAGGTTAAAAAATACAACAGATTCAGGTTCAGGTTTTAAGCTTAAATTCAGAGGAAATCCAGCAGGAACTGTAAAGTTGCGCACAGTCCTACGTCACTGGACTATTTGCCTAATCTTCATGGTACTTTAGACCGCGCTGGAAACGCAGACAGCAATAGGTCTGGGGAAAAAAGTTCCTTGGAAAAAAGTTCCTTGGACATATTGTTCCGGGTAATTTCTGTGGAAACGCGGCTTAAAGGAGAACTCCGGTCAATTTTAACATTGAGCTAATTTTTTTGTAAATTTGGAGTGCTGTCAATACAGAGAACAACGACAAAAAACGGTGTTGCCTACACCGTGTTATCCTCTTTTTAAAATTTGCACCCTGTTGACTTAAATGGGGCAAGTTTTAAATCTGCTTTTAGACTCTTAACAACCTTGATGTGTCATTACAAGTGCCCAGCCATGTGAGTGATTCCTTCAGAGTGATCACGGTGAATCTGACTGCAGTAGATGTGAAAGATATGAATAAAAGTGATGTTAATTCAGCCAGCGCACATACCTGTATTTACTTCCTGTTTTCGGTCGAAATCCACAGTAGTCGATTGTCGAGTTCACGCGCATAGGTTTAGTTACCTATGATCACCTATGGAGTTCTCCTTTAAGTCACTTTGGATTAAAGCATACATGTAAATGTTTTTTAAACCCCCAGAAACGTGATGTTTTGTAACCTGACATTGATCCACCACACTGTAAATAAAATAATTAAAATGTGGCACCAGACACTGAAGAGTGAAATGGGAAAAAAAAGGTTAATCTAGCACACGTGCACATAGACCAAAAATGCCAATTTAATCATTAAAAAATGGCGATGGAGCAAGAGAATGTGTCCTGTGTGAATGGCCCATTAGACTATCACTACATTTTTGTCATCTTTACTTTTTGTCTTACCATTGTGTTTCATCTTACTATAACACAAAATCAAGTGTTTGTGCTTCACAGTTTTTGTAAAATATTTTTAATCAGTTTTGCAAGAGTGTTTTGTTATTTAGTTGAGTTTAAACCATTCATACAGGCATTTTATTGTATCCCTTCAAACTGTTTTAGTACACAAAACATTATTACTTATTCAGAAATTCTCTTATTCATATGCCCTAATGTTGGGCTATAAGTTACTGTCACTGGATGGGATCAATGTCCTCTATAAAGCTTTTTCTCTGGGGTACACTGCATGCTCTCACCTCTCATTTTTTCTTTATTTTCTTCTTTTCTCCCTCTTTTGATAATTGTGTTAGCTTAGCCTCTGTGGCCACATTTAAACTCTCTACCAGTTTTCACCAATATCTGTCACATGATATTTATGTAAACTATGATCAATTTATTAACAGTATCAGACACAGCTGTTATGGGTCTCTGGTAGAAGGACTAGAAAGGTGCAGAAAAGAAACAAGTTTGTTTTAATGTTAAATGGCTTTATGTTACGTGACTGTGCACACATTAGGAGGTTTGAGAGGCAACCGAGTCTTCAAGTTGGTTGTAATTACCGGCTAAATCAATTTAGTGTGTGTGTGTGTGTGTGTGAGATATAGGCTTGTGTGATTGGCGACATGTCCTCCATTTACTCTTTGAGATGGAAACACGCTGCATTCAATTCAGCAAACGTCCTCCTAATCCCAGCTTTAATTGTTGTGATACTAATGGATGGATACTGAACCATTACATCCGATTATTGTCGACTCGCAGCAGTACACAACTATACCATATTGTTTTTGTTCTTGTGCTGTAGCACATTCAGAAATGTCTCCGTGACCTTATGAAAATTGATTATGTTCTGTTTCTGTAATGATTCCACCTTCTGTTTACAATGAGCAGCACTGTATTGATGTGACTCGGATATTCTGGTTAGGCTTTGTTTTAAACCTCTTTCCCTATTAAAGTTCTGCAATAAATTCAGCCCCTTAATACAGATATTTGTTTTGTAGGTCACCTCATTGTTCATGTGCTATATATTTTTGGCTTTATTCAGTGTTGTTAAACTAAAGAAATTTAAGAGAAAAGTCAGAAAATCTCCTAATGAATGCTAAGCATTATTGCAATATTTGTTATTTAAATTGTGATTTGTTCTTCTTTCTTCCATTTATTTGTAATCTGAATTGTAATTATCCTTTTCTTTCTTATGCAACCATTTAAAGTTCTTTTACAGAGCAAAGATGAGTTGTGTCAATACTCATGTGTCACTTCCTTGGCAAAGAAAAGCTTAAAACCTGGAAATACCTAAAACTTATCATAAATAACTATTCCTTCACAATTTCTTTGCAGATAACCCAGGCATGCCACACTTTCCCATCTCATATCTTGATTTGTTTATCTACTGTGTAGTGCCATGTTCCATTAAGACTAGCAGTTGCCATCATGACATATTAACAGTGTTCGAGAACAGACAAACAAGCAAACATCCTTATGGCAATCAGAGGGAGGAGGGAAAGCTCTGTTAAATTTAGCATGATCAAATAAGATTCATCTGTCACCACTATTGTATGTTTAGTCAGCATTTCAAAACAGATGCAAGATACAAACTGCAGAAAAGCATATATGTTTAAAACTAGTACTGTCAATGTCAACACATTAATTTAGTGTTTTTGATTATAAAAAGAACAATGTGCTAACACATACATTGATATATGTAATTCGTAACGATCTGGTTGAATGATAGGAGGAAGCAGGATCCACGTGCAGCAAACTAAATAAACCCAAAACTAGACAAACTCAGCCACGGGAAACGGGAAACGAACAGCCAACATACAATAACATTAAGAACTCACCAAGACTGAACTAGACACAGGTCTTAAATACAAAGGCAAACAAGCTAAACAATATAACAAGGGGGTGTGGCTAATCAGAAACACCTGGGGACATTAATAAACAAGAAAAACTACAAAGGACTACAAAACATGGCACAGAACAGGAAATAACAAAAGTGCACACAATAGGGGAACACAAAACAGGAATCATGACATAATTACACATTCATTTAATTAATATGCATATTGTAAGTGTGGTCATTTTTTTGTGAGTGAGCCTTTTTAACCTATTTATACTTTGGTAACTATTTATATTATTTATAATAGTAATAAATAACTTTTTTATGTTTGTATTTATCACACAAATCTTAATGAAATTCTGCATTTTTGGTCAAAATCCATTTAAAAAAATGCAAGGGGCTTTTGACATATCAGTGGTTTTTGCCCTGTTATCATTAATATAATTTATATAATTGAAAAAAATAATTATATATACCACTGAAAGCACATAGAAGAAGGTATTTTAAATACAAAAAGGCTACCATATAGATCTCAACATCATATACTGTATATAACATGATGTGAGATCTATATGGTAGCCTTTTTGAATCTAAAATACCTTCTTCTATGTGCTTTCAGTGGTTCCCATTATTTTAATTAACATTAACTCCACCTACAAAGAGCATGCCAGCCAATGGTAAAAAAAAAATGTAAATCAATAATTATTTAGTGTGACCTTGAAGGAAATCAGAAAGAAGATAATTAATATAGACCACTAGGTTTAATTTAAGTTTCATTTTTTGAAAGACAAAAAAGGAGATGGAAATGCCACTGCAATCGTACCATGACCCAGTTAAAACTATATAACATAATTAGTATTTAATCATAGTGTATAATTATATACTTTAATTATAATTACATGTCATGTAATACATCATGTTTAATTCATGGACTGCCACATTACTGCACCTGCAAACACGCTCGCATAGAGAGAGAAAAGTCAACAAAACAGAAGTCCCTTGAAAGTCGCATTATCGTTAACAGATAAATCTTCATTTGAATCCCTCGTTATGCCCACATCAGGGAAGAATTGCTGTAATTTGCTCTCGCTGATCTGCTGCCTGGAGAGAATTTTAATTCGCTACGCTTTCAGTGAAATGGCCCTACCACTTAGGAAAGGCTGGCCCGTCTCCATGTACACTCTGTGTACCCCTAACACACCTGATAAACTGTTATCAATTTTTTTTAGGCTGTCTTTGCGTGCCAAGCATTGTCACAGATGATATTGTCTAATATCATTAAAGGCTTGAGGGTGTTAACATTCATCTGACTGATAAACAAACAGTGTGCCATGTGTCCTTGCAGCTAAACAGTGTAAAGCTTTTCTCCTCTGAAGGCATGCCATTCTCGTATTGTCTACTTTGAATTAGTTGTGTTAACACTGAATCATTATTCGATGAGGTAATGAACACTCACTGACCCCTAAACTAATGTTCCCAAGACTAAAATCTCATAATTAATAGCACAGTCGATAAAGAAGTTTTAGTGGTTAAAAAAATAAATTGACATATTAGTAGGTTACGCTTAATTTTCTATAGTCCCCTTTAGACATTCTACTAACTGTAAGTACCTTTTCAACGACATGTCAAATAACTCTCATTATAGCATTAGTAGACTGTTGGGTTAGTGGAAGTTGACTTGGAAAGTTACTTTTAGTCAGTAGAATGTCTGTTGGCGGACCATCAGCAGATATGAAGCAGACAGCACTAATACTCTAATGACCAGTAGACTTAGTAGAAGTGGACTATTGAGATAAAGTGTTACCTATTAAAATCCTAATGCATCATCATGGGAAATTGTGCTGAAGACAACCATTAGTTTTTCCCCCATATCTTCTGCATTTCTGCATATTAATCCACACACATATGCTCAGTTCTTCACAGTTATACATTATTCATCAGAGTTTGAGACAGCCATGCAAAAGCTTTATTGACATCGTCTTTGAAACCTCTAGGACTCAAGGACTTCAATATCATGTATATGCTAAACATTTAAAGACTTTGTGATCTGACCATCCAGTTTGAGAAAAAAGAATAAAGATATTAAATATCAAGGTTTTATTTCGATGACCTTACTGACTTTATTTCCATACTGTTATCTCCTCACAGGAGAGGCTACGGGCATCACGAGGTATGTGTTTATATTCTTTGGAATTGCATTATGTTTAAATAATGTCCCATCTTGAGACAGTTTTATTGGCCATCATTTTTATCAGTTGATGCTTTTTGATAGGGACAGTGATGAGAGAGGAAATAACTATTTGTCAAGATCTCATCTTTAAAATTGCTGAAGGCTAGATCTGTCAGTCTGGAGTTTGACTTGCTGATAACATTTCTCAAATGTTTTTGTTCTTAGGAGGTTAGATTTTATGAATGTACACCAAGTGTCTCTTATAAAACTATAGCAACAGCAATATGATTGATAAATAGTTATGTTTATATTGACACTAAACTGTATAATTACTAATTGTCCCAGTCAACATTTCAAGACTTCATATGTAAACAGATTTATTCTCTTCTCCCTATATTTTACAATGGGATCCTAAAGTCTGGCAACACTAGTGAAAATGCTTCTATTTTCAGGTTTTCTTGTTGGATTGGAAAAAATACAATTTATTTCATAGGCATAATATGAGTGAAAATTTTAACTAAAATAAACAAAAATTGAAGAATGTCAGTGTCTGAAAGCAAGTAAATCTTTGTACAAATCCGTTCTCATTTGTCGCAAATTTGCTGATTTGATGCTTTGTTACATTTTTTCAGACTTACAACTCTCAGATGTAAATTTAGATTTTGTTTTGAATTCAGTGTAATCTCAGACTTGTGGATCCAACTGTATTCATCTTCAATTATTCACCACCTCATAAATTCATAAATGTAATATTCCTACATTTCTCTCTTGTTTCTGCACTGTTTCTCTTCTAAATGCTGTGCAGCAACAGCAGTTGCTTCGGCCCTCACTGTTGAGACCAGAGGTAGAGTAGAGAATCTCAACCTTTCTCCTTGCAGAAAACTGTTTCTGTTGAGCTGAACATGCTAGAATATACAAATACTGTATACTGAATTCAGAATCGTTTATTTTATTATTATTTTTTTGTAATGGACAGCACTTTCATCTGACTTCCCCAAGGATTTCGCCTAAAGCGATGCACACTTTGAATTATAACTCTTTACTCCGCTTGCAGGAGCTCTCTATGGAATCTGGCATTGACCCAGGACAGGACTATTATACACAGGATTACTATAACTATGACCATGGGTGAGTGTGCGTTCATTGGTTAAAATGTGCTGCTGGCCCAAATCACACCTTTCAGATATATTCCTGGCCTGCTGCTTTTAATAAATCAGTTTGTATGATTTTCGCACCATTTTATCTCTTCCAGATGATGAACTTTGTCATTTTCCCTTAACATTGTGGGCATCAATTTGTGTTTTTGACTGTAATAGCAAATACGATTATTTACTGATGCTTGTGCAAGGTGAACTGGAATCATAATGAGCTGGAGAAAATAGAAATAATAAATGCTATAAATGAATGCCCTCCTGAGGGAAGTGATGGTAATTGCAGACTATCAAATATATTTGAGCAGAATTAAATGCTAGTAAGTTTTCTTACTATGTTTTAAAGTAGGTCATACAAATTGCATCGGTAGCAGTCCCCATCCATATCTCACATTGGTCTTATATATCCTTTTATTCTCAATAAATCCAATTGAAAGGCCTCCATGACTACAGGCGGGTGAGGGTCAATATAATC
Organism: Scardinius erythrophthalmus; assembly: GCF_964197995.2. Taxonomy (NCBI): domain Eukaryota; kingdom Metazoa; phylum Chordata; class Actinopteri; order Cypriniformes; family Leuciscidae; genus Scardinius; species Scardinius erythrophthalmus. Next base: position 33,790,425 of record NC_138238.1, read on the forward strand.
CTGAATTTCAGCCCGTTTCTTGTTAAATGGGCTGTCTGAGCTGTATTTGGGTTCAGACAGCCTGCTGCTCCCCAGGAATACTCAAAGTCCTTTAATGAAGGTCTGTTTTGACCTTTTCCATTCAGTGTTATGTGGAGGTTCTGCTACTAGATCTTACTTATTGGATTTGCCATTTCATTTCTCTGTTCCAAATGTTATAGTTTTGATTTAGTGGATAGGGACAAAGTTGTTGCTCATTTATTCAGGAATGTTTGCATTGGTGTGTGTGTTTGAGGAATATGCATTAATCATGTAAACCTGTTGTTTAGATATGACTTGCCTCAGTATGGGAGTCGACGGAAGCTGATCTCTCCAGCAGGAATGTATGATGAATATGGAGAGGTGATTATGGAAGATGACGGTAGCTACTACTACAGTCCACACGAATCTGAGGGAGAGGTATCACATATTTATTTGTTCTGTTTGGTTGGCTTAAACCAATACAATGTGCAGGATTTTTTAATAAAGTTAGTTTTATCCTGCCTCTGGCTTAAGGCCCTTACACATGACTCATGGCAGGGCTCCAATGCCTTCAGCACTTTGACATTCACATGAAAAGCAGATAACAAGGTGGCAAGGAAGCCGGAGGTTTACACAATGAACAGTAAACATAGTGCAACCAAATGAAACATATTTGAGCCTACAAAAAATAGGTCCTTGCGATTACTTAGAATCATTGCAAAAAATGAAATAAAAATACTGGTCAATTTTCTTTTACTCTAAATGTAATGATATGTTTTTGATGATATTTTGCTTTAAACAGATATGTTCATTATCACTCAGGAATATCTAGAAGTTGATCCTCATACAAGAGCACATTTACTCCAAGGTGTATGGTTAGGGTGATTCTCACAAGAGTTTTGCAAACAATTTAGGGCAGGGATGGGCCAGTCCGGTCCAGGAGGGTTCAGGATTCACTGGTCTGTAGATTTTAGCTCCATCCCTAATTGGAAATTACAGGCAGGTGTGTTTGATTAGGGATGAAGCTAAACTCTGCAGGATAGGAATTGGCCATCCCTGATCATTATGTTTTGATTTTTGCTGGCATCACCCAAGTAATGATATATCATGCTGATTGTCCAGTAATCAATGGAAATTGGGTTCAAGTTCAAATTTAACCATAGTGTTACAATGTTGTACTGGGGGTAATGTTGTCCCTTGACACTCCCCAAAGTGCATTTGGGAATGCTGACGTGAGTCATGTGAAATGGCCAAAGTCACAAAGATGATGAGTGATTTGAATTGTTAACTAAATATTCTGAATGATAAAAATCCTGGCTAATATCAATGTAATAGGTTGTGAGGCAAGGCAGAAGGCTGGCTCCACCACCAGGCAAGTCTCCACCATGGAGGCCTAGACTATGTTTTGGAGACCAACATCCAGGGCTTGAGAAACACCTGCCTGGACCATCTGAGGGCATAACACACCCTTACAGCTCAAAGGCTGAAACTACACTCAAAGCACCCATACAACTCAGCCAAATGTTTGACAGAAGGTCCAGTCCAGCTCCATTCCACCTTCCATGGAAGAACAACAAAATTTTTCCGACTGCAGTTCCTGAGGAGAAAGGAGGAAGTACTGATGACCCCAAACCAACCAGGATGCAGCATTCAAACTGTGTGGACAATGGCATGGTCATTGATGGAAGCTATTTCCAGACTAAAGAAGCCATGCCTTCAGCAAAGACAAGACTTGGTAAAGTTTTGAGTCAGATGAACATCTTTAAAACATTGCAGACTCAAAAGAACACTCTGAGTAGCATTAGTGGGACTGTAGATCATGAGAGTAATGGAAACGCCTCAAACTCTTGGGTACTCAAAGAGCCAGAGAGAGAATCACAGAGAATCCCAGGTGATATTGTGGAAAGTGAGCAAGAAAGAGGTAGAAACTGGGAAGACATAATTCATCAGTCGTACACTGGAAGTGCCATGTCGTTCACACCTTACCATCCATACAGACTCCAAGAAGGAGCACATATGAGTAGTTTAGACTCGGATGATGATCAAGACCAGAGTCCTGTTGATTCAGACAGGGAGAGCCAAATAAAAACTCCGCTAGATGACACTGACATAGAGTCAAGGACTGAATCAGACTCAGACCAAGACACAGAGATTGAGACAGAACAAGAGTCAGACACAGAGAGAACATACGAGACGGAGAATGAATCCGATTCCGGACAAGAGGCTGCAAAGGAGTCAAGCTCGGAGGAAGATAGCAGCGGAATAGAGAGTGTCAAATCAGAGGAAAGAGGAACAGCGTCACCTGTCAGGTCTTCCCCGTCCAGACACAGCAGCACAACCTCTGAAAGCATCAAGTTCAAAGCTAGTTTTGCTGGCAGTGGTACCCAGAGATCAGCAACCTACAGGCAAAAGAGCAGCAGATCATCTCCAGAACCTGCAACTACTTTCACCCACACCAAAGCATTAGAAGAGACCATCATGAATGAGGATGATAGGGAAGGCAAAGGGCAGTTGAAAGAAGGTGACTCTGAGGGCCAAAATAAGGATCCAGAGTCCTCTAGGTCTAAAAGCAGCCGTTCTCCAGAGAGAAGACCCGATTCAAGCTTCCACAGCATGAGCAGCTTCTCGGTGGCCAGCAGTAGTGTAGCAAGAGCTTTAGAGATCGACAAACTGTCTCCAATAGATGAGAACGAAGAAGGAGGAATTACTCCAGAGAAATGTGGCAGCCCTGGTGATAGTGCAAGCTCTTCGGATGGACCAAGAATCCTTAAAGTAGATGGGGAGGATGAGGACTCTAATTCAGATGCAGTTGATATTGTCGATGCCTCCTGAAGTATATTCTGATATGTTCAGTAAGACTATCCAGTACCTTCATTTCTTGTGTTGAACTTTTTATTGGCCTTTTGAATGCCCTCGTCTGATTCGAGTTGTTCTTCTTGTCTTCCTCTCGCTGAGCACAACTTGGCATTTCTCCTTAACCTTTGCTGGATGACATGCATGCTCTTTCCTATGTAGTGTTACCTGTACAGGTCACCCTTCAAAAGTTTAAGTCAGCAATTAATGTTCAGATCAAAATTAGGTTGGTCATTGTTGCATAAGAAACCTGTAATCCAATGACATTTGGTCAATGAGCACATTGCTTTTAATGAGCTCATGAAAGGACATTAAGTGTGTGTGTTAAGTTGCTTTGTTTTTTAATGCAGTGGTGGTCCAGGAAGGAATTGTTGGGGAAGCTGATGTGTACATTTAATATTCATCAAACCTGCTTTCGTAATAATATTTTGTTGAATTTTTCTTGATAATTAACAGCACGTTATAACAGTTTTCCAGATCACCAGCCCAACGTTTGTCATAAAAAAAATGGATTTATCTAAAAACATGTATGAATTAATGGAGAGCCATATTCATCATACATATGGCAGTATAGAGCTGGTAAGTCCCGCCCATCCGTAAAACCCCTAGTGGACCTCTAGGTTGAAAAATCGTCAATGCAAGTGAATGGGAGAAAATAATTATTTTCTGGTCCCGTTTGAATTTTGCCATGAATGTGAACATATGTTGTCTGTGATTTTTTTATATAACTTTTCGTGTAAAGAATGCTAGAATTTAGCGGGTAGAAGTTTGATACGGTTAGACTTTGTGTGAGAGCACTTTGTGGACTACATATTCACAATTCACAGACAACATATGTTCACATTCATGGCACAATTCAAATGGGACCGGAAAATAATTATTTTCTCCCATTCACTTGCATTGACGATTTTTCAACCTAGAGGTCCACTTGGGGTTTTACGGATGGGCGGGACTTACCAGCTCTATAACACACATGACTTCTTTTTTTTTAAATAAAATATATTTTACAATTTCTATTTATTTATTTTTTTTGCATCTCTATATGCACATTGGTAGGACATCAATTAAAACAACAGTTAATAATATAGCTTTAGTTGTGCCTTTTTGAAAGGCTCTGCCTTCCTTGCCTCCTTTGACAGAACACCACTGTTGTGTGCTGTGTAAAAAAAAAAAAAAAAAAAAAAAAAAAACCTTCTGTTATTCTGTAGTCATCTTACACTCCTGTTTTCTTTTTTTTCAGTACGGTAGAAAAAAGAGGATCAAGCTAATTGTAGATCGTGAATACGAGACTAGTTCAACTGGAGAAGAAAGTGCACCTGAATCGCACAGGAACCGCCTATCTAATGTGAACAGCCACAGCAACATTAATGGGAGCATATACTTGGCCCAGAATGGCTCAATAATCCGGACACGACGGGTCGCACACACCAACAACATCAAGCTCAACTCTCCAATACGACTGGGAAAGCACTTTAAGAAAATGGACAAACTTGCTGTTACGCACGAAGAGCGAATTCCTTTAAACAGCCCCATAATCACAGGCGCCTCAGCAGGTGAACAGAACCTCACGACCAGGCCCTCCAGTGGGTCCCTGGCCTCCAGCACCACAGGCCCAGAGAGTATAGCTTCAAAATCAAACGTGGTAAATGGTGGGGATGAAAGAACACAAAATGTGGATGAACAAGAGTCCACAGTGGGCAATCAGGAGGTGAGGGACTCTTTAGGATCACACAGTGACCGTACTCAGTCAGATGAGGAGGAGCTCTGGATGGGGCCTTGGAATAACCTGCACATACCAATGACAAAACTGTGACTTGTGACTTACAAACAGATGCTCTATTGTCTTAAAGAACTTAAGGGGGGGAAAAAACTGAATTTGCAGCAGAAAATGATGAAATTGCACTTTCATTCAGTATTATATTTGCTTTTCCATGGCCCTGAACAATGAGCTTCTCAATGATTGTTGCATTCATAAGTACCTTAAAAATCAAACACTTGTTTTTAGCCCATTGATATTTGCTCATCAGTACTTTATTCTATTTTTATTTGGAATTTGTTATCAATGTATTGTATGCTTTCACAAATACATTTATGTGCTTTTTACCGTTTAAAAGGCAAAAACAATTGTCCGCTGAAGTGTATTTTTGGTAAATAGTCAACAATGAAAAATAATTGTGATGAATCTAAGGTGCACTTATGCGCTGTACGTTTGCTTGATGCCACAGTCATTTGAATGGACTTGCACCAGAGTTCAAAGTGCTTTATTTTTGTGCTTTTTATACCGAGTTATATCAAAACAGAATTATTCAGTATATGGTCACATTATGTTACAGAAACTTGCCAAAATGAAGAGAACAACTTTTTCGTTTTTGTTTGATTTTTATTTTGTTTCATTTTATTTTTTATTATTGGCAGGCTGGTTTATATATACAATATATATATATATAAATATATAAATATATAAATATATATATATATATATATATATATATAAATATATAATATATAATATATATATATATATAAACTGCTCTCATTGTGCAGCCTTTGATGATACCTGGGTGTTTCTACAAAGCAGAGAAACGGGCACATCAAATAAAACATTCCTGATAAAACTACAGCTTTCCATTTATCCATATTTTCATCAATATAATGAAACAAGAAGGTGGCACATGATTTGTTAACTGCTTAAAGATACATTCTGAAATGATCTCATTTGACATCTGTGGTTGAAACAACATTGCAAGTACTAGGAACAATTTTGACATCAGGTGTGCTTCGACACTGCTGTTCTACGTGGATGAACCTAATGATGTTTTGAGCAGGGCTCCAGACTGCAACTAAATGGTCGCATTTTGGGCTTTCCTGACAGTGTTAATGATTTTACCAATGAAAATAAATTTCCATCTGCAGGGAATAACTCAAGCTCAGGCTACTGCTGTCAACTCAAGCTGCCGTCAAATGCGCATTTCTAATTGACAAAACATGTAATATTATGTTTTATATTACATTTAAATGTGCATCTGTAGAACTTGGTGGCACCGGTGCCACTGCTCACAAATGTTAGTCTGAAGTTATTAATCAGAATGGTATTTTTTATTACTTGACCTGCCAGACCCATGGATTATCCGCAGTGTCCGCAGATATAACTGTGAACCGTGGGTCAATAACCTCAAGCCATAGGATTCATCCACTCAGAATAGTGCAGCCTAAGCACAGCCCAGAAAACAAGCAACCACTGAAACAATGTTAAGTCAATGTTGGTGGCTCAACATTAATTGCATTGAATTAACATTACAAAGTGAAGTTTCTTCAGTATCACTTTTGCACCCTCAGTTTAGCAATGTTGAGATTTCAACCACAAATCAATGGTATTGATTTAAGATTACAGTGTTGATTCTTCAGTATCACTTTTGCACCATCAGTTCCTGTTGAAACAATGGTGAATTTTCAACAAAAAATCAATGATAATGTCATTGAATCAATGTAATGTAGTGATGTTAGTTCAATATCATGTTTGCACCTGCAATTACTGTTGAAACAATGGTGACATTTCATCCAAAACATCAATGGTAATTCTATTAAATCAGCATTAACAAAAATAATCAATTGTAGTATTGTTGAAACAACGTTACACTAACAAAAATCAATTGTAATGTCAGTGAATCAAAGTTACACTATTATGTTGATTCTACATCACTGCTGTTGAATCAACATTGAAATGAATAAAAATAGTCAATGGTAATGTTGTTGAATCAACGTTACACTATGATGTTGAATCTTCGTCACTGCTGTTGAATCAACACTGAAATTAACTAAAATAATCTTTGGTAATATTGTTCGATCAATGTTACAATGTGATATTTTTTCTAAATCCCATTTGTTGAAACACTGAAAATACAACTGAAATGGAATGGCAACATAAAACAATGTTGCCATCTAATGTACCAAGTTAATGTTGGAACAACATTAATATTTTAACTACACTTCACTGGTATGCCAACAAATTCCTGACCATTTCATAGTTTGAATTTCAAATGACACCTTTCCAGCAGTTGAGTCAATTTATTTTATTTAACAGTTTAACACAATCAATTACAAAAATATAAAAGGTTTCCATAGCCATTGATTTCCATAGCAGGAAACAAATAATATGGATGTCAATGGCTACCGTCAAATATCTGGTTACAACCTTAAAGGGTTAGTTCACCCAAAAATGAAAATTCTGTCAGTAATTACTCACCCTCATGTTGTTCCAACCGCGTAAGACCTTCGTTCATCTTCGGAACACAAATTAAGATATTTTTGATGAAATCTGAGAGCTGGATCACTCCTCCATAGACTTCTAAGGGACTGAAACTTGCTGGCCCAGAAAAGTTATTAAAGAGATCGTTAATATACTGTAGTCCAAGTGACTACAGTGGCTTAATCTTAAGTATATCAAGCGACGAGAATACTTTTTGTGCGCAAAAACAAACAAAAATAACGACTTTATTCCACTATTCATTTCCTTCTCTCTGGGCCTCTAGTTGGTTCACGTAGTGTTTTTGCGTAGCGCGTCTGTGTTACACGTCACCACGTAGGCTCACAATTGGCCGAAGCTGGTAATGTGTGTGATGCGTGTTGACGTGCAACACAGACGCTCAGCGCAAAAACACTACGAGGCCCAGAGAGAAGGAAATGAATAGTGGAATAAAGTCGTTATTTTTGTTTGTTTTTACGCACAAAAATAGTATTCTCGTCGCTTGATATACTTAAGATTAAGCCACTGTAGTCAATTGGACTATATTAACGATCTCTTTAATAACTTTTCTGGGCCAGCAAGTTTCGGTCACCTAGCAGCCTATGGAGAAGCGATCCAGCTCTCAGATTTAATCAAAAATATCTTAATTTGTGTTCCGAAGATGAACGAAGGTCTTACGCGGTTGGAACAACATGAGGGTGAGTAATTACTGACAGAATTTTCATTTTTGAGTGAACTAACCCTTTAATTCTGGTTCTCAACAAAAATGATGGTTTGGATCAAAACTCAACATTGTTTCAATGTCACCATGCTATCTGGGAGCTCACGTTAACAACAAAATGTTCGTCTGCCAGTTTTATGCTTCAATTGCTATAGAGGGCCAAAAGGTACTATAGGCCTATTCCAATACCCACACTTGCAGTCTTTGTCCTTGACCACTTGCCTACTTACATGACGTATTTCCTGAATTCAGCCAAAGGGTTCAAGTGAGTGTGAGTGTAGAACTTATTAATATCCAGAACGCAAGTATCGCACTTCATATTGTGTGAATGCTTGCAAATCGCCTTTCTAAATGTGCTTGTTAGCAAATGTGCTAAAGTTACCATTGTCTCTTACTGTATTCACAGAGACCAGAGCTATGTCGTTATTTTTTATTTTGAAGAAGGAATAAAGGTGTGTTTATGAATTATACAGACGGTGAGCGTTTTCGGGTTAAAAATAAAAGTAATTACATAGCTATGCTTTCTGTAAACACAGTAAGAGACAACATGTTAACATGCACATTTGCAAACATTCATGAAATTATGAAGTGAGGGAGCAGAAAACTGGAACAGCATTTATGCTGCATTTGATATCCAACTGGATTAAATTATTTTAGTCAAGATACACAATCACTGGATTTGCACGTCTCCCAAACTATAGCCAATGTAGTTATGACCAACCTGGTCAGATCACTAAAACAAACACTGCAATTCTGTTTAGTCCCGTTATTGGCACAGAAATGACACGCATCACCTTTAAGGTATAACGATGAAGAAACACCAATGCTTGAATGTTCAGAGGTTACGGGATGGGGGACAAAAACTATTTCCCCAAGAACACATTTTAAGCCCATCTCTGAAATTGCCTCTGCTACCACTGTGACCTTAACCACCGATCCTCTCGCTTCAATTTCCTGTCAAATTAGTGTCATCAGATGACACCCTTAAAAACAACCCAGACCCCCTGGCTATCATAATCCATCATGAAGTGTCAGAAGAATGGGTTTACTGTGTATAGCCTTAAAAAAATAGGCTGGTTATAAAATTGTTCCTTCTTTAAACAGTACCTGTCAAAAGTTTGGAAAGAAGTCTCTTATACTCACCAAGGCTGCATTTATATAATCAAAAATACAGTGAAAACAGTAATATTGTGAGATAGTATTACAAATTAAAAGAACTGTTTTCTATTTAAATATATTTTAAAAATGTAATTAATTGCTGTGATGCAAAGCTGAATTTTAATTACTCCATTCTTCAGTGTCACATGATCCTTCTGAAATCATGATTCTAATATGCTGATTTGCTGTTTAACATTTCTTATTATTATTAATGTTGAAAACATTTGTGCTGCTTAAAATTTTCGTTGAAATGGTGATACTTTTTCAGGATTCTTCGATGAATAGAAAGCATTTATTAAATTGGTAACACTTTACAATAAGATTCATTAGGTAACATTAGTTAACTACCTCAGTTAACATGAACCGTATAAGAATGAACAATACTTCTTCAGCATTTATTAATCTTAGTTCATATTAATTTCAACATTTACTAATACGTTATTAAATCAAATGTCGTATTTGTTAACATTAGTTAATGCACTGTGAACTAACATGAACAAACAATGAACAGCTGTATTTTTATTTACTAACATTAACAAAGATTAATAAATACTGTAACAAATATATTGCTCATTTTTAGTTAATGTTAGTTAATACATTTACTAATGTTAATTAATAAACCTTATTGTAAAGTGTTACCATTAAACTTTACGCCTTTATTAAATATATTAAATATATTTTTTTACCATTATAAATGCCTTCACTGTCACTTTTGATCAATTTAATGCATCCTTGATGAATAAAAGTATTAATTTCTCTCTCTCGTTTAATCGTAGGCTACCACAAATGTGACCCTGGACCACAAAACCAGTCACATGGGTAATATTTTTTCTGAAAGCTGAATACATAGGCCTAAGCTTTCCATTGATGTATAGTTTGTTATGACAGGAGATAGGATATTTGTCCGAGATACAATTATTTGAAAATCTGGAATCTGAGGATGCAAAAAAAAAAAAAAAAAAAAAAAAAAAAAAAAATAGAAACATTGAGAAAATCACCTTTAAAGTTGTAAATTTATGATTCGCGATTGTGCTGCATTCACTCACAAAAATAAATGTTTTATATATTTACGGTAGGAAATTTACAAAATATCTTCATGGAAAGTGATCTTTACCTAATATAGGCAACTAATGATTTTTGGCATCAAAGAAAAATCGATTATTTTGACCCATACAATGTATTGTTGGCTATTGCCACAAATATAGGCCTACCCGTGCTACTTGTGACTGGTTTTGTGATCCAGGGTCACAAATGTTTGAATGTCATAAGCAGCAATAACGAGAAGTTTACCAAAATGTTGATTATGCTTATTCCCGTTATGTTAAAGTGAACAGTGATAAACACTGTCGAGCTTCAAAAATGATAACAAAAACTATAATAAAAGTAGTCCATAAAGTAATATGATCGTTTTGTGTGAGGAACAGCCGCTAGAAATCTTCCCATGTATCAGAGCACGTGTTGTTCTCATTTTCCCCACTAGTGGGCATAAGTGACCATTTGTTGAAAATCAATCGACCTCTGTTGCAGGCAGCGGCTTCTCCACTAGGTGTCACGAGACTCTTATATTTGTGCTACTAAATCTGTTGAAATTGATAGGCTGTTAGTCATTTTAAACTATTGTATTTGATTTAAGAAACACTTCCAAACCTATCAGTGATCATATGTCTGAAAAATCTTCAACCCAAAAGTCACGAATTCCCTTCCATTAAACAGCCCTTAGGGAACACACTAACGTCTGAATCATACTATTAAAAATGCCAAGAGCAAGAAAAAACACGATTATCCAGGGCTTGGCGAAGTAATTACACTGTAATGATTACTGATGAGCTCATGTTAATAACGTCCGCGGCACTTTGATCTTCAGATCACGATACCAGCGGTTAATTATTTCAAACAAACATCCGAAAAGTAAATAAAGTAGGCTAAGTAATTACAAGCTGGCATACATGTTATTACGGGTACCTGCCCACGCGTCACGGATATTTAAAATTCTATAATTAACCATCAGATGAGAGACAGAGCGAGCGTTTCAAAGTATCAAACTGCACATCCTGGAGCCAAGTGTCAGGGTGTGTGTGCGTGTCTTTAAAAAGGACTAAATACATAAACACACATTTTTTTTTTTTTTTTTTTTTTTTATGCAGACACTTCATGGGTGCCATCCAAAAGCTCCCTGCCGACAGTTTGGCCTCAGTGGTTAATGGGTTTGTGGTCATGTTTTAAATGCACTGAATATGGAGACACACCTGACACATTCAGTGTCAAGATGAAGATCCCTTTGATTGTTGTAATTAAGCATTGATGTCTTTGTTGTCAGGTAGACAGCGCTTTTGTTGTCATTGGACATGAGCGACAAACGTAAATACCTCATCAGTTGAATGCATTTTAACCGTGGCAAATTTTCACATAAAATCATTGCATTAATATAACTGTATATTTAATCATGTTTGATGGATTTAACCAAACTGTTTCTGTCAGAATTATCACAATCATTTAACCAATGTGATTTTCTTCAGACCCAAACTTGGCTTCCTTAAAATCAAACTTAGCCATAATATTAAACCAATGTATTTTCAGTCAAACAGCTGTTACATTGACTTAAGCTAATACATACACTTGCATATCTTCACAAATATGGACAGTATGTACACCAAAAAGCAAACAAATAGTCTTTTGTTTATTAATTTAATAAATTTAACACAATTAGAAAAAACAAACAAACAAACTGACACATGACATATTGTATGGATGGAAGAACTTAAAATAATATCAGGATCAAATTACTCTCGTGCCATCCTATATACAACTCTCTCTCTCTCTCTCTCTCTCTCTCTCTCTCTCTCTCTCTCTCTCTCTCTCTCTCTCTCTCTCTCTCTCTCTCTCTCTCTCTCTCTCTCTCTCTCTCTCTCTCTCTCTCTCTCTCTTCAGATGAACACAAACAAAGGTTTTATGGCCCAAAGGCCTAGTGTAGCAGGCTAATTCATGAGACTTGCAATGTGAAACCAGACATAGCAACTATTTTTGTGAACTGTGTATATTTTGAGCCATTTTTTGGCTAGTTTTTGGTTTTCTAAACTATATGCTAAGTGTTCCTCTTCCTGTGTAATTTATATCCATACAGAGAAAGTTAGTATTTGAAAGATGTTTGTGATCATCCTGGTGAAAAAAAAAAGGAAAAAAAAAAAATCACACACACACTGCTGCACTTGCAAATATGCCGCATACTCTAGGAGAGGGAAAAAAAAAATTGATGGCATCCCACCCAAGCATTTTATTATTTCTGAAAGGCAGGGCATATAGAAAAATATAAGTTTGGCAGTCTGGCTCTCGTAATGAAGGGGTTGATCAGGCATGGCTCCAGTGCAGACATTTGAAGATATGCCTTGGCCATCGTGCCACCGTAACCAGTAATATAGCATGTCACAGGAATATAGAAACGGTCCTTCATTTGCCGTCATGCGTGCTGTTTGTACCTGCGCGCTTGTCAGAACTCACGTTTTGTCTCGCATTTGTTAAGTGGAGTTGACGCTGTAAACAAACCCATGCTTGCTGTCCACAGCTAAACTTTTTTTTTTTTTTTTTCGCATTTGTTCAGTTGGCTTTTTCGCATATTTGATTTTGTTAATATTTGTTTGTATTTTAAACACTTTTTATATTCAATTTTTTTTTTTTTTTTTTTTTTTTTTTTTTTGTTGCATGTACTATATATATATATATATATGTCTCAGGATATGAATGGAAGAGGGGAAGGTGATGCTGCACCATGACATTGACGCTATGGGAATGCATGAACCGGTGTCTGAATCTGATCAGGTGAAGGTATGGATGTCACAACGCATTGTGGTGCATCACCAGGTCCATAAATACACGCCAGAAACAAGCATTGACAGATTTATTTGACTGAGGAAGACGCTCAGGCGTAGCCAGGGCAGAGCAACAAGATGCAGTGTCTCATTCCCCTCTCAGGGAACCAAGTTACAAACGTAACCTGAGATGTTGCCTTTCGAGTGGAACTCAATGCCACATCATGATGTTGACGCTATGGAACTTGATTCCAACTTCGCCACACCTAAGGCAAGAGCCTGCCCACTCTTGTTGAGCGCAGACTAGACTTGGACTAACCCTGAAGGATATGGGATCCTGGGGTTGAATCCACGTCTAAGCTATAAAACCTAATGAAGAGTGTGTGGAGAAGACCAGCCTTCTGGAGCACAATTATTGTGTAAAGGTGCACCCCTTGCAATAGCGCTAAAAGATGCTACACTCCCAATGGAGTAGGCCCTAACGCCTGGAGGTGAAGCAACGCCGCACGCCTCATCCGCCCACACTCCCGCCACAGAGAGCGAGTTGCTGCTGGACTATGTGGACAGTTTTTTTGCATTTGAAGAGGGTGATCCCCTGCACCCGCTGATTCCACTCAGCATTAGTTCTCCTGTGTCTTTTCTGGTTCCGCCCAGCAAAAGTTCCCCTGTGCTTCCAGTATGCCCTCCCAGCCTTCCGCTCCCGCCTCCTCTTCACACCTCAGCCTGTCCCTCTGATCAGTGCCTGTTGTCCCCCATCAGTCCCTCATCCTCTCCACTACCTCCTCTCTGTGGTGTGGATCCACCTGCGGCCAGACGTTTACCAGCGCCGCCTGAATGCTCAGGTCCCCTGGCTCCGCCTCCAGCTGCTGTTCCTGCCACTTTACCTCGGGCTGTCGTCCAGGCTCCTTCGCCTTCGCTCCTCCCTCCCTCATCTCCACCAGAGACCATCGACCTTCCGGCTCCACCGGGCTCCCTCGATCCTCCGGCTCCACCTTGGTCGGACGTTGCAGCATCTACGCCGCGGATTTACAAGCCATCCACGACGCTCCGTCTCTCCACCCCTACGGCTCCAACTGGCTCCACCCTCTCGCCGGTTCCGCCCTTAGTCTCCTCCTCAGGTCTCCTGTACCCTGGTTCCACCTCGGAGGATCGTCGCTGCTGCTTCGTCACAGGCCTCCGAAGCTGGCAATCTCGCTCTGGACCATTGGCTCTTCGTCTGCACGTTGGGCTACTCCACCATCAGCTCCGTCATCGTCAATCATCCCCATGGCGTCGAGTCCACCTCCACAGCTCCTCCCTTCTTCAACTCCACCTTGGGATGTCATCCAAATGAGCTCTGGGTTCACGTCGACCGGTATGTTTGCTCCTGGTTTCTCGTTGGCTCCTCTCGCCGCCTGTACCACCGTGGCAACCCTTCGCCAGCTCCTCGTCCTCCTCCACAGCCCCCTCCCTCCCTCCTCAGTTCAACCTTATGGCACAAAGACGCGCCTTTCCAGAGGGGGTCGTTATGTCACGTTAATGTTCATGTTCTGTTTCTGTTGATTATTTTTCCAGTTTGCCTGCCTGTTTAAGTTCTCATTAATATCCTTGGTAACTGACTGATTAGTTATTCAGCTGTGATCCTGTTTTCCTGCATGTTATATTAAAGCATGTTGTAATTGTATTCCTGTTGTCGTGCGATTCATTCATCACAGCTAACTCGTGACATGGGGTCAAATTATCAATTTATAATAACAATAATAAAACAAATTATATAATACTATTAGAAATATAATAATAATAATAATAATAATAATTATCTAATCTAAAAAATGGGCTGGATGACGTATTTTGTTGCATGAGGCTACATTTGGCCATGCTGCCTGGGGGCAACACTGCAGAGATAAGCATGTTTGACATGTAAAACACAAATGTAATAAAACGAAATAAAAAAACAGGGTCTCAAGCATTAAACATGCTTATTACACAGTACATAAATTTTTGTAGATGCACTTTAAATAAACCAATTCATCATGCAGCCTGTTCCTGTTTTATTAAGATTCATTTTGGCTGAATACTGCTGACAGAACCAAATATCACAGAAATGACATGAGTGTATGTTTATGCCTTTTTTCTCTTACTTATGGTTTTATCGTAGTACAAAAGCTGCAAATCTAATTCCTGGATGTGCTTTCGCTACTGGGTGTTCTCTGCAATGAATCAGCCATGGAGCTCGACACAGCGGTGCTTGGCCAGCGGCCTGCGAGTATTAATGTGCACTGTGGCATCAGCGGGGCCTCTAGTTAAAGAGAAATGAGATGAGAGGAGTTAGGAGCTCTGCGGTACAAGCGCCTGCTGGACTGAGGTTAAACGCAGATCTTGAAATGAGAATTTGACTATCTGCTCTCATAAAAGCCTCAGTGAGGGCCGAGCGCGAGAGAGAAACCGCGGCGTCTCTTTCGCTACTTGCTCGCTGAGAGCAAACAGAAGTGCTGTGTGTACGCCAGGCCTCTGTGGGTGTCGATTTGCCTCTCTGTGTTTTTTCTTGCTTACCCGAACAGAATTTAGTTGTATGTCATCAAGTAGTTACTCCGTTTGTCCATCTCCACTACCAATGAGACAAATAAGGCATTAAACCTATGCTCCCTGCACGTTTAGCTTAATTCACACTGTAAAAAAAAAGTGACAACCTGCAAATGTCAACCTGCTTTAATCCATATAAATAGTTTGGTTGTATAAATGAAAGTATTTAGTTTGATTTTGAATCTTAATTTTGAATGTAGCTAATTAATATAGATATTACCACTTTTTGTTACCATTTCAATGCTAGTTATTCGAGCCAACACACAATAGAACACAACAATTCAGAAGTAAAACTGTACATATGATATTATATGCTTCTGTAGAAAAAATGTTTATTTGTCAAAGTCCTGGTGAAATACCCACAATCCTGGAGTGCAGCAATCAGAGAAAGCCCTGTAACCACGGAAAGCAGAATCATGTCAATCTGACTCAAGCATTGCCAAGCTATTTAGATTTTTTTTTTTTTTTTCCTTAATATTTCCAATGTGGTTTTGAACTTCATTGATTTGCTTTGTATCATACAGGGTTATTAACGTTAACTGAAACTAAATTTAAAAAAAAAAAGAAAAAAGTTTTAGTTACTTGAAACAAAATAAATAAATTTATTGTATTTAAAAAAATAACTTATTTTAATTTTAGATAAATGCCAATGCAACATTTCTTAATAAAAATGACCAAAACGCACAAAGTTACTAAAACTTAATGTGAAGAAGTAAAAAATAAAATTATTTATAATATTTAAAAAACTATAACAGTATATCAACGATACTAAAATAACACTAATATGGACAAACAGTTTATTAGCCCTTCAAAAGATCCTTTGCGTTCCACAGAATAAAGTTTGGAATAACATGAAAGTGAGTAAATGGTGACAGAATTTTCCCTTTGGGCTGAACTATCTCTTTAAGTTGACTAGTTTTTATTATTATTTCATTAAAATAAATAATTTTATTGAGATGATAGGTAATAGTCTTTTTTGAAACATTTTTGAAAAATGAAAGGAAAGATAAAAGGCTGCTTAAAAAGTTGACCGGTCTCTGGTCAGTCAAACACTACAGTTTGCATTTAATAAGCAATAATGTTTTCATCTCTCACCACACAAACGGTTATAATTTCTAGATTATGTAACATGAATCATAAATGGCTCACGTATGGTTGACCCTGACCTTTAACCCTCGTCGGCTGATGTTGCCACTTGCCTCGTGAACCCCACACGACAGTTTTACTAGAGCTTAGCTTCAGTTAATCGCTAGAGTTTGAGTTTGTTGTTTTATGGAGTCACTTTATCTGATGCCACAGGAAAACACGGTCCTTGGACAGCGAAGGGAAGCTCTTGCCAGCTCAGTGCGGTGATCCTGAACTATGCAACACCAGTTAAACATTGAGTGCTTGCTTGGAGCTGTGGTCGAATCCCGCTGCAGCTTTACGCTTTATTCTCCGTTTATCATGGCAGTGCAGAGCCTGGCGCCGTTGCCGCCTTTTAAAATGACATTGGTTAAATGACGTTAACATCCCCGTTCTGAGGTTTGAACTCTAGTTTAGGGCGGCTAACTTGTTTGTGTCTGTAACTTATGATCAAAGCAAAGAGATTTGTACTGAGATTTCTTACCATGAAAAACGTCACACGTCCAATTGCTTTGTCCTATGATGTGTTAACCTCTGTCTTTATATGGGGTGTTTGGAAAGTTGTGTGCTTGTTATGGGTTCTTTATACTGGAAGTGAGAAGTCTTAATAGGAGCGGTTTATTGAAATATCTCAAGTATTTGGGCACTTAAGATCACCAGATCCTCTGTATGGCATTAGAAAGGAGTGTCCACATCATTTTTGCAGTGACATTCATACAGTTTTGAAGCCACAGCTCACCCAAAAATGAAACATTTGTTCGGAATTTAACCCTTGTGCTGTTCCAAACACGTATAACTTTCTTTCTTCTGCAGAACACTGTGGAAGAACGTTGGAAAACAAACTGTTTTTGTAACCATTGGACAAACTAGAAGAAGAAAAGAAGACATTTCTCAAAATAACTTCTTTTATGTTCCACAGAAAGAAATGAGGGTGAACTTTCCTTTTAAGTGTGATTTAAATGACCAAATACCTTTTTTTTTTTTTTTTTTGGCTTGCAGTCAAAAGGGAACATGTTTCTGACACAAAAAGTGTCTTACACTTTACCGCATGCTGGCCTCCATTCAGCAGAAAGTGGTTCACATCCTCAGGCAGCACTGCTCCCATCCATCAGCGCAGTGATAGGAAAACAATAGTGGGTTGTTCTGTCCGTCATTGGGTCTGTTTTGATCTCTCTGTAATGCTAATGAGGCTATCAGTCAGTCCGGCCAAACCCACTCGCCCCAATACATATTTAAGCACCTCGAACATCATTCCCCAGTCTCAAATGACTCAACAGATGGGCTTCTGGTGAGCATCAGTGATCTTTAAATGTTGAGAACTGATTATTGTTCTGTAACATAAAGATATGGCAGAACTAGTCTGGTGGAAAAACCTGTGAAGCCAAATACTATAGAATTTGATTGTAAGACGCCCACTGAAAAACCACCAACAAGAAGTAAATCTTCTGTGTTCTTGGGAGGTGAGGAGTTGGAGTTAGTAGCCCAGTTTAAGTACCTTGGGATTATACTAGATTCGAACCTCACTTTCACATAGCATATAAAAAAGGTAACCAAAGCTATAAAATTGAATTTACAAAATTACAGGTCTTTCATTACAACAGAGGCTGCTAAATCCTATCTCCATTGTATGATTTTTTTCTCACATTGAATATTGCTTCACAGTTTGGTCATTTGCTGGTGTTACTGCACTAAAACCCATTGATCAACTCTACAAAAGAGCAATTAAGGTATTTGATAGGAAACCTCAGTCGTTTCACCTTTGTTCAATTCTAGAGAAGTATCAATTTCTAAGTTTTGAAAATCTTAAAGTTTTTAGCTGTCTTATATATAGATCAATGAATGGAATGGCCCCACCACCCCTGGGGGATTTGATCAAAAAGAGAAATAGCGAGACTAGTACTAGATCCGAGTAATTGATCTAGTACTAGTCTCGCTATTTCTCTTTTTGATAAAATCCCCCAGGGGTGGTGGGGCCATTCCATGGAGGATTGTGAAGTACAATTTAGAAAGTCTACTTTTGCACAAAACATCCTTTCTATTAAAGGCTGCACAAAATGGAACAGTATGCCGACGGAAATTAGAGGTAGCCCCACTTTTGTTTCATTTAAGAAACAGCTTAAAAGATGGCTGAATAACAATCAAAAATGTGAACATAAGGTAATAAGGTAGATTTTGATTGGTATACAGATAGGTAGATTTTTATATTTATAACAAGTACTTTGGGATGTCTATGCACAGGCATTTACGCACCTTAAATAATTATTATAATAAGTACTTTATAGGCACTTTTAATGTTTTTTAGCTTTATATGTCTATTAGTTATGTATGTTTTTTTTTTTTTTTCTATGTCTGGGACTATGGATGGAAATTAGCATTGTGCTAAATCCGGCGTATTTACGTAAATTTCTATTGTACGTTCATTAATATGCACTGTCCCATCCAAATAAAAACAAAATTCAAAAGATAGCTGCGTGAGCGTTTCTCTGGCGCATAAGGTCTATAGAATGAACATGTAATTCGCTTGTGCACAACATCACCGTTTTCACAAATTCTCGTTTCTGTAGTTTACATGGAGATGATAACGATACCTTTATCAAAAACTTTTATTTTGAAACCTGTTTTCAAAAGTTTGTGTTTTCAGGTAAACACCATTCACAACACATAAAGAGTTGTGTTAACGGCCCCTAAATTATCCCGACTGAGTAAATGATCACAGAATTTTCATTTTGGGGTGAACTAACCCTTTAACTCAAGGATTGTGACCATTTGTGGTTGTCAAATATTAGTGGATGATGTTGATAGTTGATGTGATGAACTACATCTGTGGTTCCTCTAATATGACACCTGTGTGAACTTGAGAACTGCACCTCATATATCCAAAAATGGCTCAGAAAGTGAAGTTGGTCCTGGAAAAAGCTCTAACATTGTTTGAGAGAAGATGACTTTGATATTTCATTTTTAACGCAGAGACACTGATATTTACAAATGTGCCTTAAATGCTTTTGGGTCAATTGTGCAAGGAATTTCAATTGATTAGTCAATTACATAGCCACCTATTAGAAGTAACGTTAATTATGTTTATTATGAATGTTAGGATAATAATACCATTTAGCATTATGAATGATAAAATAGAGGGTTAGCATTGTTGACTCGTACTCTCTCTGGAGTCATTAGTGGTCAAAGTGAAGAGTTTGTGGCGCCAGTGCTGTATGAGACTCTTTGATTTGTGACCTTTCCCAGGTTAATTATAAAGAAGCAGCCTATTAGAGTCAAGGGTGCTGGTTTTCGTCTCAGTCTTACATTTACCGTAGTGTTGTATCTCTGAGGTCTCTATTAATAGCTAAAATGTTTAATTATATATTTTGCTCATTCTGAATGAAGTAATGTCAGACTGCAGTGCTTGTGTAGTTTTAATGCTTCTCTAATGCTAAATGATGCACTCTCTTAATAAAGGCTGAACAGTCATTACCTTGCAATTTTCAGATTACTTTTAACTTGAGGTGGTCAGTCTTCATTTGTGACAGGTTAACTGATCCAGTACTTTCATCTTGTGAAAAGAGCGACCTGTGAAAGAGTTGGCTTTATTGAATGACTTCAAGGGACTTGACTTATTGGCATAGTTGCAAAAACGCTCAGAAGTTTCTTAATAGAGATTATTCATTGCATAACTTGATAATTTGTTAAACATACCAATATGTTAGCAGCATATCTTATAACATTTAGGCCTAAAACTGTGTTTTACAATGTAACACAAACACAACAATGGACATGTATATTAAAGATTATAAAAGCTTTGTTGGATGATAGTATACAATACAGACCTACTGATTTGTTTGCTTCCAATATCCATAGGAAAGAAAAGCACAAATAGTTACTTTATATCTCAACTGTTTTTCCAAGATGGCAATAAAAATAAGTGGAGAGCAACCAGAGAGACGTTTGCTTATTTGTTCACATTGTGCTCCAGAGAAAAAAAAATATCTCATAGTTTTCTCAGAATAAGCTCTCTCAATTTATTTTTTTATTATTTGTGCATATGCAAATAATACAGTGATTTTTTTTTTTTTTTTTTTTGCGTTCAGCAAAGGTGCATGTCTCTTGAAGAATTGTCAGTATTAAATATATATATATATAAATACATTTTTAAAAAAAAAGAAATTCCTTTTACCGACAAACCCCCAAACAAAAGTTTCTATAGGGTAATTGATATTGATTTATTTGCTGAAATACCCACTAATTGTTAATGGTATTTGTTTAAGTTTTGTTATCCTCTTTTACATCATGCTTTGGGTTTGAATTGGTCTGTATAGCTTCAAAAGTCTTCAAATGGATCTCTAATGACATGTTTGGTCTGTTATTGTGTCAACTTCACCACATTTTCTGCTGTAAAGCCCCACTTCAATAACACAATCATGATATTGTCATCTCAGCCCTCCCAGTAAACAGTCCTTGTTTCCGTCTTGAGCTTTTGACAGACAGTGTGTGTGTGGATGGAGACTGCAGCAATTGGCTGTTTGTGGCATTTCCTCCTGTATAAGCACAGCTGTGTTTGGTATGCTGGTCGTCCGAGCTCCAGTCACTTACGCTGACGCCTGCTCGCTCTTGCAAAACATGCAGGCGGCACTACTGGGAGACATGACTCGGCTGTAGAAAGATAACGACGGTTTGTGTAAACCATTCAAACGATGACTGTGCTTGAAACGCCATCATTTATTCAGATAATTGACCAGCCCACATTTTTTATGGGTCTTGAGAGCTCATGAGAATGCCAGACATAGTTTTGGGAGTGTGCTGTTATGCTTGTGGTTTGAGACACCAGAAATGTGTAAATTGAAGTTTACCTCACAACTAAGCGCTCCTCATTCCTCTCTTTTTGACACGCATGAAAACACAAGGTATGGATAACTTTTAATGCCAGTGTAATTCTAGGACTCGAGGGTCAATGGCCCGACGCCAGTGTGAGAATGTTTCCGGACAGTTGCGCTATTCCTTTCTGACATTGGTAATGTTTTGTCAGAATTGTGAGAATGACTTTTTGACAGCGCTGGTCTGGAGGTATCAAACATCTGTAAAATCTGAACTGCATTCAATCATTTGACATTAAAACTGGGTGCATGAATTCATAGGTTTCAGGAAGTTGTATAAAATGCAAATATTATTAATACAATTAAAACTAATTTGTATTCTATTTTCATATTGTAATATATTATAAAGCCCAACATTAAATTATATGTTACCTATCTAAAGTGTTACCAAAAATATCTTTAATGCTGAGTCCTGTTGTGGGGTCCAAAAGCCTGAAAATGCTTCTTTACTAATATAAATTAAACATAAAATAACATGTATTTTCTTTAACTTTTTTCACAAAAAATAGATGCTCTAACGATCATCTCAGAAGCAAGAACATCTGACGTTCTGTTCAAAGAGTTTACATGATCAATCCCACAAATTTACTCAATTTATTTAGAAAATATACCAAATCCAGTGTCCTAAATCAATGTCACTGTGGTCTCAGACTTGTTGACCAGCTGTATATCATATTCTATTTTAAAAAATAAAAATAAACTGAAAAAAAAACAACAACAATAAACCACCCCATCCTGTTTGCAACTTGCAGTATTCAGTTTTAAACTACTGGGTCATTTTCAAGATCATGCAGGAGTTC
Source organism: Scardinius erythrophthalmus (assembly GCF_964197995.2). NCBI lineage: Eukaryota > Metazoa > Chordata > Actinopteri > Cypriniformes > Leuciscidae > Scardinius > Scardinius erythrophthalmus. The sequence goes on from NC_138238.1 coordinate 33,812,555, forward strand.
ATCTCATACAAGAGTGTTTTGGTCCAGTGAGATGTACAGTACTGAAGCGACAGGGTTTAGTCAAGGGTTCTGGCTCTGAAAGGGGCTCTATGGCAGATAAATGGTATGTCTGAGAGTAAGGAGTGGTGCGGAAATAGGGATGACTGCTTTCCTATTACTGTCAAAATGTGATAAACAAGCTACTAAAGTCCTGCCGGAGATGCTGTGGTCCTGGTTCTCATCATAGTCAGACCGATACAGATCACTACTCTGAGATGCTCTGGACCAGGTTGGGAAACAAAAAGTTTTTTTTTTTTTTTTTTTATGCAAATGTTATGTGGCTTATAAAGTTTCGGTCACATTTAGCAATGCTTGTCGTAATTTCACAGACAAAATCCAGTCATTCCAAAAGTAACTTGAGTGACTGGGAGTTTTGCGTGAGTAGATTTCTCTCATGTTCAAGTTGGTCATGTGAATTTTTAGCTGGTGGGACATAACCAAAAACCTTTGCAAGGTAAAAGAAAACAAGCTAATTTTACCAGCTTGATATTACTAAATATTACTTGTTTTTTGCAATTAATCATTGGCTGCCACGAGCATCATCCATCGAGAAACCATCTACATTAACATGTATGCATTTGGCAGATGCTTTCATCCAAAGCAACTTAGGGTGCTGATGTATTTCAAGCAAAATCAAACTGGGGTGATGTCATTTTTTAACCAAATCAGGTCAAATCAAGTTTTGTTTTGAGTTAATTTCTGAAGTTTGATACCGCTTGCCAAAGCGAACTTTCGCTCTGGGGTGCGTTTCCGTATATAGCTCGCTGCTTAACTACCATAGTAGTCTACGATGCATCGTTGGAGAAATCAACTAGCTAGTCTCGACTGTTTCCCGAAACCGTACGTATGTCGCAAAGTATCGTTCAACCACGTTGGGGTGCGTTTCCGTATATAGCTCGCTGCTTAACTACCATAGTAGCCTACGATGCATCGTTGGAGAAATCAACTAGCTAGTCTCGACATACTTCCCGAAACCGTACGTATGTCGCAAAGTATCGTTCAACCACGTTGGTTTATGACGTCTCGCACGTGGTGGACTAATAACTTATTTTAATTAATCTGTTTGAGATCGAATTAACGCTAGATTTTGTCATATAAGTTACAGACATGGCATCTGAAGACCATTTCTAATTTTTCTCAGTTATTTTGCTTTATTACCAGACTCAATATTTGGCTCGTTCTTACATAGTAGGCTAGAGCACGTTCGCACATGCGCAGTCTTCAAAAACGGTGCTTTAAATCTCTTGACAAACTAAAAGACGTAAATTACATTTGTATGTATTCTAAATAAATAACACGGGTTGTATTGAATGCCAGCTTGCTTATTTTGCTAAAGATAAGGATTTATTCAGTCTACCCACAGCTCGAGAGCTGTCGTTCCAACCACACAAGTTTGCGATGCTGTTTGCGAACGTTCGTTGGAACGATGGTTTCGGGAAACACCAAATCGTTGAACTATGCTGATAACGACGGAACTTGCGACCATAGTTGGCTAACGATGCTTTCGGGAAACGCACCCCTGCCCGGTAAAAACCTTCGAACTACCATTGGTCTGTGGTTCCTTTTGTCCATTCCGCTCAGTCACGGGTAAAAACATTAAAACACAGGAGAGCTGCTTTATAGAAGAAATTGAAGTTGTACTGTAATTCTAATGACACTGACTCTGTTTTTTCATGTTTAATACTTTAAAGCTGCTTTCTTTAAAGCAATCTATTGTATAAAGCTATATAAATATCCGTGGCATGACTTTGGAGTGCAAAATTGCTGAGCTCATGCAAACATCCACATCCAGGGTTTGAAATGAACTTCTTCACTTACCGGCCATTTTGGCTACAACATTTTTAAGTTACCGGCCATTCAGAACTTCTAGCTAAAAAAAAATAAAAAATGTAACCAGATTAACTACGTCATAGCTTTATATATATTATAAAATGTGGATTTCATAATTCATACATTCTTTTCTTATTCAATCTAAATCCTGTCATCCAGCCATCTCCCTTCCTCTTTCATCCTCATCCTTTTCAACAAAAGTTGTTTTAGGTGGACAGATCAATACAGTACAAAAAAAACATTAAAAATTGTAGGATGTTGGAAAATAACAATGTCTTCGCTAGTGATTTGACAGCGTTACCCGCTTCAGTTGATTTTTGCCCACATTTGGCTGGTTGGCTGGTTTTTCTCACCGCTGTCATATTTTTTGTGCGTTTATTTTGTTATTGAGAGGAAAGCGCACAGCACTTATTTACGTAGTCAGGATGTTCGCTAACAATATACCATTGATCTGGTATTATTTTCTTTTTACCCCTAAGCGAAAAATGAAAAGAACTTTGCTGGAAGTATATCAGGGCCTTTACATTGAATTCAAAGTGTACATTCTGCCAGCACATGCATTCCCTGGGAATCAAACCCATGACATTGCTTTTGCTAACACCATGCACTACTGCTTCAGTAGCTTCACTGATTCTCATCTACAGTTAGAAAGCAAAATCGACTATTTCCAATTGTCTATATCGTATTAATATGTGTGCATATTGTTGGGCCAACCCTGCTGAAAAAAGAACTGCTTAAAACAGTCTAAGCTTGTTAGCAGCTAAGACCAGCTTTATTTTCCAGTGAAGGCTGCAGTCAGGCTGTTCCCAGACCTGATGGTCAGGCTAAACCAAACAGCGCAACTCAGATCACCCAGAAATTGGCCTTTCATTGCAGCAGCAGCAGCACCAGCTATCGCCACAGACAGACGGGCAGGCCTGGCGACAGGGGTGCAGCGGCAGACCGCGGCTGTTTGTCTTTCATGTTCTCAGAGCGCGCCTCTGCACCCGCTCCCCCCTTCAGGCCGCGACAGTTTGCTGTGTCGCTGCGGCTTTTCCCAGGCTGCAGACAGCCGAGAGAGAGAGAGAGAGAGAGAGAGAGAGAGAGAGAGAGAGAGAGAGAGAGAGAGAGGGTGTCTCCCAGATCAAACAGGAACTTCCTGACAGTGATGAGAAGCTTGGGAAATTAGGAGCAAGCCAGGCAAACGCATTATGCAGAGTGGCAGAGACAGCATGCTAAGAGTCAGTAGCAATAACAACAACAGAAGAAGAAGAGGACTGTGGTTTTCAACTGTGCCAACTAGTGGAGAACAGTCTGTCTTCTAGGGATAAAACTGAGTTGAGCATTTAACCGTGCGTTGTATGGAAGAAAAAAAAACACAACTGTGAGCTGCATGGTTATCTATATGAATGATGGCGTTTCAAGCTTCGATCTCTTTAACACAGGGGTCAACAATAAAGTTGGCCCACAGTTTGAGAGACTTTGAAGAACTGTCATGCATGTACAGTTTTACACCAACAGGGGGACTGTAATGACACTGCATTTTAAATACATAGGCCGTGATATGGAGCCATAACAGCTTCCACTCTTCAGGGAAGGCTTTCCACAGGGTTTTAGAGTGTTTCTGTGGGAGTTTTCCAGCATAGCATTTCTGAGGACAGGTACTGACGTTGGGCGAGAAGGCCTGGCTCGCAATCTTCACTCCAGTTCATCCCAAAGCTGTTCAGTGGGGTTGAGGTCAGGGCTCTGTGCGGGCCAGTCAAGTTCTTCAACACCAAACTCATCCAACATTGTTCTGATGGGCCTTGCTTAGTGCACTGGGACACAGTCATGCTGGAATTGAAAAGGGCTTTCCCCAATCTGTTCCCACAAAGTTGGAAGCATAACATTGTCCAAAATGTCTTGTTATGTTGAAGTATTAAGATTTCACTTCACTGTAAGTAAGGACTAGCCCAACCCATGAAAAACAGCCCCATACTATTAAAGCTTCCATGAAGCTCCCGCTTCACAGGTTTTATGCTGATATTAATGCAAGTGGAAGTTTGAAACAGTTATGCATTGGCGACTCTTATGAATCATGCTCCTCAGCACTCACCAGTTGACCCCGCTCTGTGATTTTACGTGGTCTTCCATTTTGTGGCTGAGTTGCTGATGTTCCTAAATGCTTCCGCTTTCTAATAATACCACTTACAGTTGACCATGAAATATAGCAGGGATGAAATTTCACAAACTGACTTTTGTACCACACAGTTCATTAATACGCCAGTTCATGTTGCATTTTTATTGGCTAGTCAGTAGACGTAAGTCGTGGCAGCGAACACACTGTGAGATGATCATGCTAAAGTTCTGACACACTGATCACAGTACCACACTTGAATTCACTGAGCTTGACAGTACAATCTATTTTTCTACTTAAAAACAGTCTACTACAGTCTACTAACACTCTAATAAGAGTTAGTTGACATATAGTTGCAAAGTTACTTATAGTTAGTAGAATGTCTAAAGTGGAGGGAACCACGGTGATGCTAACTTATGGGTTGGCCTGCAAAAATATGTGATCATTGCTCTATACAAAATGTAGAAATGTCCTGGCTCATAATTCACAGACATACAGCAGCCATTTTGGTTTATTAAAATGATTAAAAAGTCAGAACTTGCAACCCCTCACACTCAAAGCGAAACATAGACTAACTATCAAGACGGATAGTTCCCTAAAGTTGCTCTAGGATCATTAACTTTTCTGTCCCGTCTCTGTCTCTGTCTGTGTCTCTCTTTCCACTCCCCTTTATCTTACTCATCTCATTCTCTGCTCTCTCTGCTTTGAAGAAATCATGCAACTAATGAAAGAGTCATTTAGCTTTGGACTTTGATGTATCATTCATTACACTCTCTTCGCTCGCCTCACGTTTCCTTTTATTTGCTAGCGCTGTGTCCGAGACCGTCTTTTGGTTGTTGTTGTCTAATTAAATGTAATTGCTTATTTTTGTGGTTGTTGTGTGCCCTGCCTAGCCTTGTAATAAGAGAAATTGCACGGATGGTCCACAGAGGAGCGACGCCACCGACAAGACGCTCCTGCTGTCACTCCTGGGCACGGCCTGTACATCTGCCCCAAAACCTTATCATTACCCTGCTCTGACACGAACACACACATTCACACCCGCAGAGACCTGCTGAAGTCACTCGCCTTACGGGAAAGAACTCTGACTCCACGCTGTCACTCCAAACTGTTGCATAATTGTTTTTGGTTTCCGTGTTAGAGATTTTGCTATGTCATTTACACTGTGGTAAGAGTGCTTGACTTTCCCGCCAAAGTATTATTTTTTAGTTGCTTGACAGTGCCAGCATTTTTGATCATATTCACAAATTTTGAATGGCCCCCAGAATACTTTGTTGTATGAATATGTAAACATTAAATATATAAAAAGAAAGAACAAAGTTCCTTCACTTTAATTTGGGCAAGTTTCATAAAAAAATAAAATAAAATAAAATAAAATAAAATAAAAACATTTCAAACAAAAAAGCTGAGAATATTGCTTTTTTGTCAAAGACTTTGTCCAGATCGGATTCAGAACAATGATCAAAGCTGGATATGTCCTAAATAAGTCAAGTTGAGCCTTGTTATGGGTGGAGTTTAGTTGTTTACAGTTGTGTTTACAGTAAATAAATGCATAAAAAAAAGTCTACTGATGCGAATCTGATGCTCAGGATATTTTAAATGATTGTTCAAATGTTATTTTCATATAGCTTATTCATACTGAGATTTTTATTAACTATATATATTTTTTTGGTGTCAAAATGTTTCCCATTTTTTACCCTACTATTTTTGTTTTGTTTGTTTGCAATCATTTCTTGAGGTTTTATGTTATTATTATTAATGAAAATATAATATTTAATAATATTATAATATAAATACGTATAATATTATATTAATCATATTATAAATATTATTATAAATATTAATACTATTGTAATAATGTTGTATCTAAATTGTCTTGTATTTGAACACACTTTATGTTATCAATATTTTGTATGTTTTATCGATTTTGGGGAGTTTGAAATTTGAAGACTGAAAAGTTTAATTAATATTCCATATTTTTTATTTATTAATGATTGATAGATAGATAGATAGATAGATAGATAGATAGATAGATAGATAGATAGATAGATAGATAGATAGATAGATAGATAGATAGATAGATAGATAGATAGATAGATAGATAGATAGATAGATAGATAGATAGATAGATAGATAGATAGATAGATAGATAGATAGATAGATAGACTTATTCAGAGATTAATTTCAATCAAAAATATATATTGTAATTTACACAGCCCAACTCTAAAAGGGGCAATTCATCTTTTTTTTTTTCTTTTTTTACCTCCAATGAATTTGTACAATTATGACAAACACACAGCAGGACACATAAATCTCCACCAGCGTCCTTCTAAAAGTATCCCAAAAATTCGGTCAGAATTCCATTCATGGAACCTGCAGGTTTGTCTGGAGGTTCTCTGACGGCGTTTGGCGGAGAAGACAGTAAATTACAAGCCAAGCAGGGATATAATGAGGAGCAGGGAGTTTGTGGACCCTAACAGGCGCTCGACTGAAGGTGTGTCTCCCGAGCTGGATAATTAATCACGGCACTGATCTGGAGTCAGCTCCTCTAATGACAGGCCTTCCCTGCAGCACTGTGAGTTCTGGCCCTCTCTGCTCTGGTGCCAGGAGGTCTGCCACTGAGAGCACGCTGGCTCCGGATCAGGTTTCAACCCCGTGTGAGAAAGTCTGGCCTGGGTAACATGAGTCTGGACCATCTCATGATCAATATGAATCTCACTTCCTGCAGTGTAAGGAAAAGGCCTTTTCAATTAATTGTTTCTGGAGAGGACACGGTTGTATGCCTGGTTTTATTAGTCTCTTGTGAGTAAAGCAGAACAACAAGCTAATGAAATGACAATTTCATTTTAGATGCTAAAAATACAAAGCAATTGTATATTAGACAACTATTTAATATGTGTTATTGTATTTATATGATACTTGATTGCATTTTATATCATTGTGATTTTTATTAAATATAGTTTTTTTTTGTTGGTGTAATAACTTTTGTTGTTATTTTTGCAATTTCTTTTTAATATTTTATACTACAGTATTATTATTATTTGTTAATAATATTATTTTTTTGTATTCGTGAAAATGCTTTATGTTATTATAATTATCAAATTGTAACTTTTAAATATAATTTATATGTTTTGTCAATTTGGGGGAGTTTAAATATGATATTTGAAAAATGTAATCAATATTTTATATTTGTACTATTTATCAATAATATTATAATAATTATTCTGTATTCTAAATTGTGTTGTATGTGAACGCTTTGTATTATTATAATTTAGAAATTTTAACTTTTTTCGATTTGGGGAGTTTGAAAAAAATCTATCAATATTTGTACTACTTATTAATAATATAATCATATTTCATATCATATTTCTATGGTATTAAATATGAATATGTTTGTATTATTATCATTATTATTTTGCAGTGCCTTCAAAAATGCGTTTTCCCCCTCTATGTTGATGTGTTTTGGACAGGCTCTAATTCTCTTGACCTGGACCATGTCATTATTTATCCATGAATCTCAATCTTGTCTCCTTCAACACTTTATAATGTCTCCCTGGCTCCACGCTGCCTTGTCCCCCACTGAGCATTTTTAGAGTGAGTTATAGATCAACAAATGACTCAACGGAGGACGTCTAAGTGCACGGCCAGTCTTTTGATGTTGAAGAACTCTCTTCCGGAAGCCTTTTTCCATATGCATTGTCTTCGATCCCCCTCTCAGACATCAACAGGCACCTTTTGGCATGATGATAAGATCTGTCAAACTCTGTTATTACTACAATAGAGAAACTCAGGTTTACTACGTTCCAGTACTTCAGTGGTGAGTCAGGCTGATTGGGAATCATATGAGGGTGTGGAGTGGAGCCAGGCATGAGACGTCGAGAGGATTAAAGGAGGACCACTCCTTACACTTCTCCAATTAATTCACTCACACTCCTCTTGACCCCTCAACGGGCTCCTCTAAGGAGAACCAGGGCTCCACGAGCCCTCCCAACCCCAACAGTTTACGTCAACTCTAATCCTCCTGATATTTCATTAATGCCCAGTCCATTCACCATAATCCCCCATTTATCACAATGCTTTCATGATTCAGCCTACAAATTAGATGAAGGCACCAAGGCGGAAGGAGAGTGGGAGACTTGAGGACAGGACAGAGATATCTGGCTTTCTTCTTTAAGCGTCTGTCTCTGGGAAGAGCATGGAGAACATGTGACATCAATTATCATTAGCATTGCGGTCTGTGTGTCGGGAACTTTGCCGCAGAGCTGCCCATTATCATCTTGCTTCAATGTCTTTTAAGTATGGCAGATTGTTCAGGCTATCAGGCATTCTCTGTGTTATCTTTCAAACAAGTTTTTTTTTTTTTTTATGCATACATACACAATTAGTGAATCCAGTTGTCTCTTGCCAGCAGAATCCAGGAAGAACATCAGACATTCCAAATCAAAGAATGTCCAGTTGAAAGGGAATTAAACGCATTCTGAGAAGAGTGCTCTTCAGATCAACTCACGCTATATTTAGCTAATAATATGTTCCATCGCCTCAAAATAGCTTGCCCATTTGTTTTCTTTGATGCTTATTTATACTAAATGATCATTTTCAAATGGCTCTTGGTCTACAAACACCAGCCAGCTATTCTAAAATAATTGCCCTCCTCAAATCTGTGTGGTTGTCCTCCGCTCCTTTCCCTTCATGGCTTAATTTGCTGTCAAATTAAATGGCTGTCAAAGTTTTAAGTGTGAAATTGTGGATTTGACTCTAGTGGCAGTGCTTCTTAGTCAGCAAAGCCTGAAAGGAAAACTACTTATCTTTCAGGACCTATTATGTTATTTCGTTTTTTGCGTTTTCAAGTTTCTTTAGTGTGTATGTTGTGGTTTGATCATGAAAAAAGTCTGCAAAGTTACTAAGCACAAAGTTACTCAAAAGGGAATTATTCTCTATATCAGTGCACATTGTTACTGAACTCCTTGAAATGACTGTAGTCTTGAGTTTTCTTCCGGGAACACATACAGTACATCACAATTACCTCCTCATTTAATGGATTCTCGCCCACAGCAGACGCAAAATAAAGGGTGCAAAGCATGGATGAGTTGTGCTCGTATAGGGTGTTGTTGGACAAGAGACTTTTATTTTTCACCCAGGATCTAATGCCTGCTACAGACTGCGATTTCAGCAATCCTATAAGATCTCACTGTATGACGTGGATCTAATAAACTTGGGTACGACAGATGATGACATCTATTGAATCGTAGGCTAGGACGCAAGTTAGTATAGAAGAATAAAACATCATCAGCATGTGCTAGAGGTAAACAGATAGAGAAAGGTTTTTATGTGCGCTGAAAAAAGAGGAGGAAGCTAAAGAGGAGAATATGGACACGATCATGGATATGGAAAAGAGGCCAACTTGGCATGCCAGTCTTGCAAATGGAGCTTGACGCAAGTAGTTTTAAGTTTTAGCGTCATGTCGTGTTGATCCATACACTAGTTCATGTTGCATTTTTATTGGCTAGTCAGTAGACGTAGGTCGTATAGCACCAAACACACTGGGAGAAGATCATGCTAAAGTTCAGAAAATTATCGCAGGCTATCTTTGGTTGCAAGAACGTGAAAACAGCCGTCTTTGAACATCTCTCACTGTATGACGTAATACCACCGCTTAGGAGCCACGGCCACAGAAATCGCCACGATTGGTCATCTTTCGTCTGGGACAGCCCAAAATCGTAAAATGTGTCCCGAGCATAACAAGATTATGGTAAGGGGCGTGACATTTCAGAAACGTGCTCAAAGTGGTTGACCAATCACAATACACTGTTCCAGCTGACCAATCACAACACACTGTTCCAGCTGTCCAATCAGAACACACTGTGCTTTTTGGAAGGAGGGGGTTCATAGAGAAAGCAACTAAACAGAGTTACTGACTTACATGGAAGGGAGGTGCTACAACAATGTAAAATATGTGAAAAAAATTGTTTTTGAACATCTAACCATGAAAATTACATTTTTGCCCAGCTTTTTAAATAAACTTGGATGAGTAGGCCTATGTATGTCCAACTTTATCCGCACACATGCAGTATACTTGAGTGGGGCGTTTATAGCAAATCTCAAAAGCATAACTTTTAAAACTGTTTTATGGAGTTTTTGTCTACTGAAAGAAATGTTTCGTCAACAGTACAATCCATTGAACGCACTGCATTATATCCGTCACAGCCTCATTTTCATTCATGTCCAAAATTAAATATGGCGCTACCCTGACCAAGGTCTATTATCGCCCAGCTCCAATCTGCTAAACGTTACTATAAGGCATTAAGGTATTAAGAAATTATGGACATTAAAATCTTGATTTTGTGAAGCTGCTTTAAAACAATGTGTATTGTGAAAAGCGCTATATAAATAAATGTGACTTGACGCATGTCACCTCGATCAAAGTAATACTCAGGTTAAATTTTCAAAATGGATATTCAAAAGAGCAAAAAATAGAAACATAGTTTATGGTTTAACTGTTGTGAGATGACATGGTTATGGTTTATGATGGCGCGTGTGTTCTCTCTTATTACAGATAATTGTATTTATGTTGCACTTCACATCTTTAATTTACTTTAATTTACTTGTCTTTATCTAAACAGCACAGTCACTAACTGCTTCAAACGGTAACCCCAAGTGTAGGTCAGAAATATCTCCACAGAGGAGTATATGTAACAGGTCAGGACCACAGCTGTTTATTTATGCTACAATGTTATTTTGGCCCTGAGAGCTCCATTAAAGCCTGTCGGTGTCCTACAGGCCTCTGGGAAGAAAGAAAACACTGCATGAGAAATATACCATCACCTGTACATAAGAATTTGACAACATACTCAAATTTGATTATTGATTACAGACAGATTCCAGAGTCGGCAGATTCCACTGGAAATTATGCAACTATAGATTAATACTTATCATTGAATTACTGTAATGTTTTAACTTGAACTAAACATTATATATATATATATATATATATATATATATATATATATATATATATATATATATATATATATATATATATATATATGTCCTACTCACAGAAGCCCTCTTTAAGTTAAAAATAAAGAAATTCATCAAAATAAAAATACTTAAAAAGTTATATCCAAAGGATATCTGGATACTCAGGACATGTATTGCTTTTATTTTAAAACAATTTTGTTAGTATTATTTTAAATACATGCTCTATACTTAGAAAATAAATGTAATTTAACCTGTCCTCAGCATGAGGTCACAATGTAAAACTGCCAAACAAAGTATTTAAAAGTGCAAAAAAAAAAAGAAAAAAAGATATTGGCCCTGTCCCAAATGGCACCCTAAGCACTCGTGGTCTTCCTACGAGTCCGCACTTTCGTGACGTAATGCCGCTTTGAGTGTTGGGAAGAAGTCTGCTGCTGAGCCCAGTGCGGGCTAGCATACGACCGCAAAGGGGGCGCTTGCGATTACCCTTCTGAAGCCTAAAATGACAAATGGGACACCCCACGGTCTCACAGACTTAATAGACACACGCACGCAGCAGCCACTGTAAGTCCACAAGACCGAAAGTGCATATGAAGTGAGCTATTTGGGACAGGGCCATTGTGTATCTCACAGTAGGACACATAGGCTACGTCTCAATTCGCCTACTTATACTTCGCCCTAAAAATATGTACCCTTTTGGTGAAGAAAAAGTATATACTTTTGAGTGTGTAGCAGAAGAGCAGACAGGCTTTGGGACATGCTATCACGCCATACAATTGCGTCTTTAACGCTTGCTCTCTGTCGCTTAGTTACTCGCATCCTGTCACGTAAACTGACCTGTCAATCATCTTGTCAAAGATAAAATCCTCCACATTTCATTTCCTATCGTATCAGAGAGAAACGCAGTACCACGTTGATCTGCAGTCGCGGGTCTTTCATGTGGAGACTCTCCTCGTATTCATGGATAACGATGCATTTAAAAGTTAATGGCCAAACGTATCTTTATAAAAGTCCACATTGTTATTGCAGATGAAATATAATACGGATAACATTAAATAAATATTTTTTTTTATCAGGTTAAACTTTGATTAGTCACTCAAACCTTTATCTAAACCTCTCACCGTTGATCGCGCATATCCGCCATGTTTTGTATTTTTTTAACACTTTTTACTTGTGTTTGTAGTTTCTCCTCCAAAGCGCAATGGGTTGTGGGCAATATTAGCCTTTAGAGTGAAAATCTCGAATCGAAAATCTACCGGAAATAGTAGACCATCTAGGACTTCTGGCATACTCTTTTCAACATACTATGCTTGGGGACACACTTATTTCAATCTCACATACTGTTTAGGATGCATAGTATGGACATTGAGATGTTTGGATAGTCCTTAAAGTAAAAAAAATAATAATAATTGATACAAACAATGAAGTCTCTGCGGTCACACCTTTAACAGCTTTAACGCCATCAGAAGTCAACTCCATCAGGTTTTATGTCTGATGGAGTTGACCTGTAAGCTGATGGAGTTGACAAGTGCTCACATAACTCTTTATATAGTGATCTTATTATTATTATTATTTTATTTTGCATATGGGGAATTAATGTAATATTGTTTCACATAATTATGCGTACCGTTACACTCATCCTAACACACACTACACACACTTGTCTTAATGTGTTGTCTTGTCAATCAGTTGTTGTAACCTTTAGTTGGACCTGTCAACTTGTCAACTCTGACAGTTTTTGTCAACTCCGTCAGTATTTAACACTGTTGAATGAAGATTTTCAATACATTTTGAAAGAAATGTTATAAATTTTTTCATTTATTATGTTAAAATATTAAAACATCTACTGAACTACATGATATTATGTCCGTTTTACATAAGAACATTGGTTATATATGTTTAATATTAAAAAGGAATGTAGGCCTATAGATTTAAGGAATTTAGGAACTGGATTGTTCATAATAACCCTAACCCAGTGGAAAAAAAAAATAGAGAATGTATTTTTTTCACTTAGCTCCTTTTCCGAACACCAGTATTACATAATTGAAGACTTAACACTGTTGTTGGATGAATCAAATTAAAATATCATGCTTTTTAATGCATCTGACGGAGTTGACACAAATTAAGTTATGAAGTGAATAAATGTAAATTTTAAGAAGAAAACAAAATCTGAAAAACCTGTTCCCTTACAAGGTTCATTGGCTGAGACCTTTGTCTATAGCAGTTTATAAATTAATGTATTATTAAATAATAAAAACTAACTGCAATCGAGAACATTTTCTACATCAGAAAAGCCATGTATATGGAGCTGGTTATGTGATGCAAGCTTCAAAATGTATTAGTTTACAAAGCATGACCCATGGTAAAACTGACTTGTTTTTGAAGTCCCGACTCTGGGTGCTCTGGTTTCCTACACAAATATATTGCAGATACAGGTTAATTGGAGACCATAAATTACAAATGGGTGAGTGCGTGTTAGCGCTCCAATTGACTGACAATGCACCTACGGCCGGGGTGTCAAACTCAGTTCCACAGACCTGTAGAGTTTAGCTTTAACCTTAATTAAACACATGTGATCCAGCTAATCAAGTCTATTTGAAAACTACTTGTATGTGCCTTGGGGTAAGGTTGGAACTCTGTACTGTAGGACCCTCCAAAAGCTGAGACTGACACTCCTGATCTAAGATGTTTCCCGAACTATGGCACAAAATTCTGGGAAAGACTCCAGCATCCCCGCAACTCTACATAGGACAAGCGGTTTTGGAATACAGATGTGGAATTTTTATGAATAGTTGCATTCTCTTTTCTACAATAAAGAATTTTGGTTTAGTGTTGATTTGCCACTTAATGTCCAATGATTGCAAAATCCACTGTTCTAGATGAGAAACATTAGGAAAGCCTTCACTGAACAGAAAAGCGGGTCCTCAACAGACGGGCCCCACATTCCACAGACATGCCTTTGACCACATTGAACTGCAGCCAGGTCTTGATTTCACTACTTTGGGGACTGGAGAAACTGTGGCATGTAACGGTCCTTACACTGTGGTCTTGGCAATTATCTCTTGCCACCCTCTCGAAATGCTCAAACATCCTGATTACCTTCTAATTGGCCGTTAAGTAGTTTGTCATTCTAGTCTAGTGGCCTGTCCAGTGTACAGCCTCTAAGGTGACGATGAGGCGGTGTGGTTGGGGCCGAGACTCTGGAGAATGTGCAATGTGTGATCAGCTGATGATGGAAACTTTAAGTGGCTAAACCTCATCATAAATCAAATTCATAATGACCCATTACAAGTCTGTGGCAAGCAAGCTGTTAAAGACATGCTTTTGGGTGGCTCTATTGCCACATTCACAGTCTACGACACAGTCTATCTCACAAATGAATATGGAAAAATCTGTCTGAATGCATGCTTTACCATGACTTACTGCTTTAGTCACAGTGATGACAAACGAGCAAGGTTTTTTTTTTAGCGAATTATGGGATAAAATTCACAAAGTGATCAACTAAGAACAGTGTCATTATAAATAACGATTATTGATTGTAACATACTGTATTCTGCATGGTGAAAATGAATTGACTAGAAATATTTTACGCTATATGGATATTTTGTAAAATAAAGAAAACAAACAGGATGCCGCTTTCTGCTGTTCCGGTTTCCTTTCCGTGAAGCTTGTGGAGCGTGTCAGAATGTATAGAAATTCAGCGTGCATAGATCATCTCTTCTTCTGCTCTTTTTCCTGTTGTGGTGGTTAGCAAACAGCACTGCATTACCGCGTGCGCCCCCTTCTGGATTGGAGTATAGATCGCCTGTAACTGAATGTATTCGACTGTTCGGGACAGACACATGTACCATTACACCCCTAATGGATAAATCATTTATAGTGTTGTTCAACATCAGACTGCCTACGATCCTGGGAAATAAAACACTTGCTGATGAAAATATGAACGGCGAATGAATTATATAAATTATGAATTGCTATGCGGTTCCTACCGAACATGGAACATTCTTAGAACTTTGGCTTTGTTGGCTTTGAACTTTGTTTCAAGTATCATTTATAGAATGTACGTTCAGAATTATCTGGTCTTTAATAGTATTCTCAAAAGTATACCAAAAACAACAATAAAAAAAAAAAACAATAAAAAACAACAACAAATAATGAAATGACCCTCACAATAGATAATGCTTTACAATGAACTCTGTTAGAGAGCTGCATATGGCAATTTATCAGTTCAATAAAAAAACATGTCTGCATCGCTTTTACAATGTTTCAGATCCCTCAGTTTTTGCTGATCTCCTAAAAGCCTAGCCAGCGTTGATTCTCATTTTATTACGAGCTCTGTCACATTATCTTTTTGCCAGCATGCTCTACTCTGTTCTGCATTTTTTAACAGCTGATTCCCCGGACAGCAACATAGTGTCGGCCCAGATCCGGGCCACATCTGGTACGGGCCTCATGTGGATTCAGCACATAACGGATGTGGGCCAGATCTGGGCCGACACTATGTTGCTGTCTGGGTCCCCTAGTGATGAGCGCTTTCCAAACACGCTTTGTGAAGCTTTGAAACCTTTGTGAATCATTTGTTTGGAATCAGTGAATCAGGGCTGGTATCAAACAGCCAAAGTCAGTAAACAGGGCTTTGACGCTTCGTTACCTCATAGCTGTTTCAAAATGTCTTGAAATTTCAATGGTTTGCCGCTAGGGGGCAATTATCTCTGTGAACACATGAACCAGTGTCTGTATGGTTTTTACATCATCTCGGATCAGTTTTATAAATTTGTACACATTTGATGACACATTTGTATAATAAAAAGGAAAAGATGTAGTTAAAAGTTGATATTTGTTCTGATTAACGAAGCTCTCCATAAAACAAATTAAACAATTTAATAAAATAACACACATTAAAAAGATGCTTAATATTTAATGGTATTAGAGGATTTGTTAATTGCAGTTCCCTTTCGTAAAGGGAACTCCCGCTGCATCGATACTCGATACTTTGGGGAATGCCTTCGGCATGAAGCGTCTGAAGTCTACTATACAACTATCCCAATCTGGATTGGTGCAACGTCATTACGTCACCCGTGACGTCGCATGTGACAGTGATCCGGAAGCTATAAAACGGTCACAGGAACCAGGAAATGTTAGCTTCTGGTCTTCAGCAAGCGCTCTATGTTACAACTGTTTGTCTTATTTGGTGTTGTCTGTCCCGTGATAAGAGTTTTGAGATGGCGGAAAAGCAGTTTAGGCAGTGTGCTTCCCCTTGTCCACGTTATTTGGCGGAAGGTGACACACATTCACTTTGCGTGGTTTGTTTGGGAGTGGAGCATGCACAGGCAGCGCTCGAGGGTCGTTCCAGCTATGGGAACTATGGGAAGCTAGTTCCCATAGTTCCGCTCAGGGTGCGGAAGCCCGCACTGCGGCTTCTTCCGCCCCAGCAGTGGAACCGATGCTCGAATTATCTGGTTCTGAGGAGCTAGATATTTTGGGCATCGAGGCAGGGGAATGTGAAAATTCGCCACCCCATTCCCCTGCCTTTGAGGAGCTGCTAGAGGTTGTGACCAGAGCAGTTCAAAAATTAAATATCAACTGGCCATCTGAGACGCAGGAAGCGACTGTAAAAAGCAAACTTGATGAGCGCTTCCTGCAGTCTCGGTCACAACCTCTACGCCGGAGCCTGCCATTTTTTCCCGATCTCCACACCGAGGTGTCGAGATCGTGGAACAAGCCCTTCTCCTCAAGAATATCTAGCCCCAATGTCCATCTATATTCAAATATAATGGGTGCTAGGGAGGAGGGCTATGGGATGATGCCCAGGGTTGAAGAGTCGTTTGCGTCGCACCTCTCCCCTGACGTTGCGTCATCCCTGCGGGCTCCGGCGCTTCCCACTAAGCCCTGCCGTACAACATCGGCTTTAGTTGTGAAGGCATTTATGGCGGCAGGTCGGGCTGGTAGTTGTCTGCATACGATGGGGCTGTTGCAGGCATACCAGGCCGACCTCCTCAAAGAGGTGGACGACGGTGGGGAGGTCGCCTACGACGACATCCGCGAGATGCGTCGTGTGGTCGACTTGTCTTTCCGTGCTACCAAGGAGACGGCCCGTGCCATCGGCCGCTCCATGGCAGCACTGGTAGCCACGGAGAGACACTTGTGGCTGAATCTGTCGGGCATCGGGGACAAGGACAGGGCTTGTCTCCTCGATGCCCCGGTTTCGCCTTCTGGCCTTTTCGGCGACGGTGTCAACAATGTCGTCGATAGGTTTCAGGAGGCGAAACGACAGTCAGCCGCATTTAAAGAGCTTATCCCCCGCCGTCGTTCCAGGTCTCGTGGGTCTGCTGCCAGGGGGCAGTCCCACGAGGCCGCCGCCAGCTCCTCACACCTGCTGAGGCAGAAGGAGAGTGTGGCCTCTCGTGCTCCCCCCCAAGGGGCCTGGAGACAGAGGCAACACCCTCAGTCGAAGCCTTCCAAGCCGAAAACAGATCTGAGGACTGTTATTCAGGCGAGGAAGGCTTCGACTAAGAGGCCGTGACGGGACGTCCAGGCCTCTGAGGGCACCCCCCTCCGCGTGGGCTTTCTAAAACTTCGCTCCGCGGAGCCCTCAGGAAATCGATGTTGCTTCCCGCCGCCAAGTGCGCTTCGGGACGCATCGAATTCTAGCGAATGTATCTCACAGAATGTTCCTATGAAATCTATGGTTCTGAAACGTTCGCTACCTCTCACGAGGCCTGTAGAAAAGATGATTCGGTTAGTTCCTGCCAGAAGAGTGCTTCAGGTCACCGAAAATATAAATGAGAATAAAGATGAAAATAGAACACCTGAGGTTAGTCCTGAGAGACTGATTCCCTTAGTAGATTATTTAGACACCTGGAAGGGTCTTCAAAATATATCTCAGTGGGTCCTGAGTACAGTTGAGAAAGGATATAGAATCCAGTTCCAGTTTAGACCACCCAAATTTAGTGGTGTTATTCATACGCTGGTATCTCCTGATCAGGCTCAGGTGATGGAAGATGAAGTTCAGACTCTCCTAGCTAAGGAGGCCATAGAATATGTGCCCTTAGAGCAGAGGGATTTCGGGTTCTACAGCCGGTACTTCATAGTTCCAAAAAAGGATGGTGGGCTGCGTCCCATTATAGATCTTAGGGTATTGAATAAATCTTTGAGGAGATTTAAGTTCAAAATGTTGACGATACCTATGATCATTCAACAAATCAGATCCGAGGACTGGTTTGTGACGATAGATCTTAAGGATGCATATTTTCATATTTCCATCATCCCACATCATAGGAAGTTTCTTAGATTTGCTTTTGGGGGTAAAGCTTATCAATATAGAGTTCTTCCTTTCGGCCTAGCCTTGTCACCTCGCACCTTCACTAAATGTATGGACGCTTCCCTTGCTCCATTGAGACTTCAGGGGATCCGTATATTGAATTATATAGATGACTGGCTCATTTTAGCCCAGTCAAAGGAGCTGGCGATTCAACATCGAGATGTTGTTTTGAGTCATTTGAGGTGATTGGGGTTGAGACTCAATGTGAAGAAAAGTTCCTTAACTCCTTTCCAGAGGACTACGTTCCTGGGTGTAGAGTGGGACTCAATCACGATGCGGGCACAATTGTCTCCTGCTCGTATTAATACTATTTTAAACACAATGAAGAGTATTAGGCTAGGCCAGGCTATCACTGTCAAACATTTTCAAAGAGTTTTGGGTCTTATGGCTGCAGCTTCCACGGTAATTCCCTTTGGTCTGCTCCATATGAGGGCCTTGCAGTGGTGGCTCAGGAACAAGGGGTTTTCTCCTCTGGGAAACCCTTTTCGCACGATCAGAGTTACGAGCAGATGCCTTCGTTCTCTTGTCATTTGGAAGAAACCATGGTTCCTGTCTCAGGGCCCGGTGTTGGGAGCACCATGTCAGAGAAAAACCTTGACTACGGATGCGTCCCTCACGGGCTGGGGTGCGGTTATGGAGGGCCGTTACACCCGAGGTACTTGGAAGGACCATCATCTCACATGGCATATTAATCGCTTGGAGATGTTGGCTGTATTTTTTGCCCTGAGGCACTTCCTTGTGGACCTCAGAGGCCATCATGTTCTTGTTAGGACGGACAATATGTCGGTGGTCTCTTATATCAACCGCCAAGGAGGTTTGAGATCTCGCCCTCTTTGTAGACTGGCGCATCAAATTCTTCTTTGGTCCCAGGGCAAATTTCTCTCTGTCAGATCCATTTATATTCCTGGGGTTGAAAATATGGGAGCAGACATCCTGTCGAGGCAGGGGCTGAGGCCCGGGGAATGGCGGCTCCACCCTGAAGTGGTTGAGCTTATATGGAGAGAGTTTGGCCGGGCGGAGGTTGACCTGTTCGCTTCTCATGAGAACTCTCATTGCCCGCTCTGGTACTCTCTCTCACATCCAGCTCCTTTGGGCTTGGATGCTATGGTTCAGATATGGCCGAGGTCACGTCTGTACGCTTTTCCCCCGATCGCTCTGCTCCCTGGGGTTCTAGAAAGGGTCAGGAGGTACGGAGTGAGACTACTCCTTGTAGCTCCGTACTGGCCGGCCCGAATTTGGTTTTCGGACCTTATCAGTCTCTTGGAGAGTCCTCCATGGAAAGTTCCTATTAGGAGAGATCTTCTGTCTCAGGCTGATGGTACATTATTTCATCCCCGACCAGAGTTATGGAGACTATGGGTCTGGCCCCTGAGGGGGTCCCACCCATAATTGGGTTGCCCTTTCCACTGAGGTGGTCAGGACATCCGCACTAGAACCCCACTCTACTAGGAACTAAACAATTTAGTTAGGGAGGGCATTGAACCCAGTCTATTACTGCCCACTGGCTTCAGTTCTGGTGTTCCATCCCGCTCTCTAACGGGATCTCCTGTTCATGCTTAGGGCCTCTGTGGCGGCCTAAGTGCCCTCCGCAAGCCTCTTAGGGTGCTCGCGATAGGAAGTTCCCACTGAAACTCCATGTTCCTGTAGATTGGAGGATGAATCCTTTTCATCCAGCCTATTGGCATCAGGCTGATGGGTTATCCCTGGCACCCATCATGTCCTGTGGATGACATATATGAATATATACAAGTATATATAAGTATATAGGAGAATCTATTGAGTTGCTTCACGCTCGTCTTACTCCCTGGAAGAGGGGTGGTGCTGCCCCCTCTCACTTACTAACGTAGGAGCCACTCTACATTATTGTTGCCCCGGTACCGAGGTGCCGGTAGGCAATATCATGATTCTTCAGGTATTCCATCCTCCATCGCATGTGTCGGATGGTCAAGGTTTAGCCTTGGAGGTTCCTATGCTAGGCCTCGGGCTGGGAGAAGTCAATCCATCTAGTAATGTATCAAGGGTTAGGAGTTATTCCCCTCTATCAAGTAGTCAGTTGGTTATCTGCAGAAACCACTCATAATTGAAGTACAAGGTGCGCTTTTGCCTTCACCTCTTATCCAATACTTTCTACTGTCTGGGGTTTCCCTTTCCATGGGGTCAGGTTAGCCTCCGGCTCCTCACCTCCCCTTCTTACACCAAATCTTACAACAAACTAGTTTGGATCTGCTCTCTACTCTTTCTATCGTCCTTGAGTGTACCAGATCTTTGTACCAGGGCGTTTTTTCTCTCAGTGTGGCGGCGTGGGTATTCGTTCCCCAAAGTATCGAGTATCGATGCAGCGGGAGTTCCCTTTACGAAAGGGAACGTCTCGGGTTACGTATGTAACCCTCGTTCCCTGAGTAGGGAACGAGACGCTGCATCCCTCGGCCACACTTTTCGCGCCCCTGAGAACGACTTGCTTTGACCAATTAGAAGCTAACATTTCCTGGTTCCTGTGACCGTTTTATAGCTTCCGGATCACCGTCACATGCGAGGTCACGGGTGACGTAATGACGTTGCACCAATCCAGATTGGGATAGTTGTATAGTAGACTTCAGACGCTTCATGCCGAAGGCATTCCCCAAAGTATCGAGTATCGATGCAGCGTCTCGTTCCCTACTCAGGGAACGAGGGTTACATACGTAACCCGAGACGTTATAGATTACACATTCAATAAAACATAATTGCATCTACCGGCAGCCGGGCCATGAGTGCATGAGTGGGGGGTTGTTGTTGTTTTAAATTAATTAAATAATTAAAGGATTAAATGGATTTAAGGGAATAAGGAAAAATAAATAAAAACGTTGTGTGGTGAAGTTTAATATTTCCAGTTGGGGTTTGCTCAAATAGAAATTGTAAAAATAGTAAATGTTTGGTACATTATATGTTTGTTTATTGCAATTTGTCAAATCTGAATAGCTTAGATTTCAGTGCACACTGCATAGTATCATTGTTTAGAAATCAATTTGCATTAGCTTGTCAATTTTGCTAAATCTGTGCCAAGTTATTTTTGACATCTCAGTCTATGTTTAGAATGGGTTTAAGTTCAGCTTTGAGTCAATTGTTGTTTTTAAGTCTCCACTTACTCTAAACACATTTGTTTGGATGGGAAACACCTGTTCTTGTAGATGAGATTAGGAGCGTCTCTCAGCGTGGAACACTGTGTTTGGCTGATAATAAGATTCTCTGTAGTCTGTTTCAAAGACTTCACTCACAGTCTCAAGCAATGACCGTATAGTTGGAATAGTTCAAACCAAAATGTAAGTTCTGTCATCATTTACTCACCTTCATGTTGTTCCAAATCAGTATAATTTTCTATTTTGAGTGAAACAGGAATAATGTTGTTCATGCTGCTCCTTTCTGTACACTGAAATAAATGGTGGTGGGTGCTTTTGAGTTCTAAAAATGACAGAAAAAAAAAAACCTTGATGTAACGTTAACATTTCATGTGATGAGCTACACCTGGTTACTCTAAAAGGACATCTGTGTGAATTTGAGGAGAACTGACTTCAGCTAAGGGGCCATTTACACAAAACCGTTTTCAACGGGGGAAAAAATATGCATTTTGGCTGTTCATTTACAAGACAACAGCGTTGTGGGGGACTGAAAACACAAACCTTAAAAAATGGGTATCAAAGTATCAAACTATACCGTTATCGTCTCTGAGCAAACTACAAACACACGAATTTGTGAAAACGGTGACCTCATGCGCATTCATATTATGTGCTCAATCTATAAGCGTGTTAGTGTTTCTTTACAGAGTGACACCGCCAACTACTGGCCTGGCAGCAAAATACAGCGTTAATCATAATTGTGTGTGAAAAAGATTAAAAGTGCTTGCTGTTTTACTGCCTCTGGTGTTCATTTCTGTAGAAACTGCAGTGATATGTACATAGTATGTAATTAGCATTTTGCAAAAATGTTGCCAGATATTTTTTTCCAATGAGCCTTTGTTGAAAAATCACCTGAGGCCAGGTGGTTAAAAGTCAATATAAAATAATAATAATAATAATAATAATAATAATAATAATAATAATTAACCCTTTTTTGGTTCCCCAAAGAATCTTTCAGTGCATTTTTAAAATGTTCTTTAAAATAAAAATAAAAATAAAAATTCTTAGTGTGAATATTTTTTTTTATAAACTAAAGAACCTTTTCTCATGATTTAAGAACCTTTTGTGGAATTGAAAGGTTAAATGGATGTTAAAGGTTCTTCGTGAAACCATAGATAAAAAACCTTAAATTTAGGTATATAAATGAGTCATATAAATTCCTTTGCTATGTAGTAGTATTAACACAAGCTCTTCTTTATTTGACAAAGTAATACCACATGATTCACGCACCAAAATATTATCACAAATGTTAAATAATTGGTCCCATACACTATTTTGCAGTTCAACAGCTCTGTGATACATTCCTTTTTAAAATAACTAATATACCATCTAGTCTAATCAATATGAGGTAATTATAAAAAAAAATAAAAAATATTTCCAAGTGTTCATGACTTCAAATATGCTTGAATTCCAATCTTTCATCTTTACACCTTATATGATCTAATTCCATATTGGACTAAAGCAACAAAACAAAAAAGAAAAGAAAAAGAAACAATCCATTTGATATAAGAGCCAAGCCCATTTCCTTTGAAAACAGAGGCAATGCTGTAGATTCCACAATCAATTCAGGATCAGAGATTAGGATAAAACAGGAGAAACAACTGGGAATCGAACTGTAAAATAATAACAATAATCTTTTGCTGTTCCATTAATGCAGTCAGTAAAATGAAACCTTTGAGACCTGTTTAAGAAGAGAGTATGCAGATGTTCGCCAGCCTTATAAAGAAAATCAACTAAATGAATTGTGAATGTCAAAAATGACTCGCAACCCCTTGTTAACCCTTACTGACATGTCTGTGGGGGGGAAGACAAAGTAAAACGTTTCGAACACACAGCCAAAAATATGTAATGCAAGAAAATGTGACATCATCGACAACCACATTATGTGACCGCCGTGAATAGCACTCTTAAGGCGCTGATGTGTGACTCGATATATAAACGTCACCGTCTGTCATCTCGAAATGACGTGAGATAAAAAGTCTAATAAAGTAATATGGGTGAACTTATCTTCCTTTTATGTGAGGCCTCTCTGTTGTTTTTATGATATAATTGATGAAACTAAGCCTTTGTGCTGGTGTGTATTTTCTCACGAGGCAGCCAACTGTAAAACGGGAGGTTAATTGACACAGCCCATGGGGGTGACGCGAGGTCACCGCCGTCGTCTCCGTCAGTTTCAAGTTCTCCGGGACCTGTTTGGATCTTTTTTATTTCGGAGGAAACTGTTAAGTGTCCCTCGGGTGATGATGAGTGATGTAGCCCCAAGTCTGCACACATGAATAAGCACCTTGAAAATAAGCACACTGCCTGGGCTCTATGGGGGAAGAGAGCGAGCCTTTGAAGTCATGTAATGTACACCTACCCCTCCCTCCTTCTCTTTGACTTATTTATGGTATTTGTTTCAAGTGTAGTTGAGAAGAAAAACTTTTCCCCCGTCCTTTGCATTCATATTTAGAGTGAGGCCTGGTGAATGGGCCTGGGTAGCACGGTTGCTCCTCTGAGGAGATGGATGGTGTGCTCTGCTCTATTGTGTGTGGAGGAAGTGTATTTGAAAAGGTCATTGACGGAGACCCGAGGACGCCCCTCTTTCATGTGGATCCGAGCAGCTTGTTTGTCATTAGCACTAGGCGCTGAGGTGCTAAATGTTGTTTGCCTTTCGACGGCGGCCAAAGCTGCTCTTTTTGAAGTGTCCCCTCCAAATTAAGCCTGCCCCGCTGGTCCTCTCGGATGACACAGATAAACTTGACGGGCTCGCTGCATCTGTCCACCCATCGACACGTATTCTTTTCTCCTAAACCCTTGTGCAAATGAGCAAACACGCAGATAGTAATGTGCGGGTAATAGCTCAAATTAGGGGCGCCATTGTTTCGGTCAGCGCCTCACGCTGCCACACAACGGCCTGCGGTCCGAGTAAAGCCAACACATTTGCACCTCACTGAGATCAAAGATTCGAGCCTTTTTTTGTGGATGCAATCACTTAGGCAAATGAGATTCTGTGTAACCACCTCTTTGTGTAGTTTAAGTTGGGCTTTTGTGTAGAACAAATGGGGGCATTATGGGTTTGGCGGAGGAAGAGGTAATATCAAAGGGAAGCGGCCTGCCCTATTAAGCCCAGTAAACTGTACGCAGCACAAAGGAGACAATTGAAGAACATTAAATTGGCTTTGGCTACTTCCCTTCAGAGCAGAGAGAGGAGAAGTGAATGTGACATAATTGTCTTTAATGATGAAGATCAGTGGTCTGAGCGCTCCTGTGGAATGACATTGTCTCTTTTCAGAGGGAGACAGGAGATATGCCTTTCTTTTCCGAAGCGATTGTGTGGATCTCTGTTGAGGTTTGCTGTGTTATCTGTCTTCAACTCTGGGTGACCTGCAAATCTCAAAGAGGCCTCCAGCATATCTGCGATTCGGGGAATCGCAGATCCAGCCTTACGGGGAAGGGCGTCACACGCAGAACACCTTAAAATGTTTAGTCCGCTATATTTAGTCGCTGTCTTAAAGGGATGGTTTGCACTAAACTGAGAAGTCTGTCACCGTCTGCACACGCTCGTGCCGTTCCAAATCTGTGTACTGAAGAATCAAAACATCTGTCAAGCTCCAGAAATAAAAAAATAAATAAAAAAATTGCCAATACGTCCTGGATCATATGATTTGTGCCTTGTGTGCAACAGATCCAAATTTCTATAATAATAATACAATTCTGAATCTGAAGGCTTGAAATGCAGGGTTGTAAAACTTTATGGTGTAGAGTTTTTATATCTGCCTGAACTATTTCTTTTAGTACAGTGAAGTACAGAGTCCAGCATTTTCCCTTTGCCCCTCTGCTAATGCACTGATACTCAATAGAGACTTTTTATGAGTGGGTGTGGAAGCTTTTGGACTAATCAGACACTTAAACGATGATGACACCCAGCACTATAGTGACAGCAAAGAAGCTGCCTCTGTCCTCCACATGACACAACCATACGCAGCCACATCATCAGCTCAGTGCTCCTATAGGAGACTGAACAGTGCATTGCAGTACATCTAGTTCAGTGTCACATTTGCATGCTTCTCTGCACATTTTTTCACTGCTATTTCATTCAAAGGTTGATATAACGCTACACCATTTCTCCGCAGCACACAAAGCCAAGTGTGTAATCCCTCTTTTGGTTCTATGTAAATGTTTTACACTGTAAAAAAGAAAAAAATTGCTGCCTTAAATTTTTAAGTACAATCAACTTGGATGTTTAAGTCATTTTAACTTAAATTATATTAAACTGACAAAAAAAAAATGAGTTGACTCTTGTATAATAACTTATTTTGATAAGCAATGTAACATGATGTCGAAACTTATTGATCATATCATTTTTTACAGTGTTTGTTTGTATGTGTGTAACTGTGAAGCTATCTCCAATACCGACTGTTTGTAATGAATAAATAAAAACCGGTTGATAATGTATCATGCATTTACTCCTAAGATTTATTCCAGAGAAAAACACCCTATCTCACATGTCCCCTTAAGAGTTTCAGAAGAGATTGGAGCAATGCCTCAAACTTTGCCAGAATCTCAGCCATTTCAGTATATTCCGTGTGAATAATCTCTTCCAAAACCAATTTAATTATCATGTTGTACTTTACAATAAGGTCCATTAGCTAACATTAGTTAATGTATTAACTAACATGAACTAACAATGAGCAATACATTTGTTAATCTTTGTTAATGTTAGTTCATAAAAATATAGCTTTTCATTGTTTGTCCATGTTACTTGACAGTACATTAACTAATGTTAACAAATACGACCTTTGATTTTAATAATGCATTATTAAATGTTGAAATGAATATTAACTTAGATTAATAAATGCTGTGGAAGTATTGTTCATTCTTAGTTCATGTTAACTGAGGTAGTTAACTAATGTTAACAAATGAACCTCGTTGTAAAGTGCTACCAATCATCTTTTAAATGAGTAGTAACAAATTAACATGCACAAATTGGTAATAAAAACGGTGAGAAGAATAACAGTCTATTAATTAGTTTGAAGGCTATTCTGTTACTGAAGATGCAATGTCAAAAAAAAAAAAAAAAAAAAACATGACAGGTGCAAAAAGTGATGTTTGTCATAAAACGTAATATACCCATTCCAGAATCTGCTACTTAAATGAAAGATGAGAGGCTGTTTGTCCTTTTTCTCACATCGTATTCTCCACCAGTGTTTGAAGAGCCAGTCATTTGTCAACACGAATGAAAATCACTTTTCCATGAGACATCAAAACATGTCAAATATTTATCATGTAATTATTCCGACAGGCCTTACTGACCAAGATGTCCATAAATCACATTGTAAAGCTGCGTGGAACAAGAGCGAGCGTTCAGACCGTTCTCAGATGTTCCATGACACAACATGCCCTTTTAGTTTAATGATGAAATAAACAGTCAGATAATGTGTCAAAATTATTCATAGAAAACCAACAACATTTCACTAAACCAAGTGTTGCATTAATTTTGTGCCAAGCATCCAAACCAAAGCATCACTTTTGCATATGTGGCTGTGGTTCATTTAAAACGCTTCAAAAACATCTCATCTAGAGTTTTAAAAAAGATCTCAACAGCTGATCTGATTTGATTAGGCAGAGATCTCAATATGAATTCCAGCATTTCTCATTCTTCTAAATCCAAGTTAACTGATATATACCATTGGTCATTTTATAACTCTATACTAGTCAGCAATGGTCATTTTAGGAGAAACATTTAAGACAAGGTTGATCCCCCAAAGTTGAAAGTTCTCACCCTCAATTTGTTTCTGTATGAATTTCTTTCTTCTGTTGAACATGGAATATATTTTAAAGAATGTTGGATAACCAGACAGTTGATAGGCCCCACTGACTTCTATAATAGGAAGATAAATACTATTTAAGTCAATGGGGTCCATCAACTGTTTGGTTACCAACATTCTTTAAAATATCTTCTTTTTGTGTTCAGCAGAAGAAAGAAAGTCACACAGGTTTGAAACAACTTGAGGGTGAGTTAATGATGACAGAATTGTCATTTTGAACTATTGCTTTAACTCCATTATACACAGCAAAAGTGTTGAAAAGTAAGCCATTTTAACCGGTTTGTTTGTAAATTTGGTGTGTTTGTCTTATCTTGAGATACCTCTCGTGCTTTAGTTATGAAGGGCAACCATTCAGAATAATTGTTAATGCCACATCATAAAATTCCCCTATAGTTGTTGTCATTGTTAACTGTTTCTTGCCCTTTGACTTGAGATAAACAAAGCCTTCGAGACGGTGGTGTTACGTTCTCTAACTCTGTGTTTGGACTGCTGTCTGCTGCTGAAAACCATGCATCTTAAAGAGCTCATATCTGTGACGCCTGCCATCATTACAGTCGGATCTCGCTGTCTGTAATTTGCAAGCATGGCAGTCAGTCAGCTAGTAAAACAGCACAGGGTCATTCCAAGCCATTCTACAGCCAACACTGACCCACAAACCTCTACTCTGTGACACAGACGAGACATCTCTGTATTTATGCACATTGCTTAGACTTGGGGATATAATTCCTCAAATGCTAACTGTGTTAGTGAACTGAATCAAATCCAGTAAAAT
This sequence comes from Scardinius erythrophthalmus, assembly GCF_964197995.2. Classification (NCBI taxonomy): domain Eukaryota; kingdom Metazoa; phylum Chordata; class Actinopteri; order Cypriniformes; family Leuciscidae; genus Scardinius; species Scardinius erythrophthalmus. The sequence goes on from NC_138238.1 coordinate 33,840,549, forward strand.
GGCACAGTGCGAATCATCCTTCCACAAATTGAAAAAGTAATGCTGCTTAATTATTTTCATAATATTCATTGACCTGCTGTTTTAATCACCACATCAGTATTTTCTCCCCTTTGATGAAAACATCTAACAGTGACTAGTAGGGTAAGATCATACTAGTAATTACACACAACCTTTAAATTAAAGACAACCACGCAAATGTCATTCATTTATGCAGCGTATCTGCCATTATAATATAGAGCTGTGAAAATCATCTTTTACCACACAAAATGTTTCCTTAATTGTATCCTCTCATCTCACTTCCTGCTTAAGGCTAATCAACATTAAGAGATCTGAGCCTTAAAATATAACCTCAATGAAATCGTAACCTCTTTTGAAAGCGTTATTTTAAGGCAATGTCAAATATATGTGTATCTGTTCACTTTTATTTCTTGTTTGCTAATTTTATTCCTTCTTCACAGTTTCTCAACTTAAATGAATTTAAATAGTCAATCAATAAATCAATCAAAAAATCAAATATTATGATACAGTACATGCAGCCATGTGTCCCATTCATCTTGCCTAACTGACTAACTTGGCTAACAGGCACATACTTTCGAGGGTAAACGCTCAATTCACATTAATGTGTTTGGGTTCTTTTTAAGTAACTCTGCGTGTGAGTCCCAGTTACTTAACTATTTGTTGAAAAATAGTATGTGCCGTGAAGTGTTGACTGATCTCAACTTCAAAGTGAACCAGGCTTTAGGGGCAGTTCGCAAACATTCACACTGCTATGCTCAGAAGCCCCAGTATTGCTGCTTTATTGTGCCTACTTTGAAAAAAGAAGGAAATCCACCTTTTCACACTCGTGTTTGCAGATCATTTCTGCCTGAACACTAGAAGCATCCTTCATGGACCCTTGATTCCTCTTAGTGAAGCATATCAAATGGCCTTGACCTTACTTAACTGCTTTACTGTATGCAGACTGCGGAGGTTTGGGTTTCTTTTGCACCATTGTGCAGCTTGGGATTCCATCCACAGATGTTTGTGGTCTTCAAGCTGTTGACGGTATTGACAAAAGCATGGGATAAAGCCTATCCAATGCCAGCAAAGGCACATGGATGGGAAAGGGACAATTGCAAACTGTATATCCTGTGCTTTGAAATGCTTACCCCACTGCTTTGTCTATCTTGACAGCTCCAGGTAAAAGACTTAAAGTTTCCAATTACAGATGGGAGAAATGCAAAAGGAAGCAGAACGCGCAAAACCAACTTTCTGAATGAGGGCGTGTTTTGAGAAGAAGGGTATTTGCTCTTTTGCAGCATTGTATTCTGTTTGAATGCTACTCTGTTAAAGTCCCCCTGTGGTGAAAATCAAGCTTTTAATGTTGTTTATATGTCAATGGGGTGTTTTTAATACGCTTTAAGACAAACCAAATTCATAAGTCAGCAGCATTGCTGGGTATTTTCTCCTTAAAACTTCAGAGAACCAAAGACGGTTACTTCCCGTGGTTTGAAATCGCTGGTATCGCTGACATCACAAACTACCTTGTAACCAATCGTCAACGAGCTAGTCAGCTATTTTAAGGCATTTTTTTTTTTTAAATGTCATTTTGGTGATCAAAGATGTGTTTTAAGGGATAAAATGATTGATTACAGGGGGGCTTTAAAACGACCAATATTAAAACATAAAGGAGGTTAATAATCATTTAACAGTGTATAAAACCAATAAACGTCCTATAATGATTCACTGAAATGTAATAAAACTGCTTCCCATCCCATGCTCTCGCTATGAGCAGACAGAGCCATTAAACGCTGCCACTATCAGTGAGCATCCTTGAACTTTAAAGAGAAGGTGACTATAGTCAGTCTCCACGTGCTAGACCATATTAAAGCCTCTCACCTTCAAAGAGAGAGAGAGAGAGAGAGAGAGAGAGAGAGAGAGAGAGACAGACAGAATTCACAAGCAGACCTCAAACAGATGCTTGTTTGTAATGTGTGACCTGTCTATATAAATGCTTTTCAAAGCATCGGATCAATCAGACATTGGTGGCTTTTAATCTCCGTTTCAAGATGGGTTCGTTTACATTACTGCGATTTTGTTTTTTTGTTTTTTGTAACATCGCTTTATCTGTTTATATTATATTCTTTAAAAAAGTGTTTTATTTAAATGATTTTGAATATCGTTCTCTTTGGTAACTTTGTTTCAACATGTGTAACACAAAATGACTTCAAAGTAACACAAACTAAAAATAGCCTCCCTGATGCAATTGAATATGACTTTTTTTTATAGACACCTTATTGAATACCTTAAAGTTATAGAGGGGAATACATTAAACCTCCTCAGCTCTGACCACACCTAACTTAACATTCTGTGTATTCTTTACATACAGCTCGAGAAACTCTCTCTTAATCCTCTTAATGCAAGCATGACTTAAAACACAGCAAACTGAATATCATCTGGACAATCTTTATTTAGAATAAAATAGACATTTAAATCAGCTCTATATGACTGTAAAAACCAGATATACACAAATAAGATAGACTAGTAAAACACTGAAGCACCTTCTTTCAAAACAGGGTTGACAAAAACATCTGAATTAAGTGCCAACTGCCTTATATTATTTACAGTATAATACAGTAATTTACTGCAATATTTAAGTTCCGTTGAGAAACAATTATATCTACTCTGCAATGTTGACACAAGAAAATGGAGGAAACCAGTTGAAAAACAGAGTATCCCATTCCAAGTCCTGTTCCCCTCAACCGCTCGTCGCTCAAGTCTGTTTTTGAGAAGAAAATTCCTTAAATGTTCATTCAGTGTCTCTGGCAAGTGTGCAGACTCCGTGATGACTTGCCGCCGTCTCCTCTTTGCGTTTTGCAGGACAGACCATCCCCACAATCGCAACGCTGGAATATTTCTAAGCCATGGGTGCCTTTCCTCTTGTGCTTGGTGCAGACCTGGCCTTCTCTTAAGACGGGCTTGCAGATTTTGGACCAAAAGTGACGAGCGCAGCAGAGTCCCTCAGCACAATCTAATGATCTCAGACAGGTTTCTCCCTCCAGTCCTTTAACAAAATAACATCCATGAATATCATGCACAACTGACGTGTTCTTTTTGGGGAATCAATGTCACATTAAGAGATCAGGTTGATGAACATTAACTTAATGTCTTAAACTTAGTCTTACTTTATAAGCATGTGTTAGATTATAAACACATTTCAACATGCTCCAAAAGTTCTACATGTCTAATCTACGTCACATCTAATTAGATAGAAAGTTTCTAAGAATTTCTAAAAAAAATCCTGGAAAGTTTCTGGAAACTTTACAAGCCTAATTAATACCGCTCACATTCCTGAAAAGTTCATGCCTACTTAGTGATACACCAGAGGGTTCAAATATCTGCCTACTGAGTTGCAATTATTTCAAAGGAACATTATCTGAAAATGACCTGAAGCTATTCTACACATAGACACCCACACATAGCTAATAAAATCAACATAACATGGTGGTTAATAAAGTCTATTAGTTATTTAAAGCATTATTTACCTTTTAGCATTTGGTTTTGTGTTGAGCCTTGACTTGGAACTTTTGGTGGCATCACAAAAGTAGAGTTCTCATTGGAGATGGACACAAACTCTTCCATTCCAATCTGATGAATCATGTCAGGATCATTTGGAATACAAACTCCTAATAGGAAGAGGTTCATAGTTAGCCAAAACTGCTTGTTAATTGTTTATTTAATTGTTTGTTTTCTTTCATAAGTTTGATCTTACCATTGCTGCAGTGGTTGCCAGGGCAGCACATCGCATCCCGGATGCAGCGCTTCCTGCGCTTCTTACACTGGAGACAAACACCGCGAGACAGGAAGCAGAACCCCTCGCCACCGCATTCCTCGTCACTCTCGCAGATTAAAGGCTGCTGGAGTTTACAAATACACTATTAGTCTGACGACCACGATTTAAAAACAGCTGTCTGAACATAACATGTGCTCGTTTATATTCTTACCTGCGGTGTGTCGACGGCGAAGTTCAGACTGCCGCTGTCCGCAGGTGACTCATCCGGACTCGGGCTGACCGGGTGACTGGGACTCGCCACACCTGAACCGACCTTAATAGCGTTCGAGTTGAGCACCACAGAACCAGCGGATGCCACTTTGATAAAGCCCACAAGAATGAGGCAAGCGGTTGAGAACATGACAGTGTGCAGCATCGTCAGGTCTGCTATTCCTTGGATGGAGGATGTATTCCCGAGGTGAGCAGAGCTCTTCTGTGGTTCCTCATGAGCGCGAGACGCTTCATTTATACGCGCGCGGGGTTGTTTGCGCTCCCGCCCCTCGCTGAGAGTAACAAAGAGCTGGATGAAATTTCAAAGCGCAGTGTCTATCAGTGTGTTTGGAAGCACGTCTTCACGAGATGCCATCAAACAGCCACTTCAGTAACACTGCTTATTTAATTCACATTAATGGGGAGGTCAGTCATTTGCTGAGAGAAATAAGAAGTTAAGTCAAAAATGACTATACAGATTATTGATTATGTACAGATTCAGTATTATATTGTATTATATGGCCATATTATGCAATAGCCTACTGTAGGTGCACATTTACCCGTTTACAAAACTTTATCTGCTTTTATTTCAAATCAAAGTGACGCAAAAGTCAAAGTAGTCTGTACCTTATATAGTTGGAATAATAATATAATAATAATAATAATAATAATAATAATAATAAAATAATTATATATATATATATAGCCTTTCATTTGTATATTTTTTACAATATTACATGCAGTCTGATTATTTCATTATTCAAAAAGCAGGATACTTGACACTGGACATCTATCGCCTGAATATTCCGAGTTTATTTTCCTATAGTTTCATAGTTTTTCACAGTGAGTTTGAATATTCCATGTTAGAAATGCAGTAGGTTGGCAGATTTAGCAGATCTTGAGTCATAACCGCGATGGAGTGCTCTTTGAAATGCGTTTGATTAAGTGCACGAGATCAAAGTGAATATGCAAATAAGAAGAAGTGAGAAGTTTACCGAATTAATTATCGTTCAGTCTGTGCTTTTAAACAAACAGTGAGTGATTAGCAATCTGAGATAAGAATGCGATGCTCTTAGGTGACGTGGTTCATCTATTGATCTATATTAAAACGATTTGAGCTTTAAATTTTAGAACAGAATAAAACAATTAAGCTTCCTAGTCTCGCTTTTTTTTTTAAATAATATCATCCAAATGAACTGAGCTACCCATGTGAATCTTTATTAAAATTGAGTAGGCTATGTGACTCCTATAGATTTGAAACATTTCAGATATTCGCAGTCTAAAATTAAATCTGTTGCAGCATGGATAGATTGCTCCTAAATGATAACCACCAATAATAATGTAGCATGTATTAATAAATTGGTGAGCATAAACTGCGCAAACGATTTAACATTTTCAAAGTGTCTGTCTGCCCAATTCTCCGGGATAACTCCCAAATCAATGTCTTTGATGTTGTTGACAGGGCCGGGTCACTTCTAATAGACGACCACAGGACAAACGCTCAATACACTTCATTAAACGTGAATTGGCAGGGTTCATCCCCATCCCTTTGTCTATTGGCTTTGTTTTAATTGTACATCCAAAGCCTACAGTGGTGTAAAATGAAGCCTGTGTAAAGGACCCTTTGATGAGCTCAGATCAAACAGGACTGAAGCCCGTGTCTTAATCAGACTTCCACAGCGATGCGATTTTCGCAAACAGTCCATTTGCTCGGCTTTTAGCGGCTTTTTGTGGGCAATGTACTTAGCAAATTCATTTAGAGGGATGCCAGGTAATCCTGTTTTAAAATTCCTGATGACATCTCAATCAGGTCAGGGCTCCTGAATGACCCTGAGTAGCTATTATTCACTATAGGCAACAGCAAAAATTAAAAATCGTAACCGTGTGTCCTTGCATTTATAAAAGCAATATGAAAAATGACATCAGTTCAGTACAGAATGAATGAATGAATGAAAATAAATCTGGCAATAGCTATGGCCTAATAATAGTTATAGCCAACTAACTAGCCTATAGCAAACTAACTTGGCACATCAATCAATGTAAAATGCGTGCCTTTTCCAATGCATTGCAATGGCTTTGAATAGTAGGTTCGGTTCTTTTGAATTGGTCCTTTCAAAGAACCGGTTCAAAACACCGAATTAATTCTTTTACGAAGTGACATAATTAGCTACTTCATCACTTGACGTGGCATGCATGCTCTAACATGTTCGAATGATATGTTTTGCATGTTGTTCATTAAGCTTTTTGATTAGCTTTCGTTTTATTAATACGTTTTTTACTGTGCCCCATGATTCAAGTTATGAAAACGTTAAGAACCATAATATGCTGTATATCATTTCCAATCAAGTCCATTTAACTCTTGATGTTTTAATAAAATATATGTATGCGCGGCGCATTACTAAAACGGACATGGTTATGTTTATAGCCATGTTTTATTTGTAACATTTCTGCTGTTATCATCGCCCATCTGGTCACTCTAACAATATCGGATGATTGCCTACGAATCGGACATGTCCAAGACAGACTATTTACTGGTTTACACTAATCGAATGGAAAAAGATCCGACTCAAACGAATCGTTCACGTATCGGTCATCGCTATGTATCTAAGATTTAAGTAGCCTTTACACAAAACATACTCCCGTCACCTATAAAAATCGCAGCGATGTCCTTGAAAGTGTTAATTAGATCACTTTGTTTCATTGTGTGATGTCAAATTTTCAAATGATCGCGCGGGAGTCAGACTTTCCCTCTTGTGGTAATGGTGTGTTCTTCATTCCGCAGATGGAATGCGAAGGTCCGTCGCTTACTTTTGTTGGTTGCTATCCTTTCCTGTCCTCCTTTGGTGTGACAGTCTAAGCGGGGGGTTGATGCATGTCCTCTGATGACTCTCCAAAACAAACTTGTTTCTTTGTTGATGCTTTGTTGGACTTCATGTTTGAAGCTGGGTGAAGAGTTTACTGTAAGTACCTGAATGGCCCAAAAATTGTAGTAATATGTTTAGAAACATAAATAAATAGTCAAACATGTCTACACACTGAGAAAAAATCTCTCCCAGTTATTCTCTGAATGACCATAACCCAATGTTATACCCATTTAATGCTTTCAGGACATTTGTGAGATCATGCTATTTATAGCTATATTGTGCAACGATATATTAAAAGCTTTATAAGTCAAAATCTCCAATTAGTAGTAGATGGGTCATTCCATGAAACAATACTGCATATTTTACATAAAATGTTTATTAACTTTAATGTCCCTTGGTTTTCTATGCATAGATGTACCCCGATTAACAAAAATGCATTAGTACCCAATAATAATATAATAAAAATAATAAACTTTTTGAAGCACTTGACAGGCAATTACCCCAATGAATGTCCCCAATCATGTTTTCTCTACTTCACTATGAAATTTTTCTAAATCTGCAGTTTTAAGTATTAGTATATGCATTAACTTATTCTCTTTTACATAAAATACAATTTATTGTGATACATATTTTGTGTAAAACCATTAAATGAGCTCATGTCCCTCAAACTTCAGTCCACCCTGTTACATGCCATGTTTTCATGTTTCCATGTTTCCACCCTGTTACATTAAAATCTTATCCATATGCCCTAAATCACATGACTTGCTAGAAGTGACATTTCCGTTGAGGGCAAGCAACTCTAAGAACAAAGTAAGAATTAGTCATAAACTTTTCTCTTTTCCCACCTCATTTTTAAGTGACTTATCTAATAGCGTAAAACAACGTCCACCCTGTTGTGTCAATTTAAACAGGATATGAAAAGTTTTTTTTTAAAGTATTATATATATATATATATATATATATATATATATATATATATATATATATATATATATATATATATATATATATATATATTCAAAATCTTCCTGAATCTGTTCTGTCGTTCTTTTCTAGCTAGTAATGGATTTTATAAGTGTAAAACATCTACCCTGTTACGGTCCACCTTGTTGCACATTGCATTGCAAATATGCCATGTAACATGGTTGACAAATGTCATAGAATGTGGTTTTTGTAATAGTTGGTCAGACTTATTAGGTTACACTAGCATGAGCTTGACCAGTGTGTACATTTTAAAGATGTTTTTTCAAAAAACCTGCTCTGTCCAAAATCCACCAAACTGTAGAAATGACCCAGATATGCCATTGACTGATGGTTTTAGCTGCTGGAGGTCAAAGATGTATTTTCTACCCCCCTGGGTTTACATCTTTTGATGTCTATGGGCCACAGTGCTGGCAATGAAACATTACCATGCTTGTGTGTTATCTGTTGAGAAGAGGGGAGGGCGGATGTTTACAGAGCATTATCACCAGCTGATAGGAGTCAGACCCTTCATAATACTGACACCTCAAGCTAAATCTTGTTTGTAGGACAAGATAGCAAATCTTGTTTGTAGGACACCCTGAACTTCTGAACATAACATGCTATGAAAACAGCAGCATTCTGCAGACATATTACTTTGAAAGATGCTTTTATTGTAAGAAAAACGCATATAAATCTTGGTACCTTAAAAAAAAAAAAAAAAAAAAAGCCACAACTGATTCAAAAGAACATTTGAGGTGTCTGACCTAGCCGTGCAGCATCAAAACAAGCAGGGGGAAATCTGAATGCCACTGTGTTAAGGCACTTTCAATAATGCCAAAAGATATATGGTGAGCACATAATATCCATTTTGAAAAGTAAAGATAATACAAGACAACTAAAATAGCTTACGGAGGAGAAAAAGAAGAAGAAGAAGAAGAAAAAAACTATGCAAAAGGAATGGTTTTACTCTGACAATAAATCTCTACGAATATCACAAAAATATTACCACTGTATATTTATATATATATATATATATATACATAAATATTTAACCCTGGTCCTACAATAAATAAGATTACATAATTGGTTTTCCAGCACAGCACTTTGTGTTCAAGCTATTATAGACCATAGGCAGTCTTCTCATCATTGTTTAAATGAGTCAGGGAGAGTTATGAATATGATTGGTGAAAATGATGGAAGAAAAGTATGTCTGGGATAAATTTTAGAGCTGATTATTTACCTTCATAAACAATCCTGATCTTGCCCACATTTTATCTGGGGAAACTGTGACTCGACAGCCCTTCCACTAGAGAAGTACAGTGTGTATTTTAGTTAAAATCCTGCCCTCTAGTGGTGCACAAACTGCATTGAGTCTGATTCAATATTTTAGTAGATTCCCGTTGTCTAAAAAAATCTAATTCATTAATACACAGGAACAACTGAATAACACAATATTAACATTCTAGTAACTAACTAACGAAAACCTGTGATTAATTAATTAATAGTTTCGGTTTTTCATACCTCCCAGAGGACTACTAAGAACTATGTACGCATGTCCATATGTGAATAATGCATAATTAATTCTAAAGTGAGGATCATGGTAACCCACCAGTAATGTCTCCAGTATTACCAAATCCTTCAGAATGAATTACCAATTATTTGTAAGAATATTCTAAAGTGAAAAGCATGATAACTTTGTAGTAATGACTAAAGTCATTGTAAGCTTTTGAGTTTTGTATAGTAATTCCTTCTGGTGGATGTGTTAACACTTGATGTGTGAACACTTGAGTCACTACTAGTGAGTTACCATGATCTTCACTTTAGAATGAATTAAACATTATGCAGTATTCACATTAATTATGAACCTTTATGTAGTTCATACCTCTGTGAGGTATAGTGAACTATAGTGAACCACATTCAACTGAGCGCTATTCGTTAATCAGAGTTTCTTGTTAGTTAATAACAGTTGCTAGACTGTTAATATTGTGTTACTCACTTGTTTGTGTAGTTATTCATTAATGATGAAACAGTATTTTAAGTTAAAGTTTCCCATTCTACAAATACAAAATATCCAGTCTGGAAACCATTTATTAGAAGATTCTGATAAAAGACTGAATAGATAGTTCACCCAAAAATTCTCTCATCATTTACTCACCCTCATGTCATTCCAAACCAGTACGACATTCTTTTGGCTGTGGAACACAAAAGAATATATTTTGAAGAATGTTGGCAACCAAACAGTGTCCGTTCCCATTGACCTCCATTGTATTTTTTGTCCATATAATGGAAGTCAATGGAAACCAAAACCATTGGACCGTTGTTGCCAACATTCTTCAAAATATCAGCTTCTGTGTTCCACAGAAGAAAGTAAAGAAGTTTTATTTTTGGATGGATTATCCCTTTTAAAGGAGTATACATAAAAAAGGACAACATGGAAATTAATTTAATCAAATGTAAAAATCAATCTGTATCCACTACAGAACCTTTTTTAAGTATGTGACATTGGTGTGCTTCTGTTCCAAATGTATTTTACACAGAACTATGTCATTCAATTAAAAGTAAATGCAAACTAAAATCCTGATTGAAATGCATCTTAGAAACATTATCAATGCCCAGCCCAGATCATAGTCCTGTCTCTATTTGTGATTCTATTTTGAAGACCCCAGACACAAAACTGCAAATGCTGCGTGTGCAATCGGTCAAACATAAAATAACAGAAAAAAAAAAAATATATATATATATATATGAAGGGCTCATTTATGAAACATCGGTGCCAGTCTGAGTCCATATCTGAGGCCAAATATGAACTCCAGTCTTTATGATTAGGACAGTTATGTGAGTCATGGGTTGCGGCGGGGAGCTGGGACGCCCCCAGTGGCACCGCAGGACAGAAGCATGGGCGAAGGCAACTTGGTGTCACAGAGCTGGGCAAGGCGTCTTCCAATCTCCTCTTTATCGCACCCTCAGGCTGACGAATCGCACGGGACGCTCCAGGGCGGGGCATGTTACGAGTTTCAGTTTTAGAAATCTGTGTCCCAGCCGGAATTGTCATCTGGGGGAGGGTCCTCGTTGTCCTCAGGAAAGCTATCAAAGTTACTGGTGTCAGTCGGGCTTGCAACCTAATAGGAACGTGAGTGGAGGAAATGGGATGTTAGACGCACAAATATTGAGCAGTAATGTGAATGTCATAAACACAGCTATAAAAAAGCTTAATAATAATGTGTGCATGCATTGTTTGTGCATTATTCTATCTGAAATTGTTTGTTATTGTGTCTGAAATATCAACCGATATAAAAGTATTTCATTTATATACATCAATTAATCAATTTTTGTAGTAATTTTACAGTTGCACTATACATAAAATTCATATTATATTATATATTATTTATACTTAAAGATTTTTCACAGTGAAATATTACAATAGTGATATTATTCTTAATTTGTATTAATAATTAAATAATAATTATTAGTATCATTATTACAGTATATTTTTGGCCAAATTGTGCAGCCCTACAAACAAGTAGAGCAAATCTGCTATATTTTTAGCTATATTTCATGGCAAAAATTAAATCTGTTTTAATGGCTGTGTTAATTCTTCATATACCCAAATTAACGACGTAATTATGTTTTGTCACAAAGGTTTTGGGTGACTGTTGAATTTATTTTAATTGCAGTTCTCTTAATTCATCTTCCTATCATTTAAATTCAAATTTACACTTTTGAATTAAAAGGAGCTTTTTATTTGGATTTTGCTCAACCCTCTGGAGATGCGGATGTGGAATACTCACATCAGGAATAATTGGAGGTACGAGAGTTCCTTTGCGCAGGCCTTCCCAGTTAAAGCCTTCAAACCATCTATGATGGAAAAAATAGAATAAAGATCCTGCGTAGTGTGGTGTTCCAGTTGAATGACACATATCATTTAATAGAATAGATTTAGATTTAAATGTCAAAAATAGTTAACCCCATGCACAGCATAAGACAAAATATATAGTTTGTATACAATACATATTAATTCATTGACTTTAATGATTTTATAAAAGTTTCAGTACTTTTCTAGACCTGAAAAATTCAAATTCCCAAATAATAGGGACACTCACTTGTGTTTTTGGATATCTTTGACTCCATTTTTCAAGTTTCCTAGCCTCTCAGATGGATTGTCCCTGGGGGGAAACAATATTTGGAGGAAAGAGATTAATTTATGGATCTGATTTTGTCAAAAATGGCCTTTGCCAAACCCAGGTACACTATATTTCAAACTAAGGATTTGTTTTAACCGTGAGGTATACATGTGTGATAGAAGTTAACAGCTTTGGAACAGCAAAATATTTAAAGTTAATTTAAAATTCAACTGAAATAGAGTATTAATATGTCAATAACTGTCAATAAATCAGCACAGATTGAACCTAAGGGGTTTTAAAATGTACCCACCTGCATAGTTTTTTAATTAGATTGCCTGCATTTTTGGTGATCTTCTTTGGAAATTCTATCATGTCGATTCCTCTTAAAATGATATTATATGTCTTCATTGGATCTGGTCCTGAGAATGGTGGGCTGAACAACAAATACATATCGGATTTTTACAAAATTAGAATGAGTAAACTTAAACACACAAATGGAAAACATTTTAGCTTAACTTGATTGAAACAAGTTTTCAAACACAGTAATAGTAAACATGATTTACCTTCCAGTCAAGAGTTCATACATAAGAATTCCCAATGACCAGTAGTCTGCTGAGATGTCATGGCCTTTATTAAGAATGATCTCTGGGGCTACATACTCCGGCGTTCCACAGAAAGTCCATGTTTTTTTCCCAAATCCAATCTTTTTAGCAAAGCCAAAGTCCACCTACAAGAGACGAATGGACATACAAATTACAGCTTTTAGTACTTGTCTGTTAAACTAAAAAAAAATAAAAAATGCTGGGTTGTTTCAACTCATGTTTGGGTCAAATATAAACAAACTCAACTGTTTTAAACACAACGGTTGGATTTGTCCATATTTGACCCAAACATGGGTTGAAACAACCAACCATTTTAAGTGTAGCTTTGAATTTCCTAGTGTACTAAAAAGTTGATAAGAAAAACATATGCACATTCAAAAGTATTTCTCATTTTGGGAAAATGGACCAAAATTATTGATGACTCATCTTGCACTCAGAGGCGTATACAAATTGTTGTCCAATCAGATGCTCTCTAGAAAGAGAAGTCCCTCCCCCTGATACCACTTGACACTAAAAGCAGTCTTTAAAATTCACCAGCCTCACAATGTGTCATCTCATTAAAAATGATCTTGAAATGTATACTCACAAGCTTAGCATATCCTCTATGATCCAGAATGAGATTTTCTGGCTTTAAATCTCGGTAGATTATTCCCTTGGAATGCAGGTAAGCAAATGCTTCGACCACACAGGCTGTATAAAACCGTGTAGTTGAGTCTTCAAATGATCCTCTATGAATAGAGAAAAGAAACCATGCTGTTTTACTGGGTTTCTATTATTTAGAGTGATTAGCACCTTCCACCATCACAAAAACAATTTGGCTACCTGTCTCTAAGAATGGTCCAAAGCTCTCCTCCTAGACAGGCTTCCATCAACATGTACAGATATTTGCTGTCTTTGAAAGTTCTGTACAACCTGAGGGAACACAACCACAGAATTTTGGCAATCAATTTTTATTTTTGCCTTGATAATTTTAGGATATGACCTCCAATGATGCTCTCAGGAGGTTTTAGCACCTACCTTACAATGAAGTCTGAATGAGCCTCCTGCATGATCTGTTTCTCAGAGCGGATGTGCTCCTGTTGCCGCGTATCCACGATGTGACGCTTTTTCAGAATCTTCATTGCAAATGTTTTGGTCTCTTCACTCTTGAGCTGTACCTGTGGACACCAAAGGCACAAAAAAAAAAAAAATTGCACAAAAAATGTGCTAATAAGAATATTGCCTATGGAAACAAGTAATACAACCAAATGGTAGTGTTAATATAGCACTTGAATCATGGTCTATTAATGTGTAAAGGGTCTTCAAGGGACTGACTGAGAGAAGGAATTCTTCACATTGCGTCTTCATGAAGGCATTTGCATGTTCATTCGATCCTGTAGCTATCTAGCAAACGGATAGCACTACAAGCATATATAACCCCCTGGCGAAAGGCCACTTGTTTTTACTATGTTGCCGCATTGCCAGAAATAGGCGAGTGGAAAGGGGAATCCTCTTCCAGGACCACTGGGCTTTCCTTTACAACAGAGTCTGATCCGCAATGCGGATTTCTTCCCTCCTCTTTATGTTGAAGTTTCCGTCATTTTCTTCCCCCTAACATTAATGGTCATGCAGAAAATGTCACGCATTAATGATTTTATGATCTATCTATCTATCTATCTATCTATCTATCTATCTATCTATCTATCTATCTATCTATCTATCTATCTATCTATCTATCTATCTATCTATCTATCTATCTATCTATCTATAATAAACTAGTCTTCTTGAACTTTGTGTGGCAGTAATTCAGATGTCTACCCTATTAGCTCTGTTGTGGAAAGTTACCCTGAATAGAGTTAGAGCATTCCCAGACCTGATCTGTCCTTTAGCACCGTGGATCATTTGAGAGCTGCTCATATTTCCAGCAATGTAGATAAGTAAAATGTATTTGTATTATCAGTTAACATATTTTTTTGTTTTTGGGGTGTTGCATACCATAAGCAGAATACCATAAAGCAACTAAACCATATGCATTCACTGTTTTCTTGCTGCAGTCACCTTGTAGTGCTTTTTTATAGAGGCTGGTGATTTTTTAAAACCCTTTTTATTTACATGAAAACATCAAACGTAAAATGCACACATATATAAGGTGGACCATCCTACCAGCTCAACTCTTCCAAATCCTCCAACTCCCAAGGTGTCGATGATGTTGAAGTCCACCAGCTTCAGGTTGGAGAAGAAGGCATTCTCCGCCTCGTATCTGCATTTTTTGAAGTGGAAAAATGGAAACTTCTTAGAGGTTTGGATAGAGTAGGTAATAGGGAATGTTGGAGCAGGAACTGGTGCAGGAATGCTGTTTATTCGCTCCCTCTCCTTCCTCTCCTTTACCGGGATAGGAAGTAGCTCACGCATTGTGGCCTCCTTGTGGTTTGACCAAATCAAATACTGTGAAACAGTTAAATGTACAATTCTCAAAACGACCAGCACTATTGCAAAGATGAACTTGCAATATTTGGCTTGCAATATGCAGTATAGTCCTCGCCTCAAGAGCACGTATGGCAGAATAATAACAACAGTCTTTGTTCAAAAGTAGAGTTAAGGCGCCATTTCCAGGTTACATTTCGAGATTTGGGATGCAGTGCAATTTGAGTCTGGCGAAGGACAAAGCGATCCAGATTGGTGGAGCCTCTCCGCATCAATATTGGTCTGTGAAAGCTCTTCTGGACACAATGTTTGGCTGCAGAAATACCCAAAGTTGTCACTGTCATCAGCATAGACAGTACTAAAAGTTGAGCAAAGGTCTTCGCTGATTTGCTGAAAATCTCACAAAGCAAGAGATTCTGTCCTTGTGCTTGCCCAGGGACAGTACGCTTGACTGGCAAGACTAGTGCTGTCCTTGCGACTAAGTCTCAATCCGTTCCAAAACTGAGCTTGACTGTGTTCTCTATGTGAGTTCCAGTCTCTGCTAATACTGCCTTGCCTGATCCAGCTTTATTTTTAGCATGTGAACTTGGCTTGTGGTTCGCCTAGTCAGAAAAGGTTTCCCCGCTCTACCCTCACACCACCACATCTCTCCTTAAAGTTCAAATTTAACTTGAGAAGGACACTGGTGCTGCATAATTATGAGCCCATTTAGATGCTTTAGCACTGAGAGACTGTGAACCTTTCAATTAACACATATAATAACAAAATTAGCTCATCTTGGAAATAAGTGCGATAGCTAGGTCCTCTGACCAGAAGAAACCATCTGAAAGACTGGACGAAATGTATCTTTAGCTAGATGGCATGTCATATGGGACCAAAAACAGGTATCTTCATTACTACACTTAAGTATTGTTTTGAGGAATTTACTTGAATACTTTTCAAACTGAATAATTGCATTCCTACTCAATTCCAAGGGGAAAAGCTGATTTTTTTACTCTTTCATTTTTTTTAAACATATTTTACAACATAACAATTTGCGAAAGGGTGACAGTCCTTGCCCTAAATAAATGTTTTTATTTATAACCAACTGTCAAATGTCAAACAACAACAAATCTGACATTTATTTAATTTAATTCTTCAGTGTAACTCTCTTGTGTGACCTAGAGATTTACATAGGACACATTACATTTGGTTTTAACCAAGTTTGACAAGGTACAAGGTACTTTAAATTAAAGCTACAATATGTAATTTTGTTTGCCGCTAGGGGTCGCTAACCTCTTACAATAACAAAGGCGTAGGTTGATGACGCATAAGCGGAATTATGGAACTTGTCGTCATGCCGACTGATCTAATAATGTTTATGGATGAGTGAAAACATTGATGTTTTTAACATGACTGTGGTATGAAGCAGGACGTGATTGCTAATGAGAGACAGATATCAGCGCCACACGAGAGTCCCACGGATATAAAGGAATGCGGACATTTTATTCTACCGAACTACCCGCTGAAGTGCTGAATTAATACTCACACAGATCAGTTTATTTGACGAATTAAACTTGTGAGGTAACGCAGCGCTGTTTTACTTGGTCTACACTATTACACTAAACTGCATTTGAGTCTGTTGAAAGTTATAATGTTATTCTATGTTTTAGTTTGTTGGCTATATGAGACTAGCAGTAAGCTAGATCAACATTAGAATAACATACTGATAATATTCTAACATTTCATCATGTTGAGCTATATAACATTGATTAGTTTTATGTACATTTGCTCACCTCTACATTTGCGCGTCTCTGTCAAGTCGAAGTTTGTCACGGACGTGGAGCTCTCGGCATCTCGAAAACGCCACGCTGATATTGATCCTCGTTTTATTTCTCCTTTTGTCCCAAAGTCTGCTTGCCATGGTCCATCATTTTTGAACGAAACAACAACAGCGTGAGCGTGCCGCTAAACATAATGCAGTTGTCCACGTCTGTCGCCATGGTTACTATGGCAGTACCAGCCCGATCTCATCCCAAGGCATCATATACTGACGCTCCTGACATTTTGTCTACATCGAACGCACATGGCACCCTTTAGCATCAATATGAGACGCAGATAGATATGGGCCAGAAGGCACCTCCTACACCAGGCCTAAACCTACCCATAACCGAACAAAGCTCTGTGCGTCTCATATTGACGCTAAAGGGTGCCATGTGCGTTCGATGTAGACGAAATGTCATAAGCGTCAGTATATGACGCCCTAGGATGAGAATGCGTTGGCAGTACATGCGGAAACCAGGGATAATGCGGATATTACGTCACTGACAGGCGACAAGTGAACAGGGATGAGCCATTATTTAAAATATTGTAAGTACACAACTGCAGGAAATATATCACAGTGCAAGTGATTTTTTGATATTTTATTACACAATTCTTACATATTGTACCTTTAAAATTATTTTACTCACGTCGCTCCAAACCTGTATGACTTTCTGTCTACTGTGGAACACAAAACTAGATCATTTGAAGAATGTTTTGATCCAAAGTATATAACCTGATAGTTCAGCCAAAGAGTAAAAACCAACGGGATTAACTTTCATTGGACCAAAACATTCTTCAAAATATCTACTTTTGTGTTCCACAGAAGAAAGTCATATGGGTTTGGAATGACATGAGGATGAATAAAATAATATGATTTCCCCATACTTTTCACAAATTTAGATGTTAGAATGCTAAAAGTCTCAAGGTCACAGTCTCAGTACAAGCGCAGAAACCCTTATGTCACTTTAGAAGCTGGAAAACACCCTGGAGGACCACCACTGATATCTGACACGGCAAGGACACAGTATATGCAGTAAGTTTCCATATTTAATCAAGACTCCATGGGCAGTGGGACAGCTGCCCCCTCCAACCTCTCACGCCAATGAGAGACCACTGCACTTGTCTGCATAAGAAGATTATGGCACATAGTGATTTGGCTGTTTCTGCCAATGTCGAGAGTCATTCATCTGTAAAGAAGGCAGTATTTTGGTACATTGTCCCACCCACATCAACAAAAGAATGCATGTAAATCAACTGGTTCCAGTATTCTGGGGAAAATAACGATAATTAAAAAAAAATCCTAGCCCTACATAAACTGCAATTCAAGTCTGGGAGTAAGAGTTCTAATTTGATAAATGAAACTATATTGGTCATGGTTGTTTACTGGGGCACAATCTACTACAGGTAATTGATATAATCAGCAGTTAATAGGATAGTTCACCCATAAAGAAAATTCTAATAAGACTTTTGTTCACATAAAATATGTGTTCGCATAATTCTCGCAAGTTACTGAATCTGGTCATCCTTTAAAGTGATTGTTTCTTCAGAAGACTTGGTTTAACTTCTCGATTCATTTTAAAATGTACTTTTTGAAGCTTGAAAATGTTGATTACATAGACTGTAAATGGATTGACAAAAAATATGAAAGATGTGTTCTGAAGATGAACCAGAAGGGTGATGGTGATGACAGAAATACAAGTCCTATGTTAAATGTATGAGAACACAGTGTAACACTGGTTCAAAAGAATCACTAGGCAACTAAAAAGTACATTCAAATAAATGAACCATACTAATTAGTTAAGTTAAATTACTCAAGAGTCTATTAATTGTCATTTACTTTTTTTTTTTACATCATCTAAATTTATTCTTCAAATCAACCATTTTTAAACAAGAGTCTACAATCCAAGGTTGTTTTCCATGGTTATGGTTACAAGCATAACCCCTCAAGTGTTTGAACTCCATGAGTGGGAAGAGGGGAGTGGGCTGGATTTCACATAAGCTGTTGAGAGGTGATATGTTAGGTCTGAGCTCTGAGAAGAGCTACTGATGACTGACGTCACACGGTCAACCAGAGAGATTTTCCACTGCCGTAGCTGAGAGCATTCATTACAGTTTGTTACCCATATGTACTTATAACCCGTTAATGGGACAGTAAACAAGTAGAGGGTACTGACTGAGAGGCTTTGATAAGTCTGAAATATCCAAAGCCGATTTACAGTACTTGGGTCTTAAAGCTCTACTGGAAGAAATCATTTGATACAGTATATGTTTCACACAAAAGAAAGTCATAGAGGTTTCGAACGACACTTATGGTGAGTAAATGAAGAGAATTTCCCTAGTGAAAAAATAGTATACTTAAGCACAATTTATTTGTATGCACTTTAGTATAAATGTATTTGTGGCCCACTATAAATTGGTATACTTAAAGTCTGTTAAATTGGAACAACTAATGTTGAACCAAATGCATTTTAGTTGTCCAAAGGCAGTGCTGAAGTTCAACTAAAGTTGTATTAAAAATGCTTGTTTGTGTTAAAGTGGAACTCTTCCAAGTACACGTATGTATACTTTGTATTTAAGATTTGAAATGCACAATTCACTCAGCATAATTTTCAAATGTATTTGGTGACATTACAATTACAACTCTATTGCACTGTAAGAGTGTTGAACATACATTAATATTATACTGATGACAAACTTTTAGTGCTTTTAAAACACATTGCAATGGCATTCCAAGTAAACTTGAAGTGTGCTAATAGCATCATTGCTGTGTGCTTCAAATACATAAATAATGGCACAGCTTAAGAATTTGGCTTTTACTGACATTTTACAGACACCCCCCAGTATACCAGTAACTCACCTATCCGGAGAACATCAGTGAGACAATGGAAACAGATATATGTACACTGAATGTAGGAACAACTACGGACTAGATTTGAACCCGAGTCCCAGCCACACTAGCACACGCGGTTTACCAGTTGCACCTAGGCCTGTCACGATAACAAATTTTGCTGGACGATAAATTGTCCAAGAAATTATCGCGATAAACGATAATATTGTCGTACTGAGACCATTTTCATTTAATATAATTATAATGGCATAATAATGCAGGTACACCTTTTCAACGATCTATAAACTTTTATTTCTAAAGAATATTAAACATTGAAAACGGAAAACATTTTAAATATCCAAAAAAATGAACAAAACAACCAAAAACAATGAAAGCAATGGACTCTTAGTGTCTGTTAACAAAATAAATGTCTGTTAATAAAAAAAAATGAAACAAAATTGCACTTCAAAAAATATTAAATATTAGGCTTTAGACATTATTAAATAGTGATACATTCCATAACAGGCAAAACTGACAGTTAGGACCTTTGTAAACAAATAAAAAAAGCCTCAACAAGCCATATCACCCAAATTTTGCACTGTTACTCCTGTTACTTTGTCAAGTGATTGTGTACTGTCGGGAAGACAGAGACGCACTTTATTGCGTGCATGCTACGCACTGAAAATACTTGGTTAGGATTAGGGGTGAGGAGTGCGTGCGTATTACACGCCATAAAGAGTGTATCATATGCACGCAAAAACTATTTTTGGCATATAAATGGCACGAGAAATAACATTTGTGGTATAGATATGCATTTTCATGTGATTGGGCTCGCTGTCGCAACTCACAACTAGCGTCTTCTCTCTCTCCCGGCAGTAGCCGCAAACAGTCCCGCGGCCGCCGGCGCTTTCCCATACAAAGACCATGTGACTGACAAGCGCCGCCTTCCCACACAAAGACCATGCAACTGACAACAAGAGGGTTCACTCCTCCTATACGCTAAAGAACCGAGCGAGAGTGGTCATCCAGTCTCTTTGGTAGAGAGAGAGAGACGAGGAAAACAAACAAGCATGCAAATGGAATTATCGCGGCCGGAAAAATTATCGAGCTCATTTTTTTTATCGTGCGATTAATCGACTTATCGACTATCGCGACAGGCCTAGTTGCACCACCACGCAGATATTCACTATGCACAACTGGGGTTACTTTGTGTTCTCTCTATACTTTTACAAGTACTACTATAAGTAAACCGTTTTTCGGTATGACAGTCTCACATTATGCTGCAGGTTTAAATGTGACGCCTGAATTGAAATTATTTTAATACAATTTAAGTTGTTACTTTTCATGCAGTTTCGTTAACGTTTCTGAGTTTATGTGAGATTTTAACTTTTTGTGGAATTTTTGAGGACTGGTCAGGATAAAATTCATAATTCATAATATTTTGACATTTCCACATTTCAAAGACCAAAGGACCATTAAAGTAGCATTAATGGAAAAAGTGTATTAGCACCGTAGGTGCATTAGTACTACAATTTCTGATCAAGTACATACATTTATTTCACCATTTCAAATTGGATGTATGTTGTTTTCTCTTTTTTTCATAATTACATATCTTTACTTTTGTAACTACATTCTCTATGTATGTAAAGCTGATTTTCAACCATGCAAAATTGTGAAAAGTGCAATAGAAATAAATTTCAATTGAATTAAAGAATACCTTATATTAAAAGTGTGGTTAAATTATTGAAAAGGTAAAGGTCATAATTACAAAACTTACTTCATTATGATGAATTATTATGAATTATACTTTTTTTGCAACTCAAAACACATTTCCTGTAAACCTTTTTACTATTTTACTCAAGTAGAACTCAAATTAAGTTCATTGTATTGTACATTTAATCATAACAGGTAATCAGATGATTTAAACAAAAATTAATTACTTAAGTAGTACTTAAATATTTAACAAATTAAATAATTTTATTTGCAAAATACTCATTACATTTGCGCTGTAGGCAAAAGTTGTGTTTGGAAATTCTGCCCTTACAGCACCATTTAGCAGAAACAAACTAGATGTTTCAATTCATACCTCACATTTTCATTGGATTGCACAAAAAAGAAAGTCTCATCTAAAAAAAAATTAAAAATAATTTCATAATTCTCAGGTTTGAAATACATGGTGAGACTTGTGTCTTTAGCTGCAATGAGCTTCTAGACTCTAAAGGTTTCCTTCTGACAAATCTGCAACACAGACTCTCAATAGTGTGCACTCTAGCGAGTTCGGCTGTTTAGCAAAAGTACAGCAAAATCAATTGTCAGTGAATTCCATTTCACAGCCCGTGAATGTAAGGTGAGGAGAGATTGACTTATCATACATATACAAAAACTGCCCCCTTCACTGAACAAAAATACTGTAGCTTATATTTAGGCCTATATGTTAAAACATATTATTACATTACTTCAGACACTTTTAAGGTGTGAAGTTTGTGTGCTTGATGAAAGCATGAAATAACTAGGCCATACATTCACAGTTTATTTTTTAGATTTTTTATTTTATTTTTTACATTTATAGGTTTCAGTTAGTACATGGACATGTCAGTTAGTCAATAGACATGTCAATCTATGTTTAGTATCATGAAATAAATGTATTTTAAATACAACTCAGTAACTTTTTTTTTTTTTTCACTAGGGTGAACTATCATTTTGAAATGCTCCTATCTAGCATGAACACCAGAGTTTTTAGGAGGAATGTTCTAGACCTTGACTGGCCTCCAATCTCTCGTAAAAAGCTGAAGACCAGTCAAATTCCTCCATGCAGAAACGGCAGCCTTTCAACATATCCACTTCTGCTGTTACAGCTGTGAAAATAAGCCCTAAGTCCGAACTCTAGTCGGGCCGCGGGCAGTTTCCTCAGGGGTCAGTGGTTAGCTAAGAACGGCTGGGTGCTGGGGTTTGACCTCATACCCAACAAAGAAAAGATGGATGAAATGACAGAAAACAGCGTGCTGCGGGCGGCCTGCCCAGGTGTTCTCCACAATGCAGCATTTGACTGCATTACATCCCCTTGACTTAAGACGACCTTTTTAAGTCTAGGTTAGCTCTTGTTGACTTGGTTCTTGTCACGTTATATTTTACTCATTTAAGTTTGCACGTGTCTTACATGACCTATTTGACCACACTGGGACTTTGAATAATGTTAAAAACACTCTTCAATAGACAGGCCTTACAAAATGTAATGTCAAAATGTCATCTCTCTAGAGCAACTAACAAAAAATGTTATTTAATGGTTGTCCATTGGCAAGCTAAATCCAGTACATGCATGTGACCATTCCGCATACATGTGAAATCTGATGCGCTGTAAAGCCACCAATGGAAACAACACTCAACTTTTTTCCATGCTATAATGTCCTTTTTAGGCTTTGATAATAAAGTTTAAACTGACAGAATTGTACACAGACTGATATTTTATGCAATATATTGATTTCATTATTTATAAAAAAATATTTCTGATTAACTAGATGTGTTTATCAGAATGTTACTGCCAAAACCAATTGTCAATTGAACTCCGGTTGGGATCAAATAAAACAATTTGCGAATCATTGGTCAGTGCAGCTCATATTAATACAATTCACGATTTGACTGAGTCCAGTTTTGCTACGTTTTAGTAAAAATATTATTTGTAATGCCTCAATGCACAATGTCAAATTTGACTCCAGAAGTACACCGCAAATGCCAAAGTGCAAAGCTTATCAGCTTATGCAACAGCCATTCGTGTCGGCTCATGTATCATTCGTATAATGGCCTGTTTTTTTCTTGGGCTGTTTTTAGATCAACGTGCGAAGTCTCAGTCACATGAATCCTAACAGCAGCACTGACCTTGCACTTCTCCTTCAATTTGTATTGTTCCTTCAACACCCTCTTCTGATGCCACAGATAACATCTGTCATTATGATGTACGGGTGGCCTTTCTCCAAACTACAGCAGGACAGTAATAACACATGACAGAAGAATGGCTTGGCAGCTCAGCTGACTGAAAAGGTCTTGCTTGTATAATTATCACTTAGAGTTAATTAAAAATAATGGCAACACTTTAGTTTAGGGTCCAATTCTCACTATTAACTAGTTGGTTATTAGGATATTGGGTGTTTATTAGTACTTATAAAACACATATTAATGCCTTATTCTGCATGCATATTCTACATCCCTTTATCCTGCCCAATACCCCAAACTTAACAAATACCTTACTAACTATTAACATGCAGTGATTAGGAGTTTATTGAAGCAAAAGTTGAAGTAAATAATTAGTTAATAGTGAGAATTGGTCCCTAATCTGAAGTGTGACCCACATTTTTACAATCACTAGGACCCATTTCTCAATACTTAGATCACTTTTTCAAAACTCTTCACACAGTGAGCACAACAGCAGTCTATGGGGTTCAAATGGTGGTTCTTTTTCCATTGCTTTGGCACAAAATCACATAAAAAATCATTCGTTTTTTTTAGCTATTAATTCAGGGGCCACTAACACAGCCCAGTTCTAACAGGAAAACCCTAACGCGCTTCAGCCGCCCATCCGCACAAAACAGTGCCTGGTGTCCCGAGAACACACTCCCTGAAATAGGTTCGAAGGTGCAAACGATTATCCGTTATCTCTGCGCAAACCTCAAAAACGTAAACCTGCGAAAACGCAGATGGTCACACAGTACGTGTTCAGTCCATAGGTATGCACGTTTGAATATATATGTGCGCAGGCGTGTATTCATTCTAAACCATTTAGTGCCTTGTAAGTAATCAGCAAAATTTAAAAATGTATACATTGTTTAATAGGCAGCCAGTGCAGTGTTGACAGAACCGGACTAATATGGTCATACTACCTGGTTCTGGTAAGAACTCGAGCTGCTGCGTTTTGGACCAGGTGGAGTTGGTTTATTAAGCGTGCAGGGCAACCACCCATAATAGCATTACAATAATCTAGCCTTGATTTCATGAACGCATTGTTCTGCATTTTTCATTGAGAGCATATGACGTAATTTAGATATATTTTTAAGATGAAAAAATGCAGTTTTACAGATACTAGACTCATGACTTTCAAATGAAAGACTGGTATCAAAGAGCACACCCAGGTTCCAAACCGACGACGAAGACTTGACTTGTCCAATAATTAGAATCTCTGTTTTTTCCGAATTAAGTAGCAGGAAAATGCTAGATATCGAGTGTTTTTTTTTTTTGTTTTTTTGTTTTTTCATGTAATGACATATAGACGGATGTGGAATTCATAGTCAATGATACAGAATACAACTGAACCTCTGGAGGATGTAAGCAACTGAGCTGTCAAATAGGTTGCACTTGAGAGTGAAAGGCCAGGTGCAAAAATAAATGCCTTACATAAGCATCTGTCAAGATTGTGTTTCTAGAGATGAAGGATTCTGCAGTGTATGACTATAAACTATCATATGAACAATGTTATGCTGAAATTAAGTGCATGATTTGTTAGAAGTTCTAAAAAACAACAATTTTAATTTTGATTCTGATTTTAATTTTAATTTTTCCCAATTACCAATAGTTGAATCATATTTTAAATGGTACATTAAGGAAATATAAACCAAATCAAATACAGCATTAAATTACTTATTCATTTTAATAAGTGCCAACATTTTAATAACATGACAGTCTGTTTAAGTCAGATATAATTTGTAACCCACTGGTAACAATGTAGGCCATGCATGTGGGACAGTGGTATTTAAATGGCGGACCGGTTCCATCTGGAATGTTCACATAATTGTGTCATTGTACCGTTTCTACAGCGCGTCAAAACAACGGAAAACAAAAGTTTTGGTCTTAGCAGTGGTCTCCAAATCTGAACCAGCTGAAAAGTGCACAAAACACCTCTAAAACCAGCAAACCAAGCTGGGAGACCAAAAACGAGCTTGTTCTGGTTTAAGATGTATATATATATATATATATATATATATTTATATTTATTTATTATTGTAATATCTGTATAAAGATACAAATATATGCACTTTTTTTAATTAATATTTTCTTGGTCTAGAATAAATTTGATAAAAAATGAAAACACTCCTTACATGTCAATATTGGTCTGTAGCCAATTACTATTCAGTAATATGTATCACATAACCCCTTTGCAGGGTCTCCTCTGCTGCCACATATAGAGGCTGTTTATGTCAGGTGATTCCCAAGAAAAAGGACATGCTAGCAAGAGGGACATGAGACAGCTGCCTCAGCATGTCCAGCCCAAACACAGACACACGCATGAATGTTGTTCTAATATGTTCGCTAATATATCGCTATTTTATATTTAACACATTTTTTTTTTTTACCCCTGTGCGATGAACAAAAAAGACCTGTGCTGTGTGTATATCAGGGCCTTTAGTATTTGTTGACTGATGGCATGAGGCCAATGTGTCCACCCTATTGCAGAGGACAGAACATAGTGTACTCGTTTTTCTGTTCCAACATGGCGTGAAATGACATCTGCCTTATCGGTGTGCTCAGCATGGCAAAGGAAGCTAAACAAACATGGAGCAACTTTTGGGGTAACCTCAGATCAGAATGTCAAACTATTTGCCAGACAAGTCTTTGAGTCCAAGTCTGAAGTCCTCTGTCACAAGTCCAAGTCAGCAACAATTTTGCATACTGCAGGTTATTTTTATTAACCCTGTTGCAGGACAATTCTTTTAACATACACTGGTCTGCGGTCTGATTTTTTTTTTTCTTTTTGGAAAATAGTGTCTTCACCAAGGCTGCATTTATTTGATCAGACATATAATAAAACAGTTTTTATATTTTAAATGTCATTTTTTCCTGTGATGCAAAGCTGAATTTTCAGCATCATTACTCCAGACTTCAGTGTCACATGATCCTTCAATCATTCTAATATGATGATTTACTGCTAGAAACATTTCTGTGATACACTTTTTTGGGGGGATCAAATACTTATTTCAGATAAGATTTTTCTGGATTTTTTTGGTTGATATTCTGTTTCTGCGTTTCAGCAGGGGATCAAATAATTATTTCCCCCACTGTATATATGAAAAATAATAATAATAATGATTTCAAATTCGTGTTTTCCATTAGCCAAGGAAACAAAGTCCCATCCCAAAACTCCACCATTGAAAAATGTATTATTATTATTAATAATAATAATATTTAAATAATTATTAATAATATAATACAAATGCAAATATTGTAAATAATAATAATAAATATCATTATTATTAAAATTATAATAATTTTCTATTATATTACCATTCAAAAAATCAGTATGACAGCGTTTTATGTGCTTATGTTTGATTCTTGCACATTGCTCACATATATAACTTGCACATTGCTCACATATATGAAATATCAACAACAACAAAATGAGATAAATATATTAGCGATGCAACAATGACAATTTTTTGCACTGCACTACCAAACCCTATTAAATGCAGGGGAAAAAAAATCACTATTTCTGAAATATCCAAATGTACCAATTTGAAAACAGTACAGTCTGCGGAAGCAGAAGTATGAAGCACACTTACACACACGCTAATTTATCCAAAGGCCAGTATCCTAGTAACTAATGAATGTAA
This sequence comes from Scardinius erythrophthalmus, assembly GCF_964197995.2. NCBI lineage: Eukaryota > Metazoa > Chordata > Actinopteri > Cypriniformes > Leuciscidae > Scardinius > Scardinius erythrophthalmus. The sequence goes on from NC_138238.1 coordinate 33,867,745, forward strand.
CGTAATTCTCTTGAGTGATAGAGGTTGTTTAGACACTTGCTATTGTGAGCACAGTGCATTTCATTAACACAACTTCATAGCACTCTGTGTATTCACCACTCGAGACTCCTGATGCTCTAGTGAGGACAGTGGTGCTGAATACACACGCCACCATGGCAACAAGACCAGTTCATCAGCGCACGTGACCGTGAAGAACAATGGTTCTGACCGTTCGAGATGTTGGTGTCACTGCAGGTGCCATCCTTCCTTCAAGCTCACTGCTTGTTTCACTGACCTAAATCACCTTGGATGTCAACATCAGAGCGCTGTCTAATGTCAGTGTTTGGACTGAGCAGTTGTCACATCTCTGACAATATGGGCCAGATTTACTAACAGCTTTCGCCAGGGCAAACCCTCTTTTGCCGTTAAAAAACTACTGTCAGGATTAAGCCTCTGGTGCTCTTCGCGTGTCGGTCAAAAATGATGAATTCTTTTTTTCTTTTTTTTTTGTCAATGAAATGAATGTGCTATATTTTAGTTTGATAATGTTTTTTATTTAATCTTTTGTATTTTGGGGGGATTTTTTTATACTAAATTATATTTACGCTGTATTTATAAACCATTTATTCACTTTTTGAGCATCGACCTGAAAATGAAATTTTCAAGTTAAACTGCCGTAAATCTTGAATGCTTTAGAACATTAGAGAGTTTGATCTCTTTTCAAAGACGACACTTGGCAGATTAAAAAAGTGAACTTAAAAAAAGTAACAGAATTTTGTGTGTATTGTTATGAAAAATGCACAAAAAGTAGTTAAGTTACTGGTATATGTGCCATTAATGAATGTCTGCGCACGAAGGTACCTCACGAAACTTTGCCCGTGTTGTTCGTAGATCACCCGCACCTGATTATCATCGGCTCTGCTTGTTTGCAACCCTAAGCTAATTTGCGCTGCTCTTGGATTGAGTTGGTCATAATGGAAATTAGCTGTGTCAGTGTTCTTTAATTTGCGCATTGTCAGTATATCACCTGCAGAACTTTCCACTTCCAAATGCTAATTTGCCCTGTATATTAAATCTGGCCCTATGTTGCTGTTTGACTCTCAGGAACAAAGGAACATTGTGATTCATCATCTACAGCAGACGACTGGAAGCAGGAATCACTGTGTGTTGAGTCACAGATCCAGCTGTGTTGGACCAACAGCAGCATATGCACTGAGCAAACACGAGTTTATCCTGTCAGCTGGGAAACGTTCATTCAGTTGGGCCGCTTAAAGCGCCCCATTATGCTTTTTCAGATTTTACAAATTGCACATTTCATTGATGCAGAGATGAGTACGTGTATTTTGCAAAACATTGGCAACTGCTTTTTATCACTTAGTTTGAAGCAGCACCACAATTGATTTGTTACATAGGGACTACTGAACATACTACGTTTATTCTAAAGTGCAATGTACTTACAATCATCATTGGGTAACCAAAACTTATTTTTGATTACCTTACTTGCATTCTTCATGTCCACTTGAACATTTGAGCCAAATCCAGGAAATACAGTATGGAAGCTTGTTTCCGCCACAGAATAAAACATTTTAAAAGATAATCGCGACTTTTTATCACACAATTGCGAGTTATATAATGTCAGAATTGCGTGATATTAAGTTGCAATTGCATGTTATAACTTTTTCTCACAATTGTGACTTTATATTACGCAATTCTGACTTCATAACACACAATTGCGAGTTTATATCTCGCAAGTCTGATAACTTTTCTCAGAATTGTGAGATATGAACTCGCAATTTTGAGTTATAAACTCGCAATTTTGAGTTATAAACTCAAAATCTTTCTCAGAATTGCATGTTTATATCTCGCAATTCTGACTTTATAACATGCAAATGGGAGATATAAAGTCAGAACTGCAAGATTTAAAGTCGCAATTGCGTGTTATAAAGTCAGAATTGTGAGTTGTCTTTTTTTCCTTAGAATTGGAATTTATCTCAAAATTGCGAGTTTATAAAAAGTCAGAATTGTGAGATAAAAGGTCGCAATTACCTTTTTTTATTTTTCAGTCTGTGGCGGAAACAAGCTTCCATAAATACATCATGTAAGTAGACAAGCGGTCAAGTGCAAAGACAGCAAGTGTGGGCATTGGGACAGGCCCAATTGTCAGGAAAACTACAACATGAGCAGTTTTGGAACAAGATTAGGGGATTAAAGGATGGCAGATTTTTCATTTTCTGATAAACTAATCCTTTACAAACAAAATTGACTGACTACAGCTACTGGCTAATGTTTGTCTTATAATGCAACACTTCTATCTCAACTCGTCCTCATATCTGGGCTTTTAACAGGCATCCTCTTCATTAAACACTCATCTATTTACAGCTAGAGCTCATCAACAATATGCAGCTATATCATTTTATGCATATCGAAACCACCCTCTCATATTTGCACAAATTACTTGCATTTAATTATATTGTTCAATCTACCATATGGTTTTGTGCAGACAAAGGGTGCAGTGGGCACACACCTTATAACAATGTAGCACTTATGATCAGATATAACACATGAAGCGAGTTTACAATGCATCATATAACTAAAAAACAATGAGTACGTAATTGAAATCGGATATTTTATGTCTAGGTATGGCCACATGAGGGAGCTCTTAGATCGGTTAGTGAGTGTTGACCCACGCTTTAATGCACATTTTGAGCCAGACATGATTGATTAGATAGATAGATAGATAGATAGATAGATAGATAGATAGATAGATAGATAGATAGATAGATAGATAGATAGATAGATAGATAGATAGATAGATAGATAGATAGATAGATAGATAGATAGATAGATAGATAGATAGATAGATAGATAGATAGATAGATAGATAGATAGATAGATAGATAGGCAGACAGACAGAAAGACAGACAGACAGACAGATAGATAGATGTTTTACATGCAATTCAACTTTATCTGAGCAGGAAAGCTCCACATGGCAAAACCTCTAATGCATTTGATGATATTGGGTTACTCATTCCTGAAAGCCTGTCCAGCTCAGATAATTATCGCCACAAGGAGGTCATGGACGCGGCCAGACATGCAAATCAAATGAAAGACACAGGCCAATTAATTTCTGCCTTGTATGGATCTTCATCATACACCACATGGTCGAACTCATTACAGATTAGATTAATTCATATCACAGACAAAGGTGTTTTTATAAAGGGAGTGTGTTGTCTTTGTGTGTGTAGTCTTTTCAACACTTTTTGTCATTATGGGGTATAGAGTGTACATTGAGTTGGAAAAACATTTAAATCACGTTAGCATAATGCAGGCTTTCTGAATGCACTGGCCTTGAATGGATCACATTGAATCACAATTTAATGTACAGAGCTCCATATGGTCTGAATACATTATCAGAAGATGTTGAGTTTCACACTTACTTTGCTTTGGTGCCAGCATCATCATAGCCTTTGTTTGAGACGTCGTCCAGGCCTCCGATCAAGTGTTTGAAAGAACTGCAAACATGAACAAAATGTCAAACGATTACTTTTATATACACACACACACACGCACGCACACACACACACACGCACATGCACACACACGCACACACGCACGCACACACACACACACACACACACACACACACACACACACACACACACACACACACACACACACACACACACACACACACACACACTATTGATAAAAAATTGCATTTTACACAATTTTTTTTTTCAATATGCATGGTTAAATCGGTTAAAATCTGATTAGCTGACTTTATGTAACTTCAAGGAGTTGAGCGACACAAGTTTTTATTACTCTGTCTGGAAGTAAAGGGAACTGAATTGAGTCAAAATGGTTTTATTAAATAATGTTGTCTTCATAATTTAAACAAAAATACACACTGACCTTTGTTTTATGAATGAGGCCCAATGAACAGTATTAAAAAGCAAAATGTCAACACTAATTTTCCACTTTTTTCTTTCTTTTCCATATAGCCTAGCGGGGTGATACTTTTTTCATTTAATAGTACTTTGTTTTTGAGTGTGAACCCTGGTGAAAATTAATATGCTAAGTATACTTGCAGCCAGACTGATTCAGTATACTTCAAGTGTGTTAATGATTAGTTAACTTGAAGTGTGCAATTTTGGAACAACTCATTTTGTACTTAGTATATTTTAGTTGTATTAAATTGTAGTAAAGCATAACTTTAAGTGTATTTAGTGTACTTTTGTGTGCTAAATTGGAACAACATCAAGTATACTTAAACTTTAAGTATGCCTGTGCTTGGTTAGTGATATTAAAATGTACTTTATTTGTGTTACAATTACATTACAAATTCATAACGAGTGTCTTCGAAACATACAAGCAATATACCATAAGCGTATTATTTTGAGTAAAAAGTATATGCTCAGTAATACCTTTGGCTTATTCCAAATACTTCAAATTGCACACTTTTTTTGTTGCTGTTAATATATTTGCAATGCACTATTGAAAAAGGGAATATATTTCAACTACAATAAAGTATACTCTCTTTTTTTTTCACTGGGGAATCACAGCTGAATTCCTGATTTATGCAACAGTTCTGCCCTTTTTCAGATTAACTTGCCCAATGATGCTATCAGAATTCAATTTGGATGCAACTCTAAAAAGAAAAAAAAGAGTCATTGTTCAGCATCAATTCAGTTCTGCTGTAAAGATCATCAATTATTAAATGAGTTCATTTCATTTATAAAGCGGCTTTGCAGAAAACAGTGATGTTATCATCCAGCTCAGTTCAGTTCTCATTCAATAGTGTCAGTACAGCAAGATATTTTTGAAAAATCAAAGATATATGATTTCAAAACACACCGAAATTTCATTATGTAGAATTATGATGTTTAATTTGATGCTTTCAAATTAAAATTTTCAAAAACATAATTATAAAAACAGGACGTTGCCAAGGCTGTTGAGTCTAATCTCTGCCAAACAGACATGGTAGGTTTTTTTTTTTTTTTGGTCCACCAAGGCATACTCAGTAGAAAAACAAAGTACAACAAACTTGAACCAAACTATAGTTTCTTTTCTTTTTTTCTAATGTCACTCATGTTTACTTTTAATAGTTTATTCATCATATATACGTCATAGCTTGCCAGGGGTTAAAATGATATGTCACCCCTTAGCCAGAAGCAAAAAAAGTGCTTTTTCCCCCCAGACTTATTAAATCAGAGAAATGTTTTTATATATTTTGCTACATCATAAGAGATTTAGACATGAGAGGGAGCCAGTAAGTGTTCATTACTACAGCTGAGGGCTTCAAGATGTGACTCATTCACCAGAGAAATCTGACATTATCTCATATTTTTGTTAGAACTCTGATGAAACATTGAAACTAAAAGGGGAAACAATATTTTATGGTTCAGAGCTGAAATGTAGGATTAATCGCTAGCTTTAAATCCTAATGGCATCGTTTCGTTTGATGTACCCATGATTTATTCAGTCTTTTAAGTCTTGGCAGCAGAGGTCGGGCAGGACACCAGTAACCCGAGCCATAATAATGATTTGATGGACATTTAAAGTGTAAATGACTTTATATCACTGCACTGTTGACCCCATTCCATGATGTAGGCTATTCTTAGCACAGTCCCAAGTGAAGCCCCAGAATCAGTTGCAGAAAAGTTTTGCGGGTGTGAATCCATGAATGTCACTTATTTATACTTATATGTCAAGCATTAAAATGCTATTTAAAGATCTTTGAGTTCTTTGATTCAGATCTTAAAGGCGAAGTCTATAATTTCTGCTTCAGTCACCAAACGTAACTGCATACATAACGCTTCAATACAAATATTTAGTGGGTCCATGACAAATAATTCCAAAATCTATTGTAAAACCATATCACAAATCTATTTTTTTAAATATAATATTATATAAGCTGATTTGGTGACGCTTTACTACTAGGTCTCATTTGTTAACATTAAGTTATGCATTAACTAACATGAACTAACAATGAGCAATACATTGTCAGAGCATGTATTACCCGTCGTTAATGTTAGTTGATAAAAATGTTCATGTTCATGTTAGTTGACATTGCATTAACTGATGTTAACAGATTCAAATTTTGATCTTAAAAATGTTTTAGTAAATGTTGAGATTAATATTAACAAAGATGAATAAATGATGTAGAATTATTGTTCATTGTTAGTTCATGTTGACTAATGTAGTTAACTAATGTTAACAAAAGAACCCTTATTGTAAAGATACTTTATCTATGCATTTATTTAATAAGCTTTAAATTAAACAAAATATAACAAATGTATAATGGCATATGGTATAACCTTCAAGTAAAATATATTTCCCTTACATCTTAAATACATGTGAGTGTACAGATCATAATTATCTTCAAGTTTTAAGTACAAGCTTTTAAATACAAACCGTATTTTTTTTTACAAATATGAATTTTTAATGTTGATATATCATTTGTTTTTGTGGGTTGTACCATATGACATAAATTATATTTTATCAAAACTGATTCATTGCCTTTATAAAAAAAGATGATAATAATAATAATAATAATAATAATAATAATACTAAATTATGGCAAAATTAAAACGTATTCTAAGATTTTCATCTTTTCATGAGGCCTTTTTCTTTTTCTTCTCAGTAAGGTTTTACCATCTTGAGCATTTTTTTACTTTATCAAAATCAGTTTAGTTCATAAATTAAAAAACATGTTCATCATAAAATAGTTGTATATAAGAATGCCATTTTTATGTATTTTATTAATGTATTTAATGTATATTTATTATTTAATGTGTGATTAAACCTGGAAAATAATAGTATTTTAATGAGCATTACCATAAACCTTCTGATTAATGATAAGACTGAGGTAATGCAACTTCCTAAAAATTGTTTAGTGCCTTTGATAATTATAAGTTGAACAGTTATTTTTAGAACACAAAAGGAGTGGCTGTTAACCCTCATATTTTTAACATTTTAGTACGTTTTTAAGGAAATGGTGTAATATTGCAACGTTGGGCCAGTTGGGTGGCAGAAATTCAGTCTGAACAAATATACACTAATAATCACACAATATTAGTCATATTTTTAAGGAAAAAATAATTTATTATAAAAATGATGTTCAGATTGTATTTACAAAACCTGATGAACTGAATGAAAACTATGGCATTCATGTGATTTAGCTCCGTTCATAGCAATATTCAATTATGATAGTCCCAAAGTCAGTTCTTGTCCTCCGAGAAGCAGAGGTGGACATTGAACTTGCTGGAAAGTGTGTTGGTGTAGCCTTTACCACAGTGTCTGCAGCGTCCTCTATTTTCCTCAGATCTTCTGACACAGACTTTTGGAAATACTCCAGTGGTGTATGAAGGGAAATGGCATCATTAGTGATACCCTGACCTGAAAAAACTGGATTTATCAGCCAGCGATACCTGTCACAGTGCATGGCCTGTGTTCTTGAACGACTTGATTTTGTTGGCATGATGTCCACATAATCATCAGATGGGTGGTCACTGGGTTTTCCTTTTCCAGTTCAAAGGCATCTCCACATTCCTCCAGAATCCCATTTTGGATGGCACCAATGACATCATACACTTTTTAGATAATAGTCTTTCCTGGCTGGTGGCATTCTTAAAAAAAAAAAAAAAAAAAAAAAAAAAAAAAAAAAAAACACTGGTTATGTTCCATATCCCAATCATACACATTTTAAATAATTCAGAATTCAAAAATAAAAATAATTTAAAAAAAAAAATCAAAATTCACAGAATACAGTATGGCAAGCTTATTGTGTCCTCTACTTGTCATGCTAATTTTATACCCCCACATTCCAGAACATCATCACCTGCCCTTCATGCAGCAAGCAGATATTTGGGCAAACAAACAAAGCCCAGTATATTTTGATAAGATAAGTATGATAAGATCAGATCAGATCAGATAAGATAGGATACTGTAAGATAAGATACAGATAGTTTCAAATATTGCTGCACATAAACTTTCAAATTCTCAAATAAATAATTTATTTATTCTTTATTCCTTAAAACTTTAACTTATCATTTAATAATAACTACTGTAAGTTTTGATTGAAACTCAAAATTGTAAAAAAAGAAAACATCTAAAACTTGTTCTATTAGTATTTATTTCACATGAAACAGGTGAGAAGTCAAATGTATCCATGTAATGTGCAAGGTGCACAGAAACATTTTGCTACCCAGTAAAATAACAACACTGACATTACAAGCTATATATATATTTAAAGCATTCAACAGTGCCTTAATATCGGCATGATCTAGAAAATATATTTTGTGCATTTTACTTACTTGAATGTTGATTTATTCCGTCCAGTAAAACAAGATGATGTGCTTCAAGGCAAGTACGCAGGTTGTGTGAGTTCATGGCCAAGTGAACAGGCCTATTCACTAAATATTCCACCCAATAGCATTCCACGGCTGAACATTAGGACCTATTAGTTGTGTTAATGGGTCTTTGCGGGAAGAAAAACATCTGCAGGTTTATTTTAGCAGAGCTAAAATTGATGTTGTAATATTACAACAGTGGGTATATTGTTTAGTTTTTGACCATAAACCATAACCAAATCTGTCCAGTTAGTTTGTATATTTCTTTCTGCCAACAGAAACAGCTTCCAGCGAAGCCAAAGTGAAACTCAAACTCATAACACTATGAAATTTAGAATTTCTAAAATTCCTATGGAGAAAATGAATGGTACAAATACTTCTGGATTCCAATCAACTAAAAAACATGAGCATCACTGTTGCGCTCTAATCCTACAGGGAATCATCTGCATGAAGCAGTGGTTAAAATCACAGGTCAGCTAGCACACAATATGAAGAGTCTCTTAATGAGCATTACCATAACGCTCATTAAGAGGACTGAGATGATGTGCAGAGATTTCCTGCAGCGAGAGTAAAATGCGGTTTGCGTGAGGGGTTGCTTATTTTATCTCTTCCTCAGAGTGAAGGAAAATCAAAGTCTCTGGAGAATGATGTCTACAGGGATAAGAGGAGGTTTCGTGAGTCCCGCTGTGCAGATAGGCATTGTGTCCCGCACTGTTCTGCCACACGCTGTGCCACTCAAATGAGGACAGAGTTTGTTTCCTGACAGTCTGATGTCTAACGAGAAGATGTCGCTCCCTGAAGTTAACTGGCGTAAACTAGCCCGAACTTGCCGCGGTGAAAGTCGTGAGAGGTCATACGAAATTAGTGGCGGTAATTTAGTGAGCACACAGTGGAAAAGATGAAAGTCTAATCAAATTTCACAGCATCGACACACACACACACACACACACACACACACACACACACACACACACACACACAAAACTCACTCTCTGTCGATGACGAGGCAGGTGACAGCTTCAGCGGAGACGACATTAGCCGTCCTGATGTCTTCTCTGCGGGGACACAAACAATTTATGTCAATCATACACAGCCAGAATCTACAATGTATTTGTAAATTTTTTTTTATTAATTATTGAACCACATGATATTATTTAGTTTTTCTCAAATGCTTTGGCACATTTTTCAAAACAGTCCTTACATTCTCTAAACTGTAAGTTCAATTGTTCATGTATTTTTGTTTTTTTTTCTACTTTTTTGTTGATGCTTTTTAGATACAGATTTCAACAATAGGTAAAAAAATTACTGGGAAAAGTCAATACTGTAGTACATAACATCATACAGTAAGTTTTTTTGTAGAAATATGTTACATGTAAACTACAAATTAACAGTTGCTTGTTCATTTTTACAAACTTAATTTTTTCTTCCTTTAACATTCTTACATATATTGGTCTTCCACGACAAGCAACTGCAAATGTACAGTTCACATTTAACACATGTCTACAAAAAATAAATGTACTTTATACAAATGTATTTATACAGTAGTGCTGTAGCTGCTGCTCTTTAGAGTTGTGACGTTCCTCCATGCTCAAGAATGGTAATGATTGTGCCATGGATAAACTCCATTTACTGTGCTTCCAAACTTGATTGGTAAGATTGTGATTCCTATTTCATTACAATAAAACCCACTGTAGCATGTTTGTAACTGCTCAGCATGTGAAAAAATTATTCTGTTTCAGAAAAATTAACATCCACAGAACACTGACTCTTCCTAATCAGTGGCAAAATGAAGCAAAGTTAATCATCAGCCATTGTTATAGCACATTTCTTCATTCAGCATGGTTGCCCTCTGTGTCACTAGAGTCTTCTTCACTGCAGTCTGACAAACATTCACAAGGACTGAAGTCTATGTCTAAAGGAAAGATGAAGGCATAGACTGTCCTCTTTGTGGCCCTCTTTACTGAGCTGAACTTCAACACGGCCCTGTGTGTGTGTGTGTGTGTGTGTGTGTGTGTGTGTGTGTGTGTGTGTGACTGGTTTTGTTCCCACATGGATAGTAATATCAGTACATTTTGACCTTTTGGGGACATATTTTTCGGTCCCCTTGAGGTAAACCGCTTATAACTGCAATTTGTACAGTATAAAAATCATTATTGCTGTGGGAAGTCCCCAGAAAACATGGAAACCAGTGTGTGTGTGTGGCTGTGTGCATGTACTTAACTACTATATTTAATAAATATGAATATATTATCAACTATATTTTGGGGACAAATTTGTACCCAGAAGTGACCAAAACCTGACAAAATCTCCAAAAACCTCCCTTAGGGACGTCCTCATTTGTAAATCTGGTATACAAATAAAGTATGTGTGTGCGTGCGTGCATGTGTGTGTGTGTGTGTGTGTGTGTGTATGTGTGTGACAGCTCCAAACATTAGCACAATGCCAATTCACAATCACCAAGTGGGAATGCTGATTGCCTTCACACACAAACAGAAAGTGCCTCTAAACTCATTGGAAAACATGCCTGTGGCGATATTTCTGCAAAATTATATTACGTTGCCTCTTGCATGTTTCGTGACACTTTCAAAGTGAAACGTCCAGTGAGTGACAATAAAAGCATGTTCAGATTTATTCGAAACCTGAATGTGGCAGTATTTTATTACACTGGTTGTTTTACATATCACGGCAGTTCAGAAACGAAATGTCTTGTGATTGACGCTATAAACGGTTAATGCTCTATCGTGTTTGAAAAACACATTTGCTGAAACTACCATGGCATTTTAGCTTGCTTCTACAAGATTTTGACATCTTTTATTGTGACTCGTATTTCACGGGATTCATACCTGAATGATCCACATCGCAATACAGTGCTGTAACAGGTGACCTACCAAGCAAGTTTACTATGTTAGAAAAGCCATAAATATGGAGCTCAAAATGTATTAGTTTACAAATCATGAACTATGGCACAATAGTTCTGAGGTCATAACATAGTATTGTTCATGGAAACTCATGAAAAAAGTCTTTACTAAACAATATTTTGCTCTTGTAACCATAATTAAAAAATAAATTATTGTTGTTGGTGTTTTACTGTAGATAGAGGCATGTTTTTTTATTTATTTTTTATTTTTTATGAGCCATAGGTTGCTTCATATTATTTTAAATCAAATTAGTCTGTGAAAACATTCCCAGTAGTGCAATATTATATTTATTAACTCATATTTGATATCTTTATGACTTATGACTGATTAAATATAATACAAGACATTAATGTTGAACACTAAAGCAAGCTATTATTGGTCATGCTTTTTGAACAAATTTGAACAAACCCCTAACTATAGGTAATAAATGTTGTGGTGCAACTCACCCTGTTTGTGCTAAGGACACAAATCGTGCGGCTTGTTAAACTCCATGGCAACTGCAACACATGAAAACCACTCAGAGCACCGGCAACTCCACAACAATTCCCTGACAACCACCCACAACCCCTTGCATTATGGCAGAGTTTTAAACAGGGAAGCACCACTCAAAGAAACTGCAAAAATATTGTTGCATCTTTACAATTACATTGATTGTTCTTCAAATAACTGATTTGTTCAGCAACATTAAAAGGACATCAACAAAACCAGCTGCAGACAGCAGACCACTTATGTACAATTATCATAAATAGCCCATAAATTGCCTGCCACATACACACAGTCATGGCGTGTGACAAAAGTACACACATTTAAAATTATAATTAACATTTTTATGATGGATTTTCATATTTTAAGCTCTTGGTAGATTGCGTTGGTCATTATGGTAATGATCCGGCTGCGTCTGTGTTCTTTAATTTTCAAGTCGTCAGTAGATCACGCGCAGAACTTTACACTCTCATCTGCGCTTTTTTGGTTTTGCGCTCTCATGCTAATTTGCCCTGTTTAGTAAATCTGGCCATAAAACTCTTGGGGCCCTATCTTACACTCGGCGCAATGCAGCGCCAAGCGTGACGCAAGTGTTTTTTGCTAGTTTCAGTCCGAAACAGTTTTCATTTTCACGTCCTGCGCCACGTTGTTTAAATAGCAAATGCATTTGTGCCCATTTGTGCGCCCATGGGCGTGCTGGTCTGAAAACGAGGTGTGTTCTGGCGCATTGCAATTTTGAGGCAACAGAAATAGACTGCTTTTAAAAAAAAAAAATGTTTTTGTTATTCACGCATAGTGGTCACTACAGTGGACAGCTATTAAAATGCATTTTCTTGAATTTGCACGGGTTTTTATGGCAAAGTTGCACATCAATCTCTTCATTGGACCCTTGTGCATCATCCTATAAATTGCAATCAAGTGGCAGGCCTTTGTGTTTCGATTTTTTTCCCCCTCTAAACTAAGATGGCAAAGGGTCAGTCAGACATGCCAAGTTGCTCCAGAATATCCACCCATTCCTTCTAATCTAGGAGACTCTTGTAGGTAAAAAAAATATTGCAGCATCAAGCAATATCTAATGAGTCATATCACAGTAAAATTTTCCAAGTTTTGATTTTAGATTGAGAGAAAACTCTGATTAATCACATGTCCACTGTAGTGGACGTCATGCATCAACTGCTATATTTCAGCTACAATTCATAATTATAATGTGAATATTGTTTTTGAAATTTAAAACTTAAAAACTTAATCTGCAGTGACTTTTTTACTGTAAATAAATGTACTTGTATTATTAGAAAGTAATTTTCATTGACATTGAAAAAAGTCATGTGATTACATATGTATGACACTTGTAATGCATTACTTTATTTGTTAGATCAAAAAGTAATCTGATTTCATAATGCACGTTATTGTAATGTGTTTTTTTACTCATAACATCAAAAAGTAATCTGATTACATAATGCATGTTACTTGTAATGCGTTTCCTTACTCATAACATCAAAAAGTAATCTGATTATGTAATATGCATTATTGTAATGCGTTTCTTTACTCATGACATCACAAAGTAATCTGATTACGTAATGCATGTTACTTGTAATGCGTTTCTTTACTTGTTACATAAAAAAGTAATCTGATTAGGTAATGCACATTACTTGTAGTTAATTACCTGTTAGATCAAAAAGTAATCTGATTAGGTAATGCATGTTACTTGTAACACATTACTTTACTTGTAACATCAAAAAAGTAATCTGAATGCGTTATGCATGTTAGTTGTAGTGCGTTACCCCCAACACTGATCATTTCAGATGAGATTGAAAAAACGCTAGGTTTTTAAATCAATTATAACACTAGACTATCGATGCAAATGTCCGTTGAGAGAATAATGTTAGAAATCAAACTTACCTTTCATCTCAATGATCCCAAAGGAACTAGTTTCTCAGCAGCTGCGGAATTTTACTTTGCTCCAGTTAGTAATGCGGCAAAAAGTAAACACAGAACAGAAGCGCAGTGTGTGCAGTACCGTGTGTGTACCGGCTCACTCGGTTGCCTAGGTAATCAATATCACTCCGCTGCTGCTGTAGACAAGGCTTATGATTACAGGGAACAAATTATAACTAATGCAATGTGATGAAAGGTAAGTTTGATTTCTAACATTATTCTCTCAACGGACATTTGCATCGATAGTCTAGTGTTATAATTGATTTGCGTTTGGTGCACTGTGGAGTGGGTAAAATGTTTTTTAATGGCTGGCTAACATCTTCCATTGACTCGCGCTAGCCTAGCATCGGCTAACTATCCAAATATAAGGACTGGATCATTTTTTTTTTAAAATGTCTCCACTGATGAATAACAACCAGGCTGACTTAAAAATGAGGTCCGATGTCAAAAATCAATTCTTGTTTTTCATGCCCTAAGAGCAATAAAAACACATAGGAAAAAAATCCTGACTGAGGATATCATAATTCATGCATGAAAGGGTTAAAGAGCGTGTTAGTAATGTGTGCCTATAGGCGGGTCCACAACGCGCGTACACTCTGCTTATTAAAAGAACATGGGACGCACAGCAGCACACAAACATGCCACATTTTATAAATAAAAGGATTACAATGTAAAAGATTATTATTGTGCACATAAAGATATGGTGGAATCCGGCTTGTCCCGTAGATGGTCTGCTTGCACACTTTTACCTCGCGCACGAGCAGTTCCGTTTGCGCTCTGGAGACGCGTTTGGTCTTTCCACTATCAAATTCCGTCATGTAAATAGCGTATCTGCCATGGCGCAACTGGCATTTAAAGGGAATGGGAGATGAGACTCTGATTGGTTTAACGCACGTAAATCCTAAAACACACCCATTACTCATTATGAAAATAGGGACAACCCTTTCAGACCATGCGCCTGGCTCGGCGACCATTTTTCCCGTCGTTAAACTAGCAAAAGTGGATTCGGACACGCCCTAATGCCTGGTTCAGATTACACGATTTTAGCCCGATTTTGGCACGATCCATTTGACGTAGGGTGTCGTGGGGATTCGCAAACGACAACGGGCGTCGGGACGCAAGATTCGATCGTTTCATCTCGTATAGTGTGTCATAGTGGGCGACAACCTACGTCGCGTCTGCGATGCTTCACGACATCACGACAAAAAGACTAGCATGTTTAATTTTTTAACGGTCCTCCACGACGACGGTGCGCGAGTGAGTGAGTGAGTGAGAGAGAGAGAGTGTGTGTTCGCGAGTGTGTGACTGTGAGTGTGTGAGTGAGAGAGCATGTGTGTGTGACTGTGTGTGCGCGAGAGTGAGTGTGTGAGTGAGAGAGCATGTGTGTGTGACTGTGTGTGTGCGCGAGAGTGAGTGTGTGAGTGAGAGAGCGTGTGTGTGTGTGTGTGTGAGAGTGATTGCGTGTAGGCTATGTGAGTGAGCGTGTGTATGTGCGAGTGAATGAGTGTGTGAGACGGCTCGCGATGACTGGTCGGAAAACAACGTGTAGTCTGACATGTTTCTTGTCCACGACATAACAAGATTTTTAGGAGTCAAAATCGTGTAATCTGACACAGTGACTATCGTAACAGACAAAAAAATCGTGTAATCTGAACCAGGCATAAGTGAACTTGCGCCGTACGCTTTAGACCATGCGCTTAGATCATTAAAATATGGCCCTTGGTATGTTATAAGGCTTTTATGCATTTGAAAAGTAGCATAAATAAATGATAAAGTTAAAATGTTTCCGGTTTTAATGTGACATTTAAATAACACAATGACAAAAAATATGTATATATATCAATTCCTGTGACATGCCACCCTCATCCTCAACTTTGACATATGGGTCTCCAATTAGCACCATGCAGTTGTGAATATTTCACTTTCCAGTGGACAAGTCTATGTTTAGGGTGTCATTAGTGTCTGCATGCGCTAGAAATCAACTGCCTCAAACTGGCTCTCATTATAATATGATGTTTCCCAGTACAACTGCAAAAACGATGAAAACTCCCATTGAGACAGAACATATCAGAGGTGCTGCAGCTCTTGTGAATAACGTCCAATTATATCACCTGATGTGATTATTACAACAGTCCTATGCTATTCACATCTCAGCTACACTTATCACGTCAATCGCACATGAGGATTAAACTGCCACAAAGAAAGTCCAGCACAAGGGAACATCCTTCAATTACACTGTCACACTTCAGAGGCAGAGGGATGTCTTTGAATACTGTGACAGCATTAGGTGAGGATCGAGTCAAAGAAAGACAGAGGGAGGTTAAGACCAGCCAGTGCAAACGTGTTTCAGCTGTCAGTCAAAGTCTGGATGTAGTGAGCGCACATCACAGCAAGTATGGAGTGAGGTTTATGAGGGAAAGGTCAGAGCCGTCAATCAAGCTGGGAGAATATAGCAGGACAAAGATGAGGTGACATCTAGGGTTCTCCAAGAAACTGAAACCAAGTTTAACGTGCTGGTTGTGAAGCATGAGAGGTCTTCAGTGTAACATTGTAATAATAGGGTTAGCTCACCCAAGAATTTATGGTAGCCCTTTTTTACTGTACGCTTTCAAGTATGGAAAAGAGTGGTGTGAATATTCTTCGTGTTACAAATCAAAAAGAAAGTCATACAGGTTTGGTGAGTAAATAATGATAGAAATTAAATTTTAGGGTGAACTAAAGCATAATGTGGAAATCAACAGTATAGCTGAGGTTTAGAAAACAATGCAATGACAATTTAATTTTCTGGGAGATTTATACTTTCATATAAGACTTTTCACATGCATTCTTACTGTACTAAAATAACTTTTAATAAAGTCACTTTGTATTGTATAAATGAAAATTAATCACTTCTACAAGTAGCTAGACACAGGCTTTGAACAAGAAAACTAATCACAAACAGATTTTTGGGATTTTGACTTGATTTTTATGACAATTCAGATGAACCCTCATCCCCAATTTCCATTAAACATTGCACAAGACAAAAAAATGTCAAGTATTTATACATCATGGTTGTGTATGTTGTTGTATTTTAAATATATTAAATACAATTTTAGACAATTTTCAATACATTTAAAGTAATGATAATTGGTAAAACTTTACAATAAGGTCTCATTTGTTAAAATTAGTTCATAGTAATTTAATTTAATTAATTAATTAATGTTAGTCTGTTTAGTAAATAAAGTTAATAAATGTTCATGTTTGTGATAGTTGGCAGTGCATTAACTAATGTTAACAGATACAACTTTTGATCTTAATAATTAGTAAATATTTAGATTAACATTAATTGAGATTAATAAATGCTATAGAAATATTGTTCATTGTAAGTTCATGTTAACTAGGTAATGTTAACAAATGTGCTACCAATAATCAAATGAGAATAACCTTTGAGAATAACGGGGAAAAAACTCAAAAGAGAGATTGGGATGAGTTGAATTGCCATAAAAACAATGTCACATTACAAACAAACAAACAAACAAACAAACAAACAAACAAACAAACAAACAAACAAACAAACAAACAAACAAACCTTAATGGTCTTAAAATAGGCCTAATTTTAATCGATGATTGTGTTTCTATTATTCACCCGTACAGTGCTCCTTGGTCTGAATGTTTGTATACTTTCTTTCCAGCGTATCAACAGAATCAGCATCTCCTTAACTGGCAGCAAATTAATTATTTAGCCTCAACAAGGTGTTTTGCTTAAGCGGGACATGAAAGTTTACTTAGCATACAAGCTGTTGCACATCAAAGCAGTGAGCAGCCTTTAATCCACAAGACCAAAGCTATTGTTATGGCTGTTACTTAGTCAAATCCCAGGCAGCTTCCATTTCACACAAACACGACTCATAACGCCGTAAAAAAATATTGTTTAAGATGAAAGACTGACTTGATCCACTTCAATATAGAGTGCTGATTGATTTGCTAAACATACTACCACTTAAAAAAAGAAACTAAACAAACAACAAACAAAACAAAAACGCAAGACTCTGTGCTAATTAAAGCTGAGTGAGAGGTGAGATCAAAGCCATGAAGATCAAGAACACAAGAGTAAAAACCTCATCAGGCAAAAACTAATAAACTCTTCATCAGCTTGGTCGTCCTTGGGCACAGATCAAAGCAAGAGCCACCTAACTAGGTGTCTTTGTGAATAAAAGAAAAGTGACAATTAAACAATAGATCACACAATGTCTAACTATAAACATCAGTGTATAAATAGCTTTCATTTGTAACAAACAACAATCTCAATGAAGTTGGCATCCCATGAAATGAAATAATTACTAAAATATTCACAATTTGTGCTGCAAAAACAAACGTCTGTGCTGGTTTGGTGTTTGAGATATTGAACATAATTTTTTGGGATGTATGACATCACTCTCCACCCCATGTCACTCAAATCGCTCCAAATAGGCACCGTTCATATGTGTTCGGTTTGCAGTTAAACACTATTTTTTCACTATTTTTATTGTCTTTCCTTAGATATAACAGGAATGTTTTTGGGAGTTGTGATGTCACTCTCCACGAAACTGTGGACGATTTTTGCCGGTTTGTGCCGTACAAATGAATATAGTATTTATTCTATAAATTATTTTTTTTTTGCTGTAAATTACTGGCTGCAAATAGAATGAAACCATTGAAATGCAAGAGGCAATTAGAAACCAAAAACTCAAATTTAAAAGTAAACTACAGATGATTTTCTTAGCTCTATCTTCACTTTTGATCTAACAAGGTAGCTCAGGTTTCTTTTCACTTCATTTCACAGGTTGGCATAGTGTACTAAACTAGAGGCAGTGACTTCTTGAATTTTGTCATTCAAAATGTATTAAAGTATGTCCTCCTTGATCAAAGCTTTCATCATGAGATCGTGTGATCCAATGAGTCGTGTGGCCACAAAATATCCTACTACTTTCTCATTCAAGTTAATTCTATCAAATATAAAATTTTCCCAGCATGGACCTTATATTTTGTGTGCAATCTGCAGGCTCTTTATTCCGGTCCATTAACAGCTTGCCCCTTTTTCAGGGTCAATGACAAGTTCAATACTGCAACACAACTGTGCAAAACCAGCCAAGTGCACTAATGCAAGCTTGTCAAATAGAAAAAAGGAGAAAAAAAAATAGAAAATAGAATCCCTTTAATATGTTTACCACTATTCGGTAGGATAATTGCCCAACAACAACAATAAAATAGATGGTTGTTTGTCACAACCACCACAATTAATGCACTAACACTTCCTCTGACCTCCACTAGGGGTCCTCACTGCATATGTTCTGTCTCCATCCATTGCAACAGCTGTTCAAAAGTTTAAAAAACAAAACCATCATGTGAAAATAAATGTGTAAATTACATCTGAAAAGCATCTCTTTGCTTAGCAGGAATAACATTCACTTGAAATAACTTGATAGCCATAATGGAAGCTGAGCGAAGTTGCCTGAGGTTGGCCTCTACTGAATCAGCAGCGGTGGGAATAACGCAGGAAATATGGAAATAGATCAGAGGATGATGTTCATAACCGACCGACCCTGTGAGAAATATGATATGGGGAGGATATGTGCATCTGACTGCTCTGACACAACCGGTCTCATCTTCTCCAAATTAGCTCTACTCACTAAGTGCTTTGAGCTCCCAGTCCCTTAGACGGTACGCTTGCAAATAAAGCCTAAAATATGACAGACATTTTCATACAAGCCCATTTCAAATCAGGTTAAAAACCATGTGAAATGCCAAGTGAGTAAAGCTCACTTTAAAAAAAAATTGAGGAAGACTTCACAAATAAGAGGGATTGCTGAAAAATCCCTCTTATTACAATAAAATTGTTTCAGAGGTGGAGCAAGTTATTGCATTTTGATTAAATATAATGATTTGCTTTTAATTTAGTAAAACCAGGACTCGGAAATGTGCATAAAAGGAAGCAAATAAGGTCAACTTTAATTTTATGTTGACTTTAAATGCTTTCTACTTCCATTCAAAAAGTATTCCAGAAGCAAGCTGAACAAATCAAAACAGATGCTTTGTTTGGATGTGCATTTGATTGTTCTCAGTTAACAGCCCATTAGGCATGTGCCAGCAGCAAACGATCCATCGAGCACATAATTGATGTCAGCGCTTGCTTTCGTAAACATGGACAGTGGCCAGCTGTGATTGATGCGCTGTATAAGTAGTGTGCAAGGAAGTTTTTACCCTTGAAGGGCTTTTTCTCCAAACCAGTCTCCTTTCCCTAATGCCCGAAGATAGACAGGGGTCCCATTGGGTGGATCTTCTCGAGTTACGTTCACCTGCAATTACAGATTATTGATCATTAAAGGAGTAGTTCACTTTAAAATGAAAATTACCCTGTGATTTACTCACCCTCAAGCCATCCTTGCTATCCTTAGCCGGAAGCTAGTTATTTTACTTTATAAAGTTTTAAATATGAATATTTTCAATTTTGAAAGAGCAAACACTGCACATTCTGTACAATAATTCATAGTGACCACATCTGTCAAGCTTCAAAGAGACAATAAAACTCCACGCAGTATCATAAAATAGTCTATATGACTTATATTCCAAGACCTCTTAAGTCAGTAAATACTTCTGTGTAAGGAACAGACTGAACTTTATGAAGCTATTATTCACTGAACATCTTCCCTTTCACTGTAGCTCTCAAATCCAAAATCCAAAATCCACAAGGCAACCTCTCTAAATCTAGTGGTAGTAAAACCAAAAAGTTGTATTCATTATCACACAAATAATTAGGCAGATGATGGATTAATAAAGACTTATTGTTGTGCATTTGTAATGTTTGTAGTCCATGTTAGAAATAATTTCTTAATTGGAGGGGAAGATTTTCAGTAAATGCAGACTTAAATTTCACTCAGTTCTTTACACAAGCTAATTTCTGAAGACTTAGCATACAACGCATATGGACTACTTTTATGATACCGTTTCTATAATTTTTTGGAACTTAGACATGGTCACTATTTGTTGAATGGAAAACAGCTGCATGAAGATCCTTCAAAACTTTTTGAAAATCCTTCAAATCATTCCTTCCTTTTGACTTGCAGGTGAAAAAGCTGCATGAAGGTTTGGAACGATGTGAGGGTGAGTAAATGATGACAGGATTTTCATTTTGGGGTGAGTTCATGCATGCAACCTCTTTGGTATTCTATCTCTGTGACAGAAAATATCTTACCTTTCCTTTGCTAATGATAAAGAATGTGTCCCCTCTGGCACCTTGTCTAATAATGTACTCTCCATCACTGTAGTGAGTCTGAGAAACAAGATAAAGAGAGAGGGGCAAAGAGAGAGAATTACTAAAGTGCAATTTCTCCCTTCTGGTCCAATTTTCACAATGTTACTCCATCACAATCATCCTCAAGCCATCATGAAGACGGTTGCCTCAATCACACAACAGATCGCTTCAGGGTTGCAACACCAGAACGAGAACAGAAGTGCTCTTAGCAGTAATCCATGCTACCGGCAAACCACAGTGGCCCCCATTGCAAAAGTAAGTCTACAGAACTCGAAATAAACCTCAAGGTTTAGACTACTAATACTTAGGGATCTGTACAAATGTACTGACCTTGTCCAGCTCTGTTTACGATTGTGAAAGATACTTCAAACTGTGTGTCTTGATGAGGAGAGGTGTGTTGTTACTTGTCTAAGCACTTGGAGTTCAGATTATAGAGAGCAGTATATCACAGATGGTTGGAGATGCAATCTGTTGACTTGAGCCAGTACACCTAGAACCTAGAATCACCTAGAACACCCTGAACTGCATAGCAATGTGATGAAACCTCTCAGAACACCATAGCAACCGCATAAGCAATGCCCTGGAAACCACCCAGAACATCCATGGCAACTTTTCAAGCACCACTTACATTTTCTTCAACAAATGTAAAATATTGTTTTGTTCCAAAATGTGTTTTATGCAATTCATTACATTACACAAGTACACTTTCTTTTTTACAGCCAGTTTGACATCAGGTCAAGTACTTTAATGGTGGAGCAACAGTGTAAAAATAATCTTAAATTAAAATAAAATCCCTGATTATTACAATTAATGACAACAGTATATATATATATATATTATTAACTAAAAATGAGCAGTACAGATCTTACAGAATGTAATAATCTTTGTTAATGTTAAAACTAATTTATATAATTATATATATATATATTTATATATATATAATATAATTATATTTATATTATATATATATATATATATATATATATATATATACTGTTTATATATATACTGTTTATATATATATATATATAAATTATATAATATAATATATATATATATATATTATGTAATATATATATATATATATATATATATATATATATATATATATATATATATATAATATAAATATAATTATAATTATATTATATATATATAAATATATATATATAATTATATAAATTAGTTTTAACATTAACAAAGATTATTACATTCTGTAAGATCTGTACTGCTCATTTTTAGTTAATGAGACCTTATTGTAAAGTATTACTAGTAATAACAACAATACTCATTTATATTATAATATACAGTGCTATGCATAAGTTTAGACACCCATGCTAAAGTTGACAAAAAAGAGGAATAAAAAAATCATCTTTTGGAAATTGAACTTAATGCCTTAATTAAAAAAAAATAGGAAAAATCCAACCTTTAAGGACACCAATTTTCTTTGTGAATGAATAATGTATCGTAAATAAATAAATGTTCTTCCTTAAAATACAGGGTGCATAAGTTTGGACACCCCTATGTTAAATTCCCATAGAGGCAGGCAGATTTTTATTTTTAAAGGCCAGTTACTTGATGGATCCAGGATACTATGCATCCTGATAAAGTTCCCTTGGCCTTTGGAATTAAAATAGCCCCACATCATCACATAGCCTTCACCATACCTAGAGATTGGCATGGTTTTATTTCAGTTAGCCTAATAGCTGGTTTGATTTGCATTGAGAGATGATCTTATGGAAAGTACTCCATGCCAATCTCTAGGTATGGTGAAGGCTATGTGATGATGTGGGGCTATTTGATTTAGCCAATTTCATTAAAGGCTGTTTACTTTACCACATGCGTGCCTTGGAGTATTTCGCCTGAATAAATAAGAAATACATTTGAAGAAATCTATTGACACCATGAATACTAAAGCTAGTTACTGGCTCAGTAACACAATGAAGCACACTGAGTAGGCTATGTACAACAGGAACAGCCTGACTTGAGATATGATTTAACACATTTAATTGACATAATGGAAGAAATGATAATCAATATTCATTGCACATGACATGGACATATGGAATGTGTTTCCATAACCATGATGCAATAGGATTGTATAGTAGTTTTCTTTGAGTCTGTTGCTCCTGCCAACAGCATTGAAGATGTTTTGTAACTGGACTATTTGTGCTCTATTGTTGGTCAAGGCCAAACATAATCCCTTTGGGTAGTAGGCGTTTCAATCATCCAAGGCCAATGACCTGGGGCCTGGTCACAAGAAAGAGGTTAAGAAAATCCTTAAGATAAATTCTAAAAAGTTTGTAAGAAAATTCACCCTGTAGGCAATCATTGTATCCCTTAAAATATTTAAATGTTTTTTCCTTGAAAAAAATTATTCTTGCCTTAAAATAGCTTGAATGTAAATCTACACCCTTGCCTCATTTAAAGGGGTCATGACATGAGAAACCAAATTTGCCTTGATCTTTTGGTATATAAGAGGTCTTTGTACCATTAAAACTTCCTGCAAGTTTCATAGCTTAAGACGTCCTCCCCATTATAAACGAAGCATTTATTTAATCAAGCTCTGATTACAGCTCGTTGGGGATCCATGGTAAGAAGTGACGTCACGGTACGAAGTGACGTACCAGTCGTTTGCATATGACCACCTCCAGCGCAAGACAACTACGCCTCATTTCGCATCATCGCATCGTCACGCCACAGGTGTTCAGTTGACGTGCAGCGAGTGTCTGTTTACAGAAGATCGCGATGACGCAGATGTGCTGTTCCTGGCTGTGGACGAACAAAATGTTTGAATACGCTGCCGAACGATCCAGATGTCAGGGAAAAATGGATGCAGTTTATTTTTTGCATATGTCCCAGTCACGGCAGTGTTAATTTAAGCGTGTGTTCTCTACATTTCAAGGATGACTGTTTTGAGAACAAACTGCAGTATGATGCTGGCTTTGCCAGAAAACCTTTGCTTAAAGATCAGGTCGTGCCGACTATTCTGGGTCCCAACGCCGCCGCAAACTGTAAGTAATGTATTTCATCTTAAAACTACTTTTAGCCAATGACGTTAGCCAATCATAACAGTGGGCGTTAACACTGAACTCTTAAAGGGAAAACACCCCCAAAACAGACTGTTTGAATCAGAGGATGAGAAACAGGGTGGGAAACGGTCATAAATCACTACAATTTTAACGTTTTTTTTTTGTCCAAAAATCTATAATAATACTATAATTGCACTGAAGGAAACATAATAAAACAAAAACAAAAACCATGTCATGACCCCTTTAATATATACAGTTCTATGAATATGCAAATTAGCCCCACCTCCACTCACAGCAGCTCAGAGATTCACTCATTGATGATCACACGTTGAAGTGATCGGTTACAAGGAAGTTTGTGACGTCAGAAACACATTTTTTGTCTTCGGTTCACTGCAGTTTTAAGGAGAAAATACTCAGCAATGGTGCTGACATGAATTTGCACATGGTTTGTCTTAGAGCATATTAAAAACACCACATAGACATATAAACAGCATTAAAAGCTTGATTTTCACCACAGGGGGACTTGTCAAATATTTTCTTAAGAACATCTTACATGACAGGCTTTAGTATTATTTGATTGAAAGGGGGCAATAGCTGAAGACTCACTGAATGAAAAACACCTCCAAGCCCGTCTTTTTCCGCTGCCTGCAGATTACCGTAGTTATCATAATAAGCACACAGACTATTTTTGTCGCTACCAGCTTGAGTTAATTACTGTTTTAATAATTACATTGCCGTGTCAAGTTAAAATAGCTATTTTAACAGAGCCTGTCTCAAGATGCAGAGGTTATTTCCATTCATTGCACTCCGTCTTTCTTGCGCTCTCTCTAGAGTGAATGCGTCGGGACTCTGTGTTCTCTAGTTCTAGCTAGAGTGAACGCATACTGTATTTCCATACCTCCGTGTACCCTGCTCATCAGCACGTTTCATGCTATGCAGACTTAGACACACGTCAATCACTGAGCACCGAAACAGCAGCCGCCTTTTACAGTTCCTCCTGAACCAAAACGACAAGCTTTTACTGCATTATCACTACTGTAATAGTTAAATTAGAGATGCAAACCCGTGACGTTTTACTCGGAACGGTTCATGACTCGAATTTATGCGTTTCAATGGTAACACTATCAACGTTGAAATGAAACTGCAGCAGTCAGGTGGTACAGGTCAGTGCTCTTTAAGTTGTTATGCTCATTATTACTGTAATGTTATGTGGTTTGAGACATGAGGTAGTTTAATGCCATCTCTCGTGATGCTGTGTGTGTTTGTGTGTTTTGAAGGAGGCGTGGCTTTGGAGATGCACAGAAGTGAGGGTGGGATCTCATGCTTTCAAAGCTAGCTCCCTATCGCTAGCCTATACGAAAATTGCCTATATACCCTACCTTTAATGTTTGAAACAACCCAGTCAATTCATTAAACATCTTACCTTTGGGGATTTAAGACAGGTTTGGAGCTGATTCTAGCCTAAATTACGTACGATGATTTTCAGGAATACTCTTTTCAATAATATGAATACTTCTTAAATTTTGTCTTGTGAACAATCTTAAGAAAAAATATATGAACATTCTTAAGAAAGGTTTTTGGGAATACAAAATATTATATTTTTTCTTAACAAAAAAAATTAGAAGGAAATAGCAGGTGAGAAGAATTTTGTGAATCCAGTCAAGACCCACAATCAAGACGCCACACATTTCTCATATTTTCAGAGATTAAGCCCAGTCCATGAAGTCCTGAAACTTTGAGAAACCCTAAAATATCTGATTTGAGATCAGAAGCTGCTCACATTAGTTCCTCAGTTTCTAGCCACAGAATGAACTGGCTGCTCCTGCAGCTTTGTACAGGTTATCGCTGAGCTCACCTTGAGGAAGTAAGGATTGAATTTGCCTCTCTTTTGTACTGTTAGGATGCATTGTTAAATACCACCTCTCTATGGCATTTGTGGTTTGCTGAAAATAATTCTGACTCATCCAGCAGTTAAGCACAAATGAAAAGCACATTCATAGTAATGTGCATACAATGGACGTTCACAGGGCAAGGCATTCCAAAGGGTTTAAAAGCAGAAATGTGAAATTCTTATTTATTTTTGTAAACTATGAATATAATTATCTCTGTAAAGTTTATTTGCAGAATAATTGTCCTTTAATTGTCCTACTTTTATTGGTGGAGTTTTACTAAAATATGCCAATATCAGGACAGATCCACTTTTGCTTCATTATATACTGTGCACTGAATCTCTGGATGACCTACAAAACATGCAGTATAACAGAGCTGACTGTGTGGAACACATTATCCCAAATGTTCAATGCACTCAAAAACGCACACTGGAAGTAATATCAGCTGCAATTTTTAACATCTTGTTCTTGACATTATCCGATTGGACATGTTAAAACAAAATTGGATAAAACGTGAAATAACCATTTTGATAATAACTAGATGCCACTTAAACGCAAATGTACTATGGTTATTGACAATAATGTTGTAATAATATTCCTGAATCATTTATTGCTGCATAATCCCTACTGATTTACGATTTTAACTGTCTGTGATTGTTCTCCAGAAATCCCCCCTCTTTCCACTCTTTGCCCTACATTCTTTTCTTCCTACCATAAGACTTTATCTGATGGAAAAATTTGACTTTCTGACCCATGTTGCTCCAAGTAGAACAGTGTGTAGGAACGCTTGCCAATTCCAGCACTTCACAAGTATGTCTGGGATAAAGCCCAGGCACAGATAGTTGCCATAGACAAAGGGCAATAGAGTGCAATTGGGACCGCCCACTTTTTAAGCAGCCTTGGTTTCAGAAGTGTGTTTCCCTTTTATTTTCCTAATAAGCAATTAAAAAATAAAGAGCTCTAAACCATGCACCAAAGCAACCAGATTTAAAAAAAAAAAAAAAAAAAAAAAGTGAAGACTAAAAGAACAAGGCATTGTAATTAATGTCTTCTATGAGGAAATTACCACTTATTAGCCAGTGAAACACTGCAAATTGCATAACCAAATCAGAAACAATACTATATAAACAATTGGTATTTATGCCATCCTGTACATTTGATGTTTATAGTAGATATATTGAAATATATGTGTTAAACTGTTCCATCATTAATAATAATGAATAACTACACAGGAACAAATGAGTAACGCAATATTAACACTGTAGTAACTTTACTATTAACTAACAAGAAACTCTGATTAACGAATTAGTTAGTAATAGTGTATAGTCGAATTTGATAGTTCACTATAGCTAATATGTAACTACTTTTTTTTCATACCTCCCAGAGGGTTACTAAGAAGTACTATATACAGGTTTCTAATTAATATGAATAACGCATAATGTGTAATTAATTCTAAAGTGAGGATCATGTTAACCCACTAGTAATTACGAAGTCCTTCAGAAGGAATTACTAATTATTTGGATCAGTATTCTGAAGTGAAAAGCATGATAACTCCCTAGTAATGACTGAAGTCACTGTAAGCTTTTGAGGTTTTTGTAAGGTTTTGGATTTTGTAATAATTGAGTCATTTCTAGTTGGTTAACATGATCTTTTCTTTAACAATAATTATACATTTTGCATTAGTCCCATTAATTATGAACCTGTATATAGTAGTTCTTAGTAGTCCTCTGGGAGGTAAGAACAAAACAGTTGTTACAGATTAGCTAATAGTGAACTACCACATTCAACTGAGCACTATTACTTACTAGTTAATCAGGAGTTTCTAGGATGTGAATAGTGCATTACTCATTTGTTTCTGTGTAGTTATTCATTAATGACGGAACAGTATTATAAAGTGTTAACAATTCATGTTGTTTATGAGTGTAGGGAGTCTTAAAGGTGCTGTATGTAAAATTGACAGCTAGGTTGAAATGCGAAAAGTGTTGAAACAAGTATTTGAACTTATAATGCTTCCTACATGTCTGCAAACATATTATGGTATTTTTATGCTTTAGTACAGTCGAAAAAATTACATAAAGCACTTTTAATCACTGTGAGTGGGTGGTCAAACTGAGCTCTTATTAGATTGGTGGGTTGGTCTCTTCAGGATGATAGACAGTGTAGTTATTCACAGATAATTCAGAAATTTCTTAAAAGTTGTTTTGTGACAGAAAAGCTTTTATAACTTTAGAGTTCATGATTCATGACTTTTACATCGGGAATGTCACTGTGAATGTTTTGTGTCTACTTTTTCAAAATCCCCACAATACTGTCAATCATCTCTGGAACACTGTGCTTTATTTGTTGAAAAGTTCAACAATTGAGACTCTGAACGCCTCTTTTCTTGAATTTTTAGTCTGTGCAGGTATTTCTGAGCCACTACAGATAAAGACATCAGGGTTCGGTAAAAAAAACTATTAGATGCGTAAGGAAAAATCAATGACTAATTGCACTAAGCACTTTACTAAAGTTCACATTATAGCCTTTAAAAACACTGCCTCTCTGAGGGTGATCAAGGTGAGACAGGCATTGTAAGTGATACTAGAATGTCTTTGAAAAACTATTTATCTGAAATATCTTTATCCTCAAAAAATAAAATGCTCTAATCACAAAGACATATTTTCCAAACAACATTTTGATGTTTCAGGGCTTAGATCATTATCTAAATGAGTATGCTGTGAAACGAGAGACTTTTTAATGAAAAATCAATATTATATCGAGACAAAAAGTAACACTGAAAAGTGGAACTCTTATTTTCATTTCACCTTGTGTCTTAGTCCTTGTGTTCCCCTGGAGGACATTATCATCAAGCATCCATTTGGTTTCATTTTTAAAAAAATGAAAAGCTATTTGCTGTAATTTCCTGCTTCAAATGGGTTTCAGAAGAGCCATCAATTATAGAGCCATAGATCTTTAAACTGGAACATCACGCTGAGCAACTCTCTGTGATGACCATCTCCACACTGAACAGCATAATATGTTACCACAAGTTTGTTTCACCATCAGGCTTACAGAGTACGAAAAGATATTCAACGTGCCAAGAACGTTGGCAGTGCAGCACGTCCCACACATACACTTGCTTGGTTCAGAAGGTCTTGGAGTGGAGACAATAACTAATACTGTGGCTGTATTACTGTACTAGCTACACACTTCTTTGCATACATCATTTCAGACATTTGAGTCTAAACAGTTCAATCATGACAACTAGCATGTTATTGAATATGGCAATGTTAATGTATTTGGTCTTGGCGGACTAGATCTGCTACTGCTGCCGTTGCTGTAGAGCAAGTATGGACTTGCTACAGCTGATAGATACTCAGACACGCTGCTGTGAGCATGTAAGATATTCTGCGGATGCTGCATAAATATATGTGCATAAGTCCCGTATAAGATAGGCAGGTGGAGCTGGGGGAGGTGGAGGGTTTCTGAGGAACTCTGATAGTGTGCTGTAGGACTAACTTACAGCAAACAATTAACCAGATTATTTAAATGGTAAGCAAGCAATCTCATTGGCTGAAGGATCAGCAGAGGCCAATCAGCTTGTGCCATGCAGTGATGATGTGATTGCTTGCAGACAGCATGTAGGGTCCTCTAGAGTTTCTTGACTGAACTAGATATTTGTTATTTTAGAAAGTTTAGGTGTTACTCTAAAGTCAATGTACATTAGGTCTGTGTTTTCAGGGGCTGCGAGGGAGTCAGAAGAAAGGTTGAGTGAAAAATAATAATAATAATGCACAATTTACAGAACAGATTTATTTACATTTCTCAAATTAATAGAAAATCAGTATTTTCAGACAAAAAGTTTACACATGTTTTTAGTTGCCATAGTATAAATGTGTCTTTAGGCATTTAAACAGCTGCTTGTATTTGTTTTTTAGGAAGGGTGTCCCTCACAAGGGGATCATAACATTTAGGGGTTCAAGGCACCGACAATATATATGAAGAGTTCAGATGCAAAAGCCTCTAAGTGCCATCTGAAATTTTCTTCCAGAATGATCATTTTTATTAAGCTTGTATATTTAAGTTCAGTAATTTCATTTAAATGACCATTAATAGGTCATTTTCATTGCCATTTAAGTGAAATTACTGAATTTAAATACACAAGCTTGATAAAAATGATCATTCTAGAAGAAAATTTCAGATGGCACTTAGAGGTTTTTGCATCTGAACTCTTCATATATATATATTTTAAATATACTATAAAAAAATACTGTAGTATACAACACAAGTTTTTAAATAAGGCTGCAGTGATACATTAGTCTGCTGTTATGAATTCAGTCGAAAACTATTGAATCATCTGGTCTAAAATGACTCGTTCTGAACTGCCATGAGGATCCATTTAAACCAAATTACAAGAAAATGGTCAGGTTTTTGGAACATAAATGTCCAGGCTTTTTTAACAATGCATCTTTTGTGAACAACTCCTTTCTGTGCTGTCAGAGTGGATTGGTGAGGCACGACGACTGTCATTTATATCTCACAACTCAGACTTCTATCCTTGCAATTCTAAGTGTACCACTCACAATTGTAAGAAAAGTCACCAAAATAGCAATTACCTTTTTTTTTTTTTATTCCGGGAAGCTTTCATATGAAATGCTCTAAGTGGCAGGAAAATTCCTTAATGGCGAATTTATGGGTTGGGACATGATTAAACATTAGTGGTTACATTTACTACGAAAATAAGCATGAGATAGTAATATCCATAGGGTATGTTACATCATGAATCATGGAAGGGTTAGGATTTGGAAGATTCAAGCATGTGGTCAGAGATATCCTCTATCCTGAGCCTACAGTGAGTGACCAGTAAAGAGAACCCGCAGCGACAGAGAGTAAGCAGAGAGAGAGAGAGAGAGAGAGAGAGAGAGAGAGAGAGAGAGAGAGAGAGAGAGAGAGAGAGAGAGAGAGAGAGAGAGAGAGAGAGAGAGATAGTAGGATGAGGAAGACAATGAAATGAGGGACTAAGAGAATGTAGAGAGAACAGAGCGAGAGATCAAAGTAGAGAACAGAGCTCTGTTGTCATCATGTTTAGTCAGGGCAGTAGACAGCATCAGGTGACTAGTAGGAAGAGCTCATCTAAAAAAGCTGAATATATATATATATACAGACATATATATATATATATATATATCATTCAATCATCATATTGAATGATATATATATATATGTGTATGGTGTAATGTTTATTTAGAAAAAAAATCACAAAAAATTTGCTGGCAAATATTTACAACGATATTATTACCATATTTTTTTATTTGACTATATTTTAAAAATGTAATTTATTCCTGTGATGGTAAATCATGTGATTCTTCAGAAATAAATTGTATATGCTGATTTGGTGCTCAAGAAACACTTATTATTATCAAAGTTGTTCTTCCTAATATTTTTGGTGAAAATTCTAAAGTTGGGGTAAGCTTAAAAAAATTAATCAAATAAAATAAATTAATAATTTTATTCAGTAAGGACACATTAAATTCATCAAAAGTGACAGTAAAAACATTTAGAATGTTACTAAATATTTCCATTTCAAATAAATCCTGTTCATTAAACTTTCAACTTTCTCAACATTGATAATAATAAGAACTATTAATAACAATTGAGCTCCAATAATAATTGATAATTAATGAGCAGCAAATCATCATATTGAATGATTTCTGAAGGATCATGTGACACTGAAGACTGAAGAAATGATGCTGAAAATTCAGCTTTGATCACAGGAATAAATCACATTTTAAAATATATTCATAAAACAGTTATTTTAAAGTTTATTTTAACCTTCATGAGAATAAGATACTTCTTTCAGAATCATTAAATAGCGTAATTATTTCATCAATGTAAGTAAAAGGGAGATTTTCACCTTTCCCGGTAAGACCATTCCTTAAGAAAGCCCAATCAAATGTGTTTAATAGACAATTAAGTCTTAAAGTTAAATGGGTCTTATGAAAAAATACACAATGTTTTATACAACAGTTAAGTGGCTTACCTCCTCCAGCACATCCGCTAGCTTGCTGAGTATTTCTTCTGAAAGGCCTTGGAATGTCGGAACGCTGTGAAAAAAGATGAATCGCAAATTTGAGGTTTTATGAGCCAACAAAGCTGTTTCCATCAGGTCCCAAAAGATCAAATCTAACCAGCAGAAAAATAACTCATGTGTTAGTTTTAAAAGAATGGCTAAAGAAGGGGTCCATCAGTATAATGAAATTAATTTATTAAAATCAGAAATTAACTAAGAGATTTGGAAAATTCTATGAAATCTATGAAAGATGGTAAATGAACATAGTAAATGCACACAAGAAACTGACAAGCACAATTTTGCAATCTCAGAAAAAATGCCTTAGGTTGAGGTGTGGGTGGACTTCTCATGAGTTTTCTTAAAAAAAAAAAAAAAAGCTGCCAATCATTTTAAATAGCTGGGAAAAACCAGTCAGCCAGAAAGACCTTTCATAGAAGAGCCCACAGTAGAACAAAAATAAAACATCCAAATTAAAATGTGATGTTTTTCCAGATTTAAATCATCTAGGGATCATTAAAGTCAACATAAATTGACTTTTTTTTGTGCACAAAATTACCTAAGTTGTCATGCCTCTAAATCTTGAAATGTTCATCAAGTGACGTTGATCCAATCAGTTCATGATGAAACTGATAGAGTTAGAACATAAAAAAGGGTAAATATGCAAACAAGATGCATTTGCATTTTTAAATTGCCAGAAAAGCACATAAAATGCAGTTCATTTCTGATGAGTGAATGTGGAATTTAACATCTGAAGCTCCTGAGAGGATACAGCAAAAACGAACATTATTTCTGCAATCACATTCTCACTGAGCACACATAGACACCTAAAGCTTCCTTTAAAAGTCAAATCCATTTCTGTCCCTTGGCATCATCAGCCATTCATCTTCCAGTAAAGCCTCTAGGAAATGTAATTTGCAAAATGACATTGTTTTGTGTCGCCAGACGCTTTGGAGTCCATAATTGAATGATTGTTTTAAAAAAAAAAAATTGAAACCAAACCTGACCTTTTAGTTCAAGGATTCAATAATTCATTACACATACAACTATGACATTATCTTCTTTCTATTTTCAGATTACAGAAAATAGCTAACGGTACACTGAAAAAATGTGAAAACACATATGTGACCCTGGACCACAAAACCAGTCACATGGGTCATTTTTTTGAAATTGAGATTTATACATCATCTGAAAGCTAAATAAATAAGCTTTCCATTGATGTATGGTTTGTTAGGATAGGAGAAAATCTGGAATCTGAGAAAAAATTTTTTTAAACATTTGAGAAAACCACCTTTAAAGTTGTCAATTTACATTTGCATGATCATTTACATGATATTTACTTAATATCCTAATGATTTTTGGCATAAAAGAAAAATCAATCATTTTGACCCATACAATGAATTGTTGGCTATTGCCACAAATATACCAGTGCTACTGGTGACTGGTTTTGTGATCTAGGGTCACATATTTTCCAATCATATTATTTGTGATCTACACAACACAATTGCGATTCTCTTCTAAACTTAATTTCTTTGCTTTTGATTAATCTAATTCTCTAAAATGTGCTATCTACTAGATCAAAGATAGGGGATAGGCAATATTTTTTATAAACACTTCTTGTTATACTGGATGAAACTCTCTTCACATCTTGATAGCAATCAATAATAGAAGTGGTCTAAATATTACAAAATGTAAATATATCTTCTGCATGTGGAAGTCTCAGGACCAAGAAAATGTTTCATTGCATTCGGTTGAGAATTACCATTTTTGCACTGAAAGAGGAATATATTGACAATATCTGGTAATCATCCACTCAGAACACCCTAGCAACCATTCAGAACATCTTACATCTGCATAGCAACACCCTGGCAACCACAATTCCCAAAAAGCATTACCCTAGCACAGTGGTTCCAGCCCGTTCTCAACCCAAGGCGTCATATACTGACGCTTCTGACATTTCGTCTACATCGAACGCACATGGCACCCTTTAGCGTCAATATGAGACGCAGATAGAAATGGGCCAGAAGGCGCCTCCTAGCGGTCTAACCCTAACCCTACCCCAGACCTAAACCTACCCATAACCGAACAAAGCTCTGTGCATCTCATATTGACGCTAAAGGGTGCCATGTGTGTTCGATGTAGACGAAATGTCAAAAGCGTCAGTATATGATGCCCTAGGATGAGAATGCGTTGCAGGTTCTCAACGAAAATCCGAAATTGACAAAATTTCTTCCAAAACTTCCAAAATTTGTTTTTGCCCTGATTCACTTATAACTTTGTTTTGCATTAAAAATACGTTCATAAGTGTTCATATTTTAGAAGTATTCATGTCGCATCATACATAAATGGAGAACAGTTGCTCCGGCTATGTATGGTGTAGAAGTGGCATAGTGGCATGGCAAATTTTGGTGTAGAAATTGACAAAATTTCTTCCAAAACTTCCAAAATTTGTTTTTGCCCTGATTCACTTATAACTTTGTTTTGCATTAAAAATACGTTCATAAGTGTTCATATTTTAGAAGTATTCATGTCGCATCATACATAAATGGAGAACAGTTGCTCCGGCTATGTATGGTGTAGAAGTGGCATAGGTTAGTCATCACAACGAGCGATAAAGGTTGACATTAAATAGATCTCAGTTAGTCAGCTTGAGATCCTTTCCATCTAGTTATATTTACTCAGCCTAGTAGTGAATGTTTTATGAGCAGTAGGATAATCTCGACTGCTAGTAGAATTTTCGACCGCTAGAGGAGCAAAAGTTACATAGTGTACTTTTAAACTAAAAACAAGATTTCTTGATTGAACTCACCCCCTTAACAACTTATTTTACTCTCTTAAGAACAAGGATTCCCAATGTCTTGGAAAACCTGGATATATGGGGAAGTCTAATTTTAAAAGTGAGACTTCTAGACCTGAAAAAATCATGTAAATCAACTAAATCTTATAATGGGTATTTTATAGTGAATTTTCATTTATGCCAAGCTGTAAAATCAGGAACAACTGTAAAAGTCATGGGGACTTTGAACATTGATGTGGACAATGGAGGTCGGACAAGGGTCTAGAACCACTGCCCTAGCACTCACATTTTCACTCAGAAACACTGTAAAAAAATACTTTCTACTTACAATTCATACTAAAATATGAATGCAAAATCCATAAATGCATACGTGAATGCAATTTTTATGGCAGATATTAGACTAATCAATATATTATATCATAAAAATAAGAATGTTCTAATAAAGCAAAGCTATTCATAAACAGCTCATGGCCAAAAATCTATATTTTCAGACAAAGGGAGTGGAAGGAGAAGAATTAGACTCAAACGAGGAAAGTGAATGCACAGAAACCAACAGCACTCTAATCATTATCTGCCCTCTACCTCCGTCTAACCAATACACGTTTCACTTTCCGCAGAACAACAGTTGATAGTAATATTTTGGGAGGTGAAATGCCATTTAACTCTCAAAGGTTTCTAATCAAAACTCATCACCCGGGAGATTAAAGATACACAGCAAAGGACACCGAGTGTAAAGCCTGAGTTACCGGAGATTTTGTAACCATTCACTTGTGTGTTATTCATTCACAATGAAAATCAATGTCTTTTATTGTATACTGCTGAGGAATAGACTTCTTTCATCAGGAGTTAGGAGCAGGGCCGGATTAACCATTAGGGCAACTGTGCTCTTGCCTAGGGGCCCATGACATAGGGGGCCCTGACAGGTAGGAAATACACAGAAATTTAATAAAGTTATCAAACTCTTTACGATCTTCTTCACTGCATAAAGTGCATCTACGCGGGTTCACGCGACTTTCCTCCCTCCCCGCTGAACGCCAGCGATTACTAATTCGTGAAATGCACTCCCGCTGGTTGAGCGCGGTGAAGTTCGTTTCAGTTTCGATATTAGCCGGACATTTGTTCTATAGGGTCGGTAGTCTAACAAAGATATCAATAGCAAGATTAGTTTTAACATTATGTGACCATTGTATATCGGCATGATGAAATATTCGTTCAAAATCATTCGTGCATTAATGCTGCATAATTATACCTGAGAATGCTTTGACGCGTTTCCACAGCGCACGATGCTTAAGGGAACGTCTGCCAATTCCACCAACTGCGTTAAACGTAGTCTATAATTTGTATTATTTAAAATTACTTTTAACATTTAAAAACAGACGTTTTCAAATTCCAAAGCTTGCAGAAGGTTCCTAATGTCAATACTGACTTTACAGATACAGCTTTCCTGGTAGCCTTGAGTAAATTAACATGTCTAAGAAAATGATTAATAAAACGTATAAATATCAGTTGAGCCTATGTTTATTTTCGTCACTGACACAGACGAAAATGAAAAGACTATCAGTCAAAGTTCAGCTTTAGGAGAGGTAGAAATAGGCCAGTATAAGAATACTGAGAGAATAAGAAATATGAAGATGAGGAGAGAGCAGACAAATAATCTAATGACAAGGTTTTAAAGCTAGCCTATTTCTTATAATTTTTTGGCCTTCAAAAGTCCTAAATTGCACATATGTTGGTCAGAGAAATCCAAATTTTCTCGGGGGAGCATGCCCCCGAAACCCCCCTAACTACGGGGGGCCTTGAGTCTTGTTGCCCAGGGCACAGGAAATTGTTAATCCGGCCCTGGTTAGGAGAGGATGAATCGAAATGAAAAGAGAAGCAGCCCACCTCTTCAGGAACTCCATGTACTCTGCATGCTTGATGAGTCCGGTCCTCATCATGATGGTCTGGAAACACTGGCGGTCGATGGCCCATAACTTCACATTTGTGAGGGCTGAGAACAAAATATGATACAAAATAGGTAAATAATACCCACACTCATGCAGTCGTCATTATATAGCCATGTAGCTGCGCAAAGTCATGATAGTGATTAATATATTGTACTACATCATTTAGTCTGTGTGTGCATGTGTCTGCGTGTTTGTGTGCGTTGCTGTCAAATCCATTAATCACGAATAGTTGCATCTAACATAAAAGTTTGTGTTTACATTATATATATGTCTGTGTGTAAATATATAACAATATATACACATATATATATTATATAAACATATTTGTATGTTTAATGCGATTAATCGCGATTAATTGATTTGACAGTACTAATTTATATACATACACATTATGATTAACATAACACATTTAAGATTACATTTACATTTTACATCATTTCTTGAATGAGCTTGAAGTTAAAAATGAGATCAGGTTAAAACTACATTCTTTAAGGAAATATAATTTAAAAAGAGTTTTTTTTATACAATAATATAAAATAATATGCATCAGGATCTAACAATATCACTGTCTTTATTCTTAGCATTAGTACTAGAGATGTTGCATTGCTCACATAAGTCATATTTCACACTGTTGAGCTTCGCTGACAATCATTTCTCAATACAAACAAACCTTATGTTTGTTAAAGGTCCCATGTGAATCATATTTATAATTTAAAAAAAGGTCTTTCTACATCCTTGAATGCTACAAATCAATAGAACATCATTTTTTTGTGTCAAATTAGGGAAATGCTTTAAAATAAAAATGTCAAGACATTAACTTTGGCAGCTCTAATTACTGCACAATTAAAAGTGCCAAAAGTAATCAAATTTAATTAAAATTAGTCATTGAAGAACAAGCAACATAATTTTAAAATAAAATCATTTAAATAATTTTTTTTTTTTTTTAAACATTTAAATTAGCCTTATCTTATACTTCCTAAATTATTCATAGAAGCTGGGTGATTAAAACAATAAAGATCATGTAAACAAAGTAAATAACTTTTCAATCAAAATAAACAGTCCATTTGCAGAGTGATTTGCAGACATGTTCCATCTTACGTTCCCCATCATGTAAACCTCAACAAAAACCAAAACCTCTATCATCATCTTTTAGGGACATTGTCACTAATTCTGTTCCAGCCTAATTGATTTTGCAGCCATGAAATGCAGTCAGAGCTTGAGAGAAAAGGCACATTTGTCTGTGGTGACAGAGGCAAAAAATGGTTGTCACTCAATGACATTACCAATATATAACTTGCCTTCAGGAAAGGGCAATTGCCAAATTTTTTGAAGCAAAGGCCCATCGGGCCCTCAAAATGTGACAGGTCTATGCCAGAAATTGGCATAAACCTTCAAAACAGCTATATCGTTGAGAGCTCACTCATGGGCCCACATTATATGCCTTATACGCAATGTTCCTCTACAGACTGAGTGTTCAGATTTTTAAATGAGAAAGTGTGCAAGT
This sequence comes from Scardinius erythrophthalmus, assembly GCF_964197995.2. Taxonomy (NCBI): domain Eukaryota; kingdom Metazoa; phylum Chordata; class Actinopteri; order Cypriniformes; family Leuciscidae; genus Scardinius; species Scardinius erythrophthalmus. The sequence continues at coordinate 33,905,895 of NC_138238.1, forward strand.
GTGGATTAGAATATGCAGTAATGCAGAAATATTAAGATTAGCATGTTATTATGCCTTTTCAAATGGCCAAAGGCTATATTCTTACCCTAACACTGTAAAGATCTGCAGGTTATCAGAAGAACAATATACTGAAATGCTCTAGAGTGCTTGTAGAGACCGAAATGATGGCACAACTACGGATGCAAACACATCTCATGAAATAGCAGAACAAGTGTTTCCCACATAATAAACCCTCATTTAACAGGAAGGCGTTCACGAGCACACATCATTTGCACCCTCATGCAGCGATCACAAATGATTCTTGCACAGGAAATACTTCACAAAGGACCATTTTCAAAACAAAAATACACACTCCCATGGTCATAGCAACAGTATGGGGCACATTAATACAGTCGCCTATTTCCTCAGTGAGAGTGTTGTGTTTTAATGGTTTATTATATTATACTGTATGTCTTGACCAATTATTACTTCCTGTGTGAGTACACTGTGTGTGCGTTCAAATACACGAAACCAATTACAAGCTTGACATTTTCTGGGTTTTGTAGCAACCTTTAAAATCAGCACATAATTCTCTATAGATGTCAAAGAAACATTAGGCTGGGTGAGTGATCAAATATTTAAGGTATGTTATATATTATTGTGTTGACTCTATAAATATGAAGAATATTGTGATGATTTTGTATAATACAAAATATGATTTTTTTTTTATTTGACCATTAAGCATTTAAAAGACCTCAGTACCCAGAATCATTACAATGAATCAGATTTATCAAACTGTCCATGAATTAGTGAATCAAAACACAGACTCAATGACTCACTTGTACATTTGACATGCTTTAATTATTCAACATTGCTATTTATCGGGGTGTTATATTTGTGCTTGTAAAATAAAATGTTTTATTTAGTTAAAAACACAGCAAATCCATAGATACTGAGATCATCATCAAAAGAATGAAAACACTGAGATATTAAAGTCCCCCTGTGGTGAAAATCAAGCTTTTAATGTTGTTTGTATATGTCTATGTGGTGTTTTTAATATGCTTTAAGACAAATTCATAAGTCAACACCATTGCTGAGTATTTTCTCCTTAAAACTGCAGTGAACCAAAGACAGTCTCAAAAACGCGGTTTGAAATCGCTGGTGTTTCTGACGTCACAAACTACCTTGTAACCAATCATAACAACATGTGATCATCAACGAGTGGATCTCTGAGCTGGTGCGAGTGAGTGGAGGCGGGGCTAATTTGCATATTCATTGAACCGTGTATACTAAATGAGGCAAGAATGTAGAGATACATCCAAGCTATTTTAAGGCATAAAAAAAAAAAAAAAAAAAAAGGAAAAAATGTTTAAATATATCATTTTGGTGATTAAAGATGAGTTTTAAGGAATGCAATTATTGACAACAGGGGGACTTTAATGTTTTTTTTTAGCACTACTGTAAATCCTTAATTGCCATTACCAACTTTTCAAGAGATGGTAAAGAAAATTATTAAGTTTGAGAACCACTGAGAGCAGTGCAAGCAACCACACCTGACGTGAAAAGTGGCCTATACCTGTATATAATTCCAATTAAGATGCTGTTTCTTTGGAAAATTTAAATGTCAGTGAAAGCAAAACTCAGAAGAAGCCAATATAAGAATCAGGATTAGAATAAAACACCTCGCTGAACAATTGCAGAAAGGATAATTTGACTAATTTCGATACAAATAACCAGAATGTTGCCACTTGGCTGCTCTTGGACTGGGACGTCTTGTTTAATCTGAATGTGCTGCATAGCTTTGGATTCCATTTATCCATGAAGCCAAATCAAAATCCACTTCCCAACACCTTATTAAATACTGGCTGAGTGCTTCCTCTGTCTCCGCTTTTCACTGGGGAGCAAAATGCAAAACGTCTTTGTAGTTGTCTGTCTCTCTGAGTGGTTTGATCACGAGCCATGCTGTTGTTCCTGTCATTCGTATCCGGCAAACCCTCCACTGGCCAGGGAAAGTCTATTCCAGTTTAACCTTACCACTCTGATTATGAAAACACAAGCTTCTTTTTGATCCCTAGTCATGACGTTCATTAGCGGGATGTTGATTATGCAGTCATAAACCTAACTGAGATGCTAAGAATGAAGAGTAATGATCAAATGCTCTTTGATGCTCTTTCATGAGAGGGTTTGTCCTACCAGTGTGCTTTTACACAGGTGTGCAATTACTCTATATAAATATATCATTAGCTATACAGATAGACCTCTCAGTTATCTTCAATGTTTAATACAATCAGCTGATGTTATGTTAAAATTAAAGTTCAGAAATCTTCAGTGCCTCATGGTCCAGCTGTGACTTGATAAGGCAACAAGCATTAAAAGCTCTTAATCTCTTTCCTGTAGATTTGTTTTGATACCAGAATGTCAGAAGTCGATACTAATACCACTGGAATGCAATGATTCCCAATACTAATTTCAATACACAGCCAAAACTAATATGCCTAATTTAGCCTACTGAAATAGTTACATGTATTTCTAAGTGACAAGATATTTTGATGGACACTTGGTATCATTATGCTGGGTATTCTTTACTCACTGACCACACAGAGATTTTTGGATCCAATGCAACCTGCCAATGTGAAGTGCACATTGATATTTTATATGAATTTTCAGAGAATATAGCTTAGTTACACAAGAAGTGTCCCTTGGCAACTGGAAGGATTTATGGTGTTTTCTAGCAAGCTTGATTGCTAGTCATCAACACCAGTATGCACAAACAAAATAAATAGTAGAGTCAACATTCACAACAGAAGCCCAATTATGTCTGCAAACTGACACGCTGCCAAATTTGTGGCTTACAGTAAATCTTGAGATTCCCTCTAATAATTATGATATCCTGTCGCTCAAACAGTAGAGCATGCCACTACTACATGTAAGTCGCTTTGGATAAAAGCATCTGCCAAAAGCATACATTTTTACAGTATCTAATGTAAATACTATTGTGGTCGCATTCAAGCGTGCTTATTTGTGTTCAGTCTCGCTCCACATGACTGTTTATTAAAGTTGCAACATGAAACGGAATTTGCAATAGTCTTTTGTAATAGTTTTTAATTTGCAATAGTCTTTCCTATTGTGGCATATTTCCTAGTTAAACGGCTTCTCAAACAAGATAAAAATGTAGGCCGGGGCTTGATTTTGTCCATATGGAATTGATTGGATGGTTGTGGTTTGCTATTGGTAGATCTTTTTCACTTTTAGTTTGAACAAAATCGCTGGTAACTTTTTTCATTTGCAACTAGTAAAAACGTGTAGCACCTGATGTCATAGAGTTCATCTGAGCATAGTGTTTTTTCGAACCATCTCTTTAACAATGAAATGCAGGTCACATTTGGGGTCAATTACTACCATAGACCATCAGCATCTCAACTAAGAGCCAAGCTATTACAGCACTGCCCGTGCCCAAAGAGACTATCGACAGGAGCGCCTCCGCGCAAGCGGCATATGCATTGATTATTTTGTGGGGGAGTTTATCACTCACTCTGTCACTAATGTCAGCAGCAGCGATACGAGATAACCAACCGAATCTTCTTTCTATACAGAAAATGGGCAACAAAGAGGAAGGAGAGACAACAGACTGTCACCTACTATAGTGGGAAAGAAGGAAGGAGGAGAACTGGTGAGAGAGTCAATGGAGGGTTTGATTGCTCTTTTTTGTCTGGGAATAGTTAATCGAAAAGCTAGACTTTTGACTTGAGGTTGCTATTCTGGTCATGAATTGCACAGTTAGACAGGAAGAGACATCTAACTGACATGTGAAGAGACTGACCACAGTGAAATTCCTTGTAAAACTGGTAGAAAACTGTCGTGCCTGATTTAATTCAAGCCAACTGCTCCATTTACAATGTTGCCAGATTGGGCGGATTTCTGCTTAATTGGGCGGTTTTGAATTTGATTTTGCGCAAAATTGGTTTGGTGGAGAAAAACGTTGTGCTGGTTTGGGGTCAGTTTGGAAACGTTCAAACATTTCAATTTTATAGGCTAATTTGTTAACAAATAAAACTCAAGTGTGCAGGTCCTCCATCCAATCAGTCATCATGACGTTACTAAACACACACACCCACTGCAGAGTCGGCTGGCGTTGGTGATGACGTCGCCAACGAGCCCGCACTTTTAGCAAAGTGGTATAAAAAAATATAAATATAAGTTGTAGCTACAGTAAAGAGTAGGAGAGTGACCCAACTCTCAAAAGGTGGATTACACCTGTGGTGGGATATAACTGCTCTTTGTAAATATACTGTAACTGTAACTGCACACTGGCCTGACCAGGACATCTGCAACTTTTAAACCGTCCAGGCTGCACCTCCTTGTCCCCGACAGCTGAAAGCACTTTTGACTACAATGTATACTGCATAGTTCTGTTTGAAGTTAAACACTATTATTATTGATGTTAATTTTTTGAACACGAATGACACATTTTCATCTGTTATCACTAATTTATAACATAAGTTGCTTATTACGATAACTTATATTGGGCATGTGTGTTTCTGAGGGTTAAATGCAAATACTTGAAATACTTAAATAGTTTCTACCTATTTGGGTTGAATGTCTTTTTTGTCATATTTGCTCATTTTCTTTTATTGTATTTGCTATGTTTTAATTCATTTTCCTGTTGTATTGTTCTCCTAGTAGGAAGTTGATTAATTTTTATAATTTTATTTTGTGATCATTATTTAGTTTTAAGGAGGTAAATGGTCCTTATAAACATTGGTTGTAGTGACAATAGAACTCTATCACGTTATTTTGGCAGTGAATGTTTTGGGCGGGGTTTGGGGAGCTTTTGGGAAAGAAATTATCACCCCAATCTGGCAACACTGTCCTGAAGCCTTTACAAAATATTAACTGTGGGGGATTAAAATGTTCAAATATTAGTATATGGCATATTTTCTTAGGCTCACCAAGGTTTTTATTTCATTAAAAATAGTTAAACACTATTGTGAAATATTATTACAATTTAAGTGTTCTATTGTAATACATCTTAAATTGTAATTTAAATGGTAATTTAAATGATGCATAATTTTCAGCATCATTACTCCAGTCTTCTGTGTCACATGATCCTTCAGAAATCATTCTAATATTCTGCTTTCTGTCTTAAATGTTTGATCAAAATAGAAGTTTTAGTGGAGAATTCACCAAGAATGAACTGCACCTACTGCACATGCTGTGTTGTTTTAGTGCCCAATTCACTAAAGGAATTATACGGATGAGGCAATGCTGCAAACACACCTGCTGAATAATTACATCATTGCCTGGTAATTCCTTGATGTGGTGGTGACAACATTTGTAGAAATATGTCTCTACACTAAGGACTATCAAAACAACACCACCATCAAGACAGATTTGAATTTTGCCTGAATGCCCACCATTTTGTTTTCATATAACTTTATAAAAATAAATATTGACATCAAATGCTTAATATTTTTGTGGAAATCGTGATATCCACAAATCCACTCAAATGTTTTGGGAAGTAAGATTTAAAAAAATAATTAAAAAACTTTATTCAGCAAGGATGCATTAAATTTAGTGACAGTGACAGTAAAGGCATTTATGATGTTACAAATTTTGTTTATTTCAAATAAATGTTTTGAATTTTCTAAAGAATCCTGAAAAAGTAACATTATTTTCACAATGAAAGCAACAAAAGCTATTTTTATATTGATAATAAAAACCCTTATTAATAAGTGAGCACCAATAATAATTGAGACTCAGACTTTCATTCTAGCCCCACAGACTCAGCAAATATTAATTATAGCCAATTTTGTTTGCTGTCAGTATGCATTTAGAAATGGAAGTCACCATTCAAATACGTTTTACACAAAATTTTACACAGGTACAATTCGAAGTGCTGAGGTTACACAAGACTTCTACTATTAATTCCCAAAAGCCTCTGCCTCACAAGCATAAGTGCTTGAGACAGGCTTCTCGGTATCAGCGGGCAAATTAAACTCGTCAGACTCATTTTTGGCTAAGCCTGCAGACTATATTCCCTTGACTATTTCAGTTCCCAGTAATGTCTGTAGAGACCAAAATGAGCCTGACCAAGAAATAACTAATCATTTTGCAAATCACATTAGAGATGAAAGCACCTGCCTCCAAGTATGAAACAAGTATAATGTATTTTGCAGATGTTTCATTCTGATAAACATCTTGGCCATAAAGATTTCTGTCAACAGTACATGGAACATATAGATATATCAATGTATCAGACCAAAATTCTACTGCTCAGACATTGCTCTTTCATAACTCAACACATTTCCTCTTGCTGACAAATAAATGAATTTCTCAGTCCAGGTAACACAAAGAACAAATGAACACTGTTCATTTACAAATATTACAGACACTGTAACAATACAAAGCAGGTTGAAAATCTGCAAAGTTATGCTTAAAATAATAAAATAAACATGCCATTTTTAATGTAGTCATTAATCAAAACTTTTGTTGAATTGCTTTTCAAAAACATATGAAACCCAAAGTGTATACATGAATGCATTTTAAAATAGATTTTTCATTTTCATCATTTCAGACATCCTTATTTATCATTGACCCAGCTATAAAATGAATGTGAAGAATGTAATTTAGCCTTGAAAGAATAAGATCTTATTTTCCCCCTACCAAAATACATAGAAAGTACAGCCACATACAGAAGAGTTGGGTTCCTAAACGAAAGCTGTACCCTTGAGCAAAACACTTGAAGCACTGAATGAATGTTTGCCAATATGGCTGGCCTTTTCAATTGAATTCAAGTGAAAGATTCAGACAGCCAAGCTACAAAATGACAAATTCAGAATATACCTATACATATCAGTAGTTTCGTCATTTAAAAACTAAATGTATTTTATTATACACTGAAAATATTGGCAAGATCTATTCTTGGCACATATTAAGAGCTAAATAGTTTTTTAAGGCGACTTATCCTGCTCTCAAATTCACTGACTCGCTCATTGATCCACTGCGTAATGACTTAAATTCAGTCTATTTCTCACAAAAAAATATGTCTTTAAAAGATTTAGAAGATAATGCACGAGTCAAATTGTGCACGTTTATGTATTTTAATGGTGCTTTTACATCCTTTCTAAAGCTTGGCAGCTCCAGTTCTTATTCAATGGCAGAATTAGCATTTTTGTGTGAAATAGTTCAGTCAAGAAAGTCTAACCGAGTGCTGATTGGTTCCTCTAACGGCAAGGCATTGGCCAACCAGGCGTACTTCCTGAGGTCTACCTACTCTATCAGGTTCGATTTGAAGGTAAACAACACTCCTGCCAAAAACACAATGATAAAGTACTGAATGATAAATATGATCGCAAAGACAATAATGCAGCTGGCTCAGAGCCAGAGCAAAGCAGATGTTATCTGCTGTTATTCTAATGCAAGATGAATATTCACTAAAGCTGTTAGCAACCTTTCACTATTTTACAGCGAGTAAGGCAGCCAACCTCACTTCAATCAAACTCATTTGATGTGTGTTAGGAGGAGAGACTAGGGAGGAGAATCAACTCACAAAACAAGCAGCAAGTGACAGTTGCACGGATCAGAGAGGGTGATCGGTCAACTTAAATCAAGTCTAATCTTCTTATTGATTAACTGTCTTAATGTTATTCATGGAAACATACAACAAATCATTACAGCACTCTTCAGCAGTGAGATTGCCTTTCTGTCACTCTGATTAAACGAGGCGTCAATTAAACAGGGGAAATTTGGCAACCTAAAGTACCTTTTGCTTTTAGTCTAGACAAAGCCTGAGTGTTTAATGTCAGTTGGTCGTCAAATTAGATGTCAAACGCTTTTGTAGTAGATGATGATGATGTGGTAAGTCTCTGAGAGGAATGAACAGAGTGTTTTAAATCATTTTTAGACCACGGTAGAGTTCAAAGCTCTTTAAACGTACGGCCCCAAAACTAAGTGAGGGCCTCTCATAGCATTTTGAGCCAATTATATAATTAATACATTTGTCTATTCATTGTATGATCTAATGAACAATTGTAACCACATTTATAATACTCAATAATACAAAGCCTTTAGAAAGTATAAAGCATTAAAACACGTGACAAACAACTGTTTTCACATGTAATAAGGAATCTGCAATTATTATAATGAATTTTAGGCTTGTTACCAAAAATCTTAACCCTCTGGAGTCTGAGGTGTTTTCTGGGCCCTGGAGGTGTTCTGACATGCTCTGACATTTGTGCTTTTTTCAGTTATTTATAAACATGTTAATGGCAAAGGTGTAAATTCACTCTATATAGCACAAACAGGGCTACCAAAATATGTGATCACCATGCATGTATATTTTTTTATTTTTAAGAGAATAATGCTTATGCGTGGTTATTGAAAAAATAAAAAATGAAAGTTGCTGAAAGAAGACCTCAAAACTCATAATAAATATGCATGAATAAGACTTTTGAGAAATGGATGTTCTTCCTTCAAGTTCTGGCTTCAAAATTATGTGAAAATAGTCTTGCTTTATCGTTCAGATAAAACCATACATTGATCTAAATTGATGTAAAACAGGTTTTGCTTGGAAAGCCATTATGCGAGTGGGCGTGAACGAGGAGTGGTTTACACCTTGGAATACAAAATGTCCCACCCATTATGCATAATGACTCTGCATAATTAGCCATTCATTCAGGTGTGACTCTGACTGACTGAGCCACAATGCAAGGACAAAAAATTAGAAGAAGACTTATATTGACCATTTAAGATTTTGCTTACATCTATCTTGTAAATATGTTTTGCTATTTTATTAAAAAGGTTACAATTACAACAATAATTAAAATTTCAACAATATTTCAAGTGTACTCTTTCTTTGTAAAAAAAAAAAAAGATTATAGGCCTACATTTTATGCCTATCTATGTATTCATTAGTTTGAATATAGCCAAAATTGGAACAGCTAACATCTTAGTTGATGACTTTATTTTATATATATATAAAAATTGCTAAACAAAAGCTTATTTGATATATATATTCAGTATATTCTACAGTAAAAACTGTACTCAAATCTAGTCAACAAAATGTTGTCTTTCATATTTCGCCTGACTGTAACGTTGTTTTTATGAAATATTAGGGCATATAAATGTTAATTTGCAGTTTAATACGTATTGCTTATACAAATAGCCTACATTTTATTTCAACATATTTCAGTCGATTTTTACTCATCTCAGTATAGTAATACAGTTTGCTAAAACATCCTCATTCATTCACACACGCGATTTAAATTTAAACTGTCTTTTTGCGAGCTGTGGTAAACAGCGCGCATCTCTGCCGTTCATTCATCAAAAACAGAAACCCGATTCACGTGAGAAGAAAAAAAAAACTTACAGTATTCCTCAGCTCGCTCCTCGATATACCCGCACTTCTGAGGTACTTTTTTCATCAAAAGCTTATGTGGCAGTATATTCTACAGTAAAAACTGTACTCAAATCTAGTCAACAAAATGTTGTCTTTCATATTTCGCCTGAATTTACTCCAAATTTTGACTGGTAGTGTATAATACAAAATCTATGGGGATCAAAATTAGATTTACAGCAAAAGAGAGACAAATTTACACTAACTACTGTACAATAATTTTAGTAAAAAAAAATAGTGGTGCAACCGACCACAAAACTCACGTTTCAAATCATAGACTTTTTTTGAGTCACGGATCGAATCATTTTTTCATATCAGCAAAAAAAGAAAAAAGAAAGAAAAAAGTGTGGGGAATCGTGCAAATGCATCTTTGCTTTCCAATTATTACTTAATGCCAGTGCTCTAAACCGGTTTAAGGAATGAAAACAAAAAATGGAAACTAATAAAAAAATTAGTAACTGACAGGAGTAATTCTGACACGTATACATTCAAAGGCTGTTTCCAACATATCAGCCACATCACAGGCAATTACTAATGGAAATACAATATACTGTTGTTTGTCTATAATGTGATTACAGGGAAATGGGGAGTTTACTGCATGGATGTCTTTTAGAAGAATGTAGCTCAGGCTTCAAATGACAGACACATATGAATATGAAACTGCAAAGAAAGGTGCACACATTGTAGAATAAGCAGATACCTGTTATCAGACTGAGGGAAGGAAATTTAGTCAAACTGATATCTGAATGCTCTCCAAAAGCAATTATTTAGCCAATTTCAGCGAACATCTATCTCTGTTATTCCATCCACTCCCACAGATTTATACACTTACTCAATTAAAAGAATGAATAGTGGGACAGCATGCGCATAACAAATTAAAGCTCCCTTGAGAGCAACCGCAGTGGTGATGGGAAATTGATATTTTGAATTCAAGTACACTGACTGTAATATAAGATGTACTACTTGAACCATAAACCAAATTGAATACTACACTAATTTATTCTTTTCTGCTACTGTATGCTGCAAAATATAGATTACACTAAACAATGAGGGGCCTTTGCGACCAAACCATTAAAACCTCTTAAGAATTCCACAGCGTATTTTCCGTTTTTGGTAATTCCTTTACGATGCGCCATTAAAACCCATCAAAACAATGATGAGGGTTGAGGCACAATAGTGGTTAGCTTCTAAGATAAAACCTCTTAAGAATTAAAAAGACTAAATTAGTAACATCTTTTGTGGGATGCAGATTATGCATGGATTAAGGGTAAAACGGTATGAGAACAAAAACATATTTTACGATTGTATAGAGCACATTAAAGAATGTGTCAACATCTCCTCAAGAAGATTTCACCCAATAACTGAATTAAAATCTTTATTAGGTAAAAAAATGTGACAGGTAATGAAATAATGTACTTTTTTTGCGTCAGTGGCTGACAGATTTTAACAGATTCTTTTTTTTTTTTCTTTTTTTTTTTTTTTTTTTTTTGCTTCTTACTGCTAAATTCAAAGTAAAAACCACCAACGAAAGACATTTCTTTTTCTAAAAAAAAACATTAAAAATATATAGCATCAATTCATGCCCAGACAGATCACTTGGCGGTAGCATCTAATGAGCTGCATTGGCTCAAACTGCATGCCAGAACAACCAGCATATTCATTTTTCCTCTGTATAATATCTGTTGTTTTGATATGGCTTTCTCCATGAAAGGAGATCAAATTTGCATACTGTTCCATTTCAGAAGAGAGAAAGACTTTTGTGATATAGAGGCAGAAAGCCAATAATACATCTGATGTGGCTTAGCGACATTATCATGCCTTGCATATTAAACAGTCTTTTAAAGCATCTCTTTCCTGTATTTCCTCACTCTTCGCTTCTTCAAACATATGAATATTTCAGCAAACACTCTAATTTTCTCTAATCTAATTTCATGTATGGAAATATACATCAGATTAAAAGCATTCCATTATTTATTAAATGCCATTTGAACTATTGTACATCACCAGTGTCATTTGCGATTATGTTCATATTATTTGTCATTCGAACTGCTGTGTCTACAATTTTTGTTTAAGATGTGACACTTTGTGGTAAGCAGCAGCATGAAATAAAATATGTTTACAACTCTCTGCAATTCTATGAATAAATCATAACATGTCAGTTTTGGTCTACCAGGGTGAGAATGAGGGGATTTTCATTGATTTTGACAAACACCACGAGTCTATATATTGCTCCTGACACTCAATGATCTCTCCTGTGCAGAAAAGCAGTTGTTTGGTTTTCAAACTTTTTAGACCAAGTACCTTTGATCAAATAAGAACATCCAACACCACCTACTCACAGTAATGTCCTCCTATTTTCCTGATATATATCTGATAGTGCCGATTTGTTTTTGTTTTTTTTAACAATACTGATGCATGCTAGTCAGAGACAGGTATCTTTAAGGGGAGGGGCATTTTCATTCTAGAGAGCATCTGATTGGACAAAAATCTGTGCAGTACAAGATGAGTCATAAATATTTTTGGTCTGCTTTCCAGGAAGAAAAACACTGTAAACTATTTCTATCTGCTAAAAAAAAAATAAAAAAAAAAAAAAATGGATCCATGGAAGAATCCTGCATCTAAAAATACACACACTGCAATATTAACAACAATGCAGTTTGTAAGGCCAATTCAAACATTATTACTAAATCTACATTTTGGGATATGATCTTAAAAATTCTAGCATCTATTCAAGAGCTGTCAGACCAGTCGCATATTACTGATATAATGTTCAAACTGCTGAATCCCGTCAGTCAAAAATGTCACTTTTAAAATTTGCCTTATGAAATCAAGCATCTAAATGCCACTCTCTATTTGACTTTGAGGGCAAACTGAATAATATCTCACCTTTAGAGGTGAATGCCTCTGCACAAAATAAAATGTGGATGTGTAAAGCTATTCCCTTCATGCTCTGCAGGGAAACATGCTATGAATTATTCACACAAAGCTCTTTTAAATTTGTATATATTTATCAGAATTTATTAATAAAACATGATCTATTGTAATAATGCTAAAACTATCTTCACCGAAACTTCTCAGCTAAATACTTGCATATTACAAAGATTAATAGTGGGTTCATGTATATTGGGTTTACCACAGTAAAAACAGTAATATTGTGAAATATTATTACAATTTTAAATAACTTTTTTTAATTGAATATATTTTAAATAGGGCTGAATATATTTTAAATTAATTACATGATGTGCCAATTAATTAATCTAACTAATCGCAAATCAAATTCAACCCAAAAAGATAGTCATTATTGTGTTAAATGAACAAGACAAAATCCTGAACAAAATATTCCGTTACAGTTTAGTAGTAATGATTTCATGAAGTTCTTCACTGAGAAAATAGAAAACATCAGAACCACAATTGTAAACGTTCAATCCTCAATCGCGCCTTATAATTCAGCCTCAATTATCACCCCGCAAGAACAATTACAGTGCTTTACAATTATAGAACAAAAAAAGTTAAATAAACTTATCACTTCATCTAAAACAACAACATGTTTACTAGATTATATACCAACTAAACTATTGAAAGAAGTGTTACCTGTAGTGGAAGAGCCTCTCCTCAATATTATTAACTCGTCTTTATCTTTAGGTTATGTTCCAAGAACATTTAAACTGGCAGTTATAAAACCTCTCATTAAGAAACCACAATTAGATCCACATTATCTAGCAAATTATAGACCCATTTCAAATCTACCTTTTATGTCTAAAATACTAGAAAAAGTTGTGTCCGCTCAACTAGGCTCTTTCTTGCAAGAAAATGACACCTATGAAAAGTTTCAGTCTGGATTCAGGCCGCACCATAGCACTGAAACTGCGCTCGTTAAAATCACAAATGATTTACTTTTAGCTTCTGACCAAGGCTGTATGTCAATATTAGTTTTACTTGATCTTAGTGCTGCGTTCAATACTATAGATCACACAATACTCTTAGATCGACTACAAAATTATACTGGCGTTCAAGGACAAGCATTAAGCTGGTTCAGATCATACCTATCTGACCGCTACCATTTTGTTTATTTAAATGGAGAAAAATCGATCATAACTCCAGTAAACTATGGAGTGCCGCAGGGATCTGTGTTGGGCCCTCTATTATTCTCAATATATATGATGCCACTTGGAAATATTATAAGGAAACATGTAATTAGTTTCCATTCTTATGCTGATGACACTCAAATCTATATTTCATCACGGCCAGATGAAAACGCTAAATTATCCAAATTGACAGAGTGTGTTAAAGATATAAAAGATTGGATGACGCGCAATTTTCTTTTATTAAATCCAGGCAAGACAGAGGTACTAATCATCGGTTCAAAAAACCACCCACAAAACCTCTCACAATACAACTTTAACATAGTAGGATGTCCTGTTACTTTATCCTCTACAGTAAAAGACCTGGGTGTTATACTAGACTGCAACCTGTCTTTTGAAAATCATATTTCATATGTTACAAGAACAGCCTTTTTCCACCTTAGAAACATTGCTAAGCTACGTAATATGCTATCTGTTTCTAATGCAGAAAAGTTAGTTCATGCATTCATGACCTCGAGACTAGATAACTGTAATGCTTTATTAGCTGGTTGTCCTGCATCCTCAATAAACAAGATACAGTTAGTCCAAAATGCCGCCGTTCTGTCTAGTTCTAACTAGATCAAGAAAATATGATCATATAACACCAATTTTATCATCACTACATTGGTTACCTATAAAGTTCCGTATTAATTACAAGGTATTGCTACTGACTTATAAAGCCCTAAACGGCTTAGCTCCAGTCTATTTAACCGATCTTCTATCGCCCTATAATCCATCGCGCTCCTTAAGATCACTAAATTCGAGGCTTTTGGTCATACCTAGGATATCCAGATCCACCAAAGGAGGGAGAGCATTTTCACATTTAGCTCCAAAACTCTGGAATAGTCTTCCTGATACTGTTCGTTGCTCAGACTCGCTCTCCCAGTTTAAAACTAGATTAAAGACGCATCTCTTCAGCCAGGCATTCATATAATTCTTTTAATCTGACAGGTAAATCTGACCTCTAGTTCATAAACGCCAGAGGAGAACTGGCCCCCGACTGAGCCTGGGTTCTCCCAAGGTTTTTTTTTTTCTCCATTAGGTCACCTGATGGAGTTTTTCGGTTCCTTGCCACTGTTGCCTTTGGCTTGCTCAGTTGGGGATATTTGGGGATATTTAACTTAATTGATCAATCAACGATACTATTGATCAGCATTACCAAACGTGGACGTTCCACTAGAAACAAACATTGATGTATTGTTTTAATTTATTACTGTGAAGCTGCTTTGATACAACCTATGTTGTGAAAAGCGCTATATAAATAAACTTGACTTGACTTGACTTGACTTAAATGAGAAAGCATCAAATAGACATTACAAAAAGTACCTTTAGATAGAAATATTTTACTTGATTCATCATAGAATTTAGTCCACATAAACTTTTATGCTTCAATGGTCATCGTTTTTTTCTCAGAAGCTCAGAATTGGTATTTAGATATATTTACAGACCAAAAGAGTCTTCAGAATATCATCTTTTTTTTATATAAAATCGATATTTCTTTGAAAATGAACATGATGCAAACTCTATCTCAAAAATGCTCATGCAAACAAAGGAGGATATTTCTTTTTTTCCCCCTATTTTTTCGTTGTTTTGGATTAAAAAGTGGGATGCATTTTGAAGAGTGGACCCTTACATTGTAATGTATGCTGTTGTTTCTTGGATTCGTCCGAACTGATATGAACCATACGAGATGAAAGATGAGTATAGCGGTTAATTTTGCTCATTTTTACATGAACAGTCCTTTTGCATTTAATTTAACCCTTTCCTCTCTGGTGTATTGATTGCAAAAACAAGTTTAGAACATGATTCTTGAGTGTTTTAGCTTTCAAATGATGCATAGTTTATGATTGTCAGTTGAATATTTGTTATAAAACAAAGCTTAAAAATGTAATAAAAGTATAGCCACGCCTCCGACGGCCCGCCCACGGGCCAATGCTAGCTAACAGGCTAACTTGTATTGAACCTGGAATATTCCTTTAGCATATGATTAAGATTCGTACCTATTAGGTGTGTAACGAGATCTCGTGCTGCAGAAATCTCCCAATATGAATGCTATCTTATGCTGGGCTGTGTAGTTGTAACCATCTCTCGGCTCTGTATCATGCTTGAATAAAAACTTGGTCTCCATTTGCACTTTGAATATTGAGAGAGAACTTTGATTATGATTGCACTTATTGTTTGCGCTTAATAAGACTAAGAGAAAACTGTGTTATTCATTTTTATTTATACTGTTTTGATTTCTATGTTCAATTTGTGGAAAGGAGTTCAATAAGAAAGTCACACATAGCCTCAATCAGAAGTTCTGGAAGCTCATAATTCATGTACGGTAAGGTCTGAAGAGACTCATGAAATCATACAGGAGAGAAGCCAGTCAGTTGAGTTTGTGGCAAAACCTTTTACAGTGCTTGAGTATTGTTGTCTTTTACTGCATATGATTATTCATACTCAGAAAGTAGAACTGAAATGACATTCATTACAAGATGATTAGTTAAAACATTATTTCACATATTGAGGATTTCCTAAAAATACTGTGTAAAAATCAAGTCTCGTTCTCGTGAACTCAATCTCGTGTCTTGTCTTGTGAGCTAACTGTCTCATCATTACCCTATTGACCACAAGATTATCAATACAGTGTATATTAAATATGGGAAATTGTTCGGCTCTGCTCCTCCATGAGAAAATATTCTGCAGAATTCAAAATAAAACAAGAAAAGCCTTAAAAGTAAAGCAGGCTTGCTGCTCCTTTGTGCGAATATAGAATAGCACACCTGCAAATAAAAACAGCATGACTGCCACCGAAATCTACTCTCATAGCTGTGCAATTGTGGATTAAAGTATTCAGTTACCAGGTAACCTCGCTGAACGGCTGGAGGATACGACCAACACAAGCTTCCTTTGCTCTGAGACGCATCAGTGAGTCGCATTCAAAGTAACTCTCCAGAAAACCCTACGGCTTCCCACATTCCACCACAACAACTGTCGCCACCAAGAAATGATTGGCAGGGCTCTTCTCTAGAGACCTGAGGTTTAATACTCATGCAGGTCACAGAACAGCAGCCCTCAAACCCACCAAAAAAAAAAAAAAGCTTCATTCCATCATGATTCAAACATACAGCTGTATGGTGATGCTTCTCCTGTCGTTTGCCAAACACCTGAGACTGGAGAGAGACTCCATATTAAGAAACAACCACTTGCACTTTACTCTTATAAATCTAGTCCCTCAAGACAACACCGCGTGTCTCCAGGTTCATTCATTATAGCAAAGTACAAACTGCCCTTTATAATGTTCTGTTTCTAAACTGGGATGATAAGCAGTGTTCAAAGCTTTTGTAAAATAGCCAATATGCACACACCTGTGACCGCAAATCAGGTTTCCCGCACCTTTTGACTAATGTATTTGCATGACTCATCCAGTCTTTTATGAATCCTGAATAAAGATTTGAAAAATCATTTTACAAAGACTGCACTCACAGAGAGCAGGGGATGAAATATTTTAAAGAAAAGAAAAATTATGTTCACTACAGAAATTTCTGTGACTGTAAGATTTATAAATTTTCATGACTTTCTGCAGGCCAGAAAATCACAATTTTAAATTTCCAGGAAACTCTTTGAACTTTCTTTGATCATTATGGTGCTTGGCAACAGCTGACAGGCTAATGGATTGCATTAGACACAAATACATTTTTGTCATTATTATTACATAAAATCTATTGGACATTAATGTATTTTATCATATTCCTGTTGCTGGCATTTAATACAAGAAACAAGCCACTCAAGCTTGTTTGTTACAGTGATCTGTTGCATGGCAAAAAAAAAAAATAATAATTCCTGATAAAAACATCATCTTTGTCTGTTTATTATTTATTTTAGTTAAATTATCATAATATATTACAGTTTATTTCTTATTTTAATCATTGCTTATTTTGTAGCTTATTTTTATTATTTTTTCACTTCACTTTCTAAGCTTTACAATTGTTGTACAGAATTTTGGGAACTTGTGTAGTGACATATTTAAAGCCAACTTTTACAATCAAGATCAATACTTATTCGTTAGCCACATTTGTCAACAGTGCAATTATAAAAGCTGCATAATAACAATAACAGAGTTATCAAAATGCTGCTGTGTACAGTATACTATGACATGTCACACATTTCAGGACAGAAACATATTTCTTATCAACTACCCATTTATCAAACACTGGTGTCAAATGCTTGTTGTACAGTGATTTTATTATGATTAGGGGGTTTTAAAGTGAAGAACGTGCCTTAAGCCTGGTAAAATCACTGTAGTGCAAGGTCTTGAGTGGCTTATTGCCTAAAGTTGGTATGAAACGGATGTTGAGATAGTCTTTTCATCCTATTGCAATGTACAGTTGAAATCGAAGTTATTCAACCCCCATTGCAAAACAAAAGTTCAGACTTTCAGCTGTTTGCAATGAACAAATCAAACAAAAAAATAATTGAAATAGCTCAAAACAACAATTGTTTCAAATTGTTTCCCCAAGTTCAACTGAAAATTCAACTTTTAATGACTTCTGCAGTCTCAAAATTATTCAACCCCCTGAATAGAGTCCCTCACAACAGCACAAATCTGCAAAACAGGTGTTGTAATCAAGGGCTTCATTAATTGCACCAGGTGTGCTTGAGCTATAACACATTAAATATCTCAACTGGCTAGGTTTGTTGAGTGTAACATTTGACTGCATGTTAGAAATATAGTTAAAAATAGTTAAATGTAAAAAAAAGTTAAGAGAAACCTGCAGCGTGTGGAAGGCAAGATGGATTCATTGAAGTATCAGGAAATACTGGGAGAAAACGTCATGCCGTCAGTGACGAAGCTGAAGCTTGGGCGTCATTGGATCTTCCAACAGGACAATGATCCCAAGTATACCTCAAATTCCACCAAAGCTTGGTTGCAGAAAAAGTCCTGGAAGATTATACAGTGGCCATCACAGTCACCTGACTAGAACCCCATAGAAAATTTCTGGTGGGATTTGAAGAAGGCAGCTGAAGCGCACAAACCCAGAATATTGCTGAACTGGGGGCCATTGCTCATGAGGAATGGGCTTAGATTCCTCAGAAACGCTGCCAGAAGCTGGTGCCTGGTTATACATCTTGTGTTCAGCAGATGCTTGCCATGAAGAGGTTGAATAATTTTGAGACTGCAGAAGTCATTAAAAGTTGCATTTTAAGTTGAATTTGGGAAACCACTTGAAACATGTTGTGTTAAGTGATTTCAATTACTTTTGTTTGATTTGTTCATTGCAGTCTGTAAATATTGCCAATTAACCTGATTTGCAATTGGGGTTGAATAATTTCGTATATCCAAGTGAAACAGCTTCTCGAACAAGAAAAATGTAGGGCGAGACTTGGTTTTGTCCATCGGGAATAGATTGGATAGTTGTGGTTGGATTTTACTGTGATATCATGTGAGTGACAGGTTACCCCGCCCTCGCGCCTGTAAACATGTCATCAGAGAGGAGAAGAGATGTCTCTGCAAGAGAGAGAGGAAGCTATTTTTATTATTGATTACGAGGGCACATAAAAAAAAAAATGAAAATCATGACAAATCGTGTATAATAAATACTGCAATATCTGATAAAAATAAGAATTATCTTTTTGATTTCATGGTGACTTTTTTTTAATGTTTCATGCAATCAGGGTGCACCATGCTCCAGTAATTGCTAATTGTTAATCTCATTAGAAACTCCCTGAAAAAGTAAAGTGTTTTTGTGGTACCAAACTCGTCTAGCCTGATGCTACAGCTGTTATTAATTCAGCACATTAACAGTCAGTCAGAACCATCCATGTGCTACTTCAACCTGAGAAAGAGCATGAATATGCCAGAGCAGGTGCTATGAACCCCTAAAAACAGATCAAACACTCTGAGATTTAGAAGCAGAGAGGTATCAATTTTCCTGTCAGTAAAGGTAAAAAATTTAACTGCGGCTCTGAGCATGACTAATACACATTTCCACAGATGTGTGTCTCTGTAAAATTTGGAGCACGTTCTGCGGCGTTCAGATAAGTAAAACAAGCTGACTTACCAGCATCTAACCTCTGACCTGGGACAAGGCCTGTTCCTTGCTGCCTGAAGAAATACATAGGTATGAATGACATTTTGATTTACACACTTCACAGAAGTCATTCCCTCCTGGAGACAAGCTCGGGGATACGCAAGCACATACCCCAGCAGTCTCCCAGATCCAGAAATAACTTCCCAGTGGGCAACTGGTTGTAAGGTTGCAGGACTGTGTTGGAGATGGTGGGGAGTAACATTGGGGCACTTCAAGGTTAGCCCTTCTAATCTATTCAGCCCGTTCATGGCAGACTTCCCATATGAAATCAGTTCCTCCTTGCTAAAATATAAATACAGCTATATTTTCATGTACTGTATAGAGACACATTATGTGAAAGTACTGTATACTAGTAGGTCACCAGATTCCAGTGTATTTTATGCATAATATTATAAAGACAATATGAACTTTAAGTTTAGTACAATGATAATAGAATTTTACTTAAGTCAAATTGGCAGCCTTTCCTACTCACTATTATGAAGAAATGTTAAATATCCAACATTTATACACAAATTTTACAGGACTTTTCAGACACATATATGCCAAAAGTTTGGAACATTTAAATATTTTCTAAATGTTTTTTTTTTTTTAAGACTGTTTTAATGTCTTAAAAACAGTAATATTGTGAAATAGTATTACGATTTAAAATGACTGTTTTCTATGTTGTGCTGCTTCATATCTTTGCGGAAACTTTAATAAACTATCATTAAAAAGTTTGGGGATTAAGAGTAAGATGTAAAAAAAAAAAATGTATTCAGCAAGGATGCAATTAGTTAATCAAAAGTGACAGTTTTTAATGTTACAAAATAAAAATAAATGCTGTTCTTTTGACATGAAAATTATTAATCAAAGAATCTTGAAAAAAATGTATCATGTGCCCACAAAAATATAAAGCAGCAAAAACGAACATTTATAATAATAACCATTATTACAAATTTAGCACTAATAATAACTGATAGTAATTGAGCAGAAAATCTGCATATTAGAGTGATTTCTGAAGGTTTACAAAGGTTTTACAGTTTACAAATATCCAAATAGAAAGCAGTTATTTTAGATTGCAATAATAATTCACAATTTTACTGTTTTTATGGTATTTCTGATTTTTGATTAAATAAATGCAGCAGTGGGGAGCTTAAAATATGTCTTTGAAAAACATTTTATAAATTAGTATAATATATTTAAAATACAATTATCCATTTAAAATAGTTTTTTTTTTTTTTTCAGACTCTAAAGTTGACCATTTACAGTGATGATCAGTCAATAAATTAAGCAGCAAGATATCAGTGCAGTGAAGCCTGATATCTGAATCGCTACACAGGAATCTGGTGACCTGTTGTCCTGGCCGGTGGGGGATTTCCAATGAACACTAGAGACTAATTACCATCGAGGGAGATAATGTAGTGATGGTGCAGTCTCATAGGCACATGCACCTGGGAATCCATCTGAATGGAAAAGCAGGACAGATGGCACAGTTCAATTGTGTAAAAAAGGCCAGGGCTGGAGATTTAGGTTTTCACATGTTCCAGCTGAGGCAATTTTAAACGGCTGAATAAACTGATCAGATAACATTCCTGGTCTCACTCTGCACTCACTGGAGAGATGATCTATAATTCTGAGCATCTTCTCCAAAAAGCCATGGCTTATTGAACTACGCACTTCCTTCTAATTTATATATAAATGATGTCGCTTTTATGCATTTGGCAAATACTTTTAAGCAAAGTAACATGCATTAATGTTGTGTAGCTCAGACCCATAATTTTTTAACTTTCAAAGGCTGCAGGTTTGATTCTATAAATTACCCATGGACTGAAGATATCTTCATATCTGTATTAGACTGCTTGTCTCACATATGAACAGTTCATCTTTAATCTGGCTCCAGAGACAAAGTCAATATATGAAGGGCAGCTCAAACGACAGACATGTTTATCAAACTGTGGCTTTAAGAGATCAACTGGACTGATGTTGCCATAATCTATAAAAGCCTTGAAGGGAAATACTAAGAAAAACGACCCTCTTTAAGGCTGGTATTACCGACCATTTTGTGTGATCAATGCTTTAAAGTATGAGACCACAACACAATTTGTAGCGTAACCTGTCAGTGAACCATTGTGCAAAAACAGGGTTTTCAAACGGTGAATTCTAAACGGTTCGCAATTTGATAGACTAAAATAGAACCAAATATACCTAAAAAAATAAGAACTGTATATTTGACATTTTAGCACAGAAACACACTGATGTAGCAAGTGATGTACTGTGTTAGTCATGAAAATGGAGATCATCCGGAAGAAATCCTACGATTTGATATGTGCATGTAAACATGTTTATCTCTGTACAACACCTGATGTTAAAATGCCAGGTGTAAACAGAGAAAAACTAACACTTTCTCTGAGCTTGCGTTTTGGCTTCTCTGACTGATTATTCTTCTTGTTCCTCATTGTGAACAGCTAAAACTTTTGATCCCTATGGTGAAAACTAAACTCTGCATGCAGGAAGTGTCTGTAGCTAATTACGTTTTGAGTCGTTTTGGCATGGATAAGGATGTGTGGTTGCCAAGGAACTAGTGGTTGCATTTGAAAACATCAACGGCTTCGTTTACACTTTGCATTAACATGCGATCACCGTGATCCGATCAAGCAGATCGGATCATAAGCCAATCAGGCTGAAGAGGCTGCAAGTACTAATAATGTGGATAGATGCCGTAATGGAAACGGTACAGAGAAACGTATGGGTCCAAGAACGTTGCCAGCTGTGGTGGGAAAAATGCGCGTTCTTTACAGAAAATGAATGATTCTACAACTTTCAGGTGCGAACTGCGAAGGCAAACATTTCAGTATATTTGTGATGTACTTCGCACTCTCCTCATGGAAAGTACAAGTTCCTCGAAGACATTTTAGGCAAACTCTTTAAAAATCTTCCTGTCATGAGCTGCTAAACAAATGTCTTCTGCAAAAAAATGCAATTCAAAACACCATGCATAACACTGTCATATGTAGAAAATTAATTAGCTTGCAAAGTCATTTTGCTTTCTTGCCAAGACACCCTGCAGTATTTGAAAGAGATATATGTGGATTTTGACTCTCATGGATGCAATAAATATTGTATCTGTCAGACCCAGGATTGTGGTTTATCATTCAGAATTGGAACACATGCTCATGACTCCCAGAGAATTTGGTCAATTTAGCAAGAATCTGAACTCACCCCCTGTTGAGCCACATTATAGTAGATGTAAAAACCACAGTAACTTCACAAGTCCCTTCAGTTCGACAAGAGTCTACAGATAAGGCGTGAGAAGTACTTTGTATTGCATGTGAAAACGAACGGGTAGTCAATGTATCCTGCGTAAAACAGTAATGTGGCAGGATTTCTAGATATGTGTAAGGACCTTGGCTGCGGAGTTCTTAATATATGGAGCTAGTGTTGTTGTGGGTAAACCAAAAAAGAGAGAACTGCAGTAGTCTAGGCAGGAAGTAATGAAAGCATGAACTGGGGTCTCAGCATCATTGATATTTAACCCTCAATTGCACACATTATGATACACCTACAGGTATAGAAAAAAATGTTTGACTTTTCTTTTCTTAGAATGGCTTACCTTGAAGTGCTGTATATAAAAAAAATGGAAAAAATATTGTTTTATAGTACCTTATGATGTGTTGCCATACAGCAACAACATACAATAGTGGACATTTTTTTGGGGAAAAAATGCCATTTAAATTTGATTTTTTTCCATAATACAAATGCCTTGGCAGTCCTTAACATATGACTAATCAACATTATATCACTAGCAGTAATGTTTTTATTACAGTTTAACAGATTGCAGCTGACCTTTCTACACTGAACAAAATTATAAAAGCAACACTTTTGTTTTTGCCCCCATTTTTCATGAGCTGAACTCAAAGATCTAAGACTTTTTCTATGTACACAAAAGGCCTATTTCTCTCAAAGATTGTTCACAAATCTGTCTAAATCTGTGTTAGTGAGCACTTCACCTTTGCCGAGATAATCCATCCACCTCACAGGTGTGGCATATCAAGATGCAGATTAGACAGCAAGATTAATGCACAGGTGTGCCTTAGGCTGGCCACAATAAAAGGCCACTCTAAAATGTGCAGTTTTATCACACAGCACAATGCCACAGATGACGCAAGTTTTGAGGGAGCGTGCAATTGGCATGCTGACTGCAGGAATGTCCACAAGAGCTGTTGCCTGTGAATTGAATGTTCATTTCTCTACCATAAGCTGTCTCCAAAGGCGTTTCAGAGAATTTGGCAGTACGTCCAACCGGCCTCATAACCGCAGACCACGTGTAACCACACCAGCCCAGGACCTCCACATCCAGCATCTTCACCTCCAAGATCATCTGAGACCAGCCATCCAGACAGCTGCTGCAACAATCGGTTTGCATAACCACAGAATTTCTGCAAAAACTGTCAGAAACCGTCTCAGGGAAGCTCATCTGCATGCTTGTCGTCCTCATCGGAGTCTCGACCTGACTGTAGTTCGTCGTTGTAACCGACTTGACTAGGCAAATGCTCACATTCTATGGCGTCTGGCACTTTGGAGAGGTGTTATCTTCACGGATGAATCTCGGTTTTCACTGTACA
The DNA here is from genome assembly GCF_964197995.2 of Scardinius erythrophthalmus. NCBI lineage: Eukaryota > Metazoa > Chordata > Actinopteri > Cypriniformes > Leuciscidae > Scardinius > Scardinius erythrophthalmus. The sequence continues at coordinate 33,930,067 of NC_138238.1, forward strand.
GGGCAGATGGCAGACAGTGTGTATGGCGTCGTTTGGGTGAGCGGTTTGCTGATGTCAACGTTGTGGATCGAGTGGCCCATGGTGGCAGTGGGGTTATGGTATGGGCAGGCGTCTGTTATGGACAATGAACACAGGTGCATTTTACTGATGGCATTTTGAATGCACAGAGGGCCGAGATCCTGAGGCCCATTGTTGTGCCATTCATCCACGACCATCACCTCATGTTGCAGCATGATAATGCATGGCCCCATGTTGCAAGGATCTCCTGGAAGCAAGAATTCTTGGAAGCTGAAAACATCCCAGTTCTTGCATGGCCAGCATACTCACCGGACATGTCAGCCATTGAGCATGTTTGGGATGCTCTGGATCGGCAAATACGACAGCGTGTTCCAGGTCCTGAAAGCCAAAGCACATCATTGGCTAAAGTAAGGTCTTCTCATTCCAACAAAAAACACGAGAATGTTTTCTTAAAGAAACAGTGGCAAAGAAATGAACACAAAGAGTATGTTGCCATATGGCAACACTATGCGGTAGAGGGTTAAGAATGGACATAAACAAGCAATATTCCGGAGGTGGAAAAAGGTAGATTTGGTAAGTGATGCGATATGAGGGAAGAATCAAAAATTATACCCAGGTTTTTAACAGTGGTGGAAGATCGATCTAGGGAACCAATATCAATATCAATATCAATATCAATACTGTCAACACAGAGACAGGATGAAAACTGAGCAGGACAACCAGAAGTATCTTAAAATTACTGGTCATCCATGCATTTTTTTTCATCAATACAAGCTGAAATGGAGTTGGTGGGGAAAAGAGAAGTGCGTTGGGAACTAATGTAGAGCTGGTTGTCATCTGCATAGCAATGAAAGTTAAAGCCATGATGGCAAGTAATGTGACCTAAGGAAAGCCTGTGCAGTTATAATTGAAATTATTCAACCCCCATTGCAAATCAGGTTTATTGGGAAAATGTACAGACTTTCAGCTGTTTGCAATTAACAAATCAAACAAAAGTAATTGAAACAGCTCAACACAACAAATGTTTTAAATGGTTTCCCCAAATTCAACAAAAAAAAGCAACTTTTAATGACTTCTGCATTCTCGAAAGTTTTCAACCCCCTGCATGTTAGAAATATGGCCAAAAGAATGGTCCAAAAAGTTAAGAGAAGATATCATCACCCTTCACAAAAAGGAACAGGATACTAAAAAGATTTAGAAGGCATTAAATGTTCCTAGAGACACCGTTGGATGTATAGTTCAAAGTTAAAGGAACAGTGGTTACACTACCTGGATGGGGCAGAAAAAGGAAGCTATCAACAGCTGCAACCAGATTTCTGAGAAGGAAGGTTCAAAAAATCCTCGAGAGACTGCAAAAGACCTGCAGCCAGACTCGGTGGCAAGATGCACTGAGGTTTCAGCTAAGTAAGGTCCTGCAAGATTCTACAGTGGCCATCACAGTCACCTTGAACCCCATAGAAAATCTCTGGTGGGATTTGAAGAAGGTGGTTGCAGCATGCAAACCCAGAATATTACTGAACTGGGGGCCATTGCTCATGAGGAATGGGCTTAGATTCCTCAGAAATGCTGCCAGAAGCTGGTGTCTGGTTGTACATTTCGTTTGCAGCAGATGCTTGCCATGAAGGGATTGAATAATTTTGAGACTACAGAAGTCATTAAAAGTTGCATTTCAGTTGAATTTGGGGAAACCACTTGAAACATTTGTTGTGTTGAACTATTTCAATTAAGTCTGTAAATATTGCCAATAAACCTGATTTGAAATGGGGGTTGAATAATTTTGATTACAACCATAGATGATAAAGAGTGAGGGCCCAAGAACAGAACCTTGTGGAACGCTATGTGACACACTGGCAGTAGTGGACTTAGCCTGATGGATAGAAATGTAATGCTAATGGTCAGACAAGTAGAAAATGAACCACGACAGCACAGTTCCAGAAATACCAAAAGCAGAGAGTTGTGAAATGAGAATATTGTGAGAAATGGTGTCAAATGCAAAGGAGATGTCAAAGAGAATTAGAGTGCAAATGGAGACAGAGTCGATGACAATAAAAAGATAATTGACAACCCTGAGGAGTGCTGTCTCAGTGCTGTGGAGAGTGCAACAACCTCATTGGGAGCATTCATATGTTTGTGCGATGAAAAATAGTTGTGAAGTTGAGCAGCAACCACTTTCTGAAGCAGCTTTGAGAGAAATGGAAGATGTGAAATTGGTCTATAATTAGCCATGTCAGAAGGGTCAAGGCCGGGTTTCTTTAAAGGCAGCAGCTATTTGCACAAAGAAAATATGCTATTTTCACTTAGTGTAAAAAGCATCTATCGCTATTAGCACTTAGAAATAGATGCTATTTGCACGAAGTTCAAATAGCGATAGCTGTTATTTACACTAAGTGCAAGTAGCAACAGATTCAATTTACACTAAGTGAAAACAGCAGCGTTTTCTCAGCGATATGCTATTTACACTAAGTTAAAATAGTGACAGATTCGATTTACACTATGTAAAATTAGCATTTTCTTTGCAATAAGTGTAAATAGTAGGTGCTAGCTACTATTTGCACCTCGGTGTTGTTATTTTTTACTTTTTACTTTTTTATTTTTTACTTCCACTTTTTCTTTCTGATCTGATATGTGATGGCAAAAGGGAGTAGAGCGAGTTCAGAAAAAGGCGGATTCAAACCCCTACACTATTGCTACATTTGACAATCTAGTGTAAGATATTTGTAATTTGTAGTGATTACAATTTAGCTCAAAGGAATTATTAATTAATTTATAGGGAATTCAAAAGAGTCACTTATTACAACCGAGCAAATGACTCGTTCGCGGTTCATTTGAACTGGCTGCAATTATCAACTCTGCAACAGATATAAATATCCGAACTATAGTGAAACACTATATAGTTAGCAAGGTAACTTAGATCAGAAGTTTAAGACATTAAATTTGTAAGCACAATAACACAAGTAATATTTCTCTTTAAAATACAAACAAGACTTTATTGATTATTCTAACACATACAACTAATATCTAACACAGACACACACATTCATACGCGTTGCAGAAAGAAAGAGAGTAAGGAAAGGTTAAGTTTTAAGAGTGAGTTTAAGAGTGAGATGATGTAATCCCAAGTTTCTATGCACTTATAAAACACAACCTGAATGAACCATCAATCATTAGTTTAACCCTTTTATCGTTTCCTAGGTTATTAAATCAGTATCAAATACACCAGTTCAGTTTAAGAGTCTGGAGGCAGTACTTGCTTGTCTTTGCTTTTGGGGATTCCCTTTTTGTTGCGTGTAAAGGGTTTTCCCGGTCCGTTCGTTGGCTGGTCTCCGTGCCTGTTGTCTGGGTCACGTTGTCAGTCACGTGGCGTGCTGGCGGAATGAAAGTCTTTGTTTGAAGCTGGCTTTGCAGAAGAAACGTGGCTCGAAATCTTGTCGCAAAACTTAACTTAGAACCGAGACTCACAACGGAAAAGAAAGGAAACTAAGAAAAGAAAGGAAATTGAGAAGAGTAGATGATGGCTTGAATGAAGCTGTTTAACCCATGTTCTTCAGATCTTGATTTGGGTTATTTCGTCTGCGCGTTTTACATGGTTACTGGTCTGTCTTTGATCTTCATCTCCCGCTGCATTTTTGGTTCTGCACTGAAACTCTAAACTTTGTTCTGGTGTTAAGATTTTAAACTCAAATGTCCGCCCAGCCTCCTGGATCAGTTCTAACCAATTAGACACTGTCTTTGTTTAGGAGGTGGCGTTCTCTTCACTTCTTATCATAAATCAAGCTTATCTGTGCTCTCCTTACTCTCTAAGCTCTAGCAAAGAGTACAGAGGCCACAGCTAAGACATTATTACTATTATAAGAATCCGAAACATTTTCCACAGATTTCAATCAAGCCATCCTTTGAATTAAGAACATACGATCATATCGATATGAAACACAACACATTTTCATTCAAAAATCTAACAATTATAACAATTACATGAATTGTATGGCATCTAAGCATATCAGATACACCCATCTATTGTAGGAACAATATAGAATCATGTCGTTGCATGATGCTTGATCTATAAGTCCATTGAAAATTGTTCTTGAATGATTTTATTTATGTTATAGGTAAAATCTCAGCTCTGTGGTTTGAAACGATTTTACACCCTGAGGTCTATCAGAGGTCCTTACGGAGGGGGGAGTCTGGAATGTTGTGGGCTCGAGCAGCTTCTGCTGTTATCTTGATCGGGCTGAATTGTGCTATCTCTGAGCCAATCATTCTTTTCCAAGCTATCTTACATTGACCAGTTCTTCCTTTAGTTGGGCTCATCTTCTTTGAAGCTTGCATGGCCATAAAGTTCTTAGCTGGGGGTTTTCGTTGGTCAACGGAGACTGGCTGGCTGGAGCCTTCTTTTATGGCTCTGGGGTTGGTGATTTGGTGTCTGGAATGTTCAGTTCTGTGAGAAATTATGTTTGAACAATTCACCTGGAAGATTCATTTGTGTTTGTTTCGCACTCAATCCTACACTAGCATCTTCTGTAATTTTGTATGGCCCAACTAGATATCAGTGGGCAGAGTAAGTGTAAATTACCTCTGCCAACAAGGCAGGCTATTTGCACTTAGTGTAAATAGACACTATGTTATTTTAAAACAGGGGTGACAGCCACAGTTTTTAAGTCCCGAGGAACGAAACCAGTACTAAGTAGTTGGGAGATGAGAAGTGAAATGGGCAATGAAATTACAGAAGCAGACTTTTTAAGTAAGGCAGTAGGGGCCAGGTCAATAACAGGAAGATGAGTTTGATGCCTTGATTAGCTTGATTAGAGAGGTCGGAGGAGCAGCAGTGCAAACCAAGTCAAGTATGTGACATTTTGTAGGAACCTGTGACATCAGTAGGAAAATCCCCATGCAAACATCAAACATAACATTACAATAACGCAAATTAATGTCCATGCATCTTCACCGCTGCCGTAGCAGTTTTAAATTATGTAAAACTAGTGTGATTGCATAATGTTCTTCTTAAAATGTTAACACATTTTACCTTATGTGGCATCTGTTTGCTTACTTGTATATCATACACTCACCTAAAGGATTATTAGGAACACCATACTAATAATGTGTTTGACCCCCTTTCGCCTTCAGAACTGCCTTAATTCTATGTGGCATTGATTCAACAAGGTGCTGAAAGCATTCTTTAGAATTGTTGGCCAATATTGATAGGATAGCATCTTGCAGTTGATGGAGATTTGTGGGATGCACATCCAGAGCACGAAGCTCCCGTTCCACCACATCCCAAAGATGCTCTATTGGGTTGAGATCTGGTGACTGTGGGGGCCATTTTAGTACAGTGAACTCGTTGTCATGTTCAAAAAAACAATTTGAAATAATTCAAGCTTTGTGACATGGTGCATTATCCTGCTGGAAGTAGCCATTAGAGGATGGGTACATGGTGGTCATAAAGGGATGGACATGGTCAGAAACAATGCTCAGGTAGGCCGTGGCATTTAAACGATGCCCAATTGGCACTAAGGGGCCTAAAGTGTGCCAAGAAAACATCCGCCACACCATTACACCACCACCACCAGCCTGCACAGTGGTAACAAGGCATGATGGATCCATGTTCTCATTCTGTTTACGCCAAATTCTGACTCTACCATCTGAATGTCTCAACAGAAATCGAGACTCATCAGACTAGGCAACATTTTTCCAGTCTTCAACTGTCCAATTTTGGTGAGCTCGTGCAAATTGAAGCCTCTTTTTCCTATTTGTAGTGGAGATGAGTGGTACCCGGTGGGGTCTTCTGCTGTTGTAGCCCATCCGCCACAAGGTTGTGCGTGTTGTGGCTTCACAAATGCTTTGCTGCATACCTCGGTTGTAACGAGTGGTTATTTCAGTCAAAGTTGCTCTTCTATCAGCTTGAATCAGTCGGCCCATTCTCCTCTGATCTCTAGCATCAACAAGGCATATTCACCCACAGGACTGCCGCATACTGGATGTTTTTCCCTTTTCACACCATTCTTTGTAAACCCTAGAAATGGTTGTGCGTGAAAATCCCAGTAACTGAGAAGATTGTGAAATACTCAGAACGGGCCGTCTGGCACCAACAACCATGCTCAAAATTGCTTAAATCACCTTTCTTTCCCATTCTGACATTCCGTTTGGAGTTCAGGAGATTGTCTTGACCAGGACCACACCCCTAAATGCATTGAAGCAACTGCCATGTGATTGGTTGATTAGATAATTGCATTAATGAGAAATTGAACAGGTGTTCCTAATAATCCTTTAGGTGAGTGTATATTAAGTGTCTAAATAATACTTACTGACTAGTGCTGGCTACTTGACAATTCACAATAATTCATAATGTCGTCAGACTGAGCTGTAACCCTGTAACCTATTCAAGCTCTATCTGTGTCTATTACATTATATATATTTAATACTTAAGTACATTAAAAATCAAGAACTTTTGTACTTTTACTCAGGTAAAATTTAAAAGGAGTACTTAATCCTTTACTCGAGTAATATTTCATTAGGGTATCTGTTTTTTTACTCAAGTACTTGATTTGTGTACTAATGACATGAAGATTCCTATAGTTGTAGTTTGCAGACAGAGTTCTGGTTTTGCAGAGACAAGTTTTAAGTTGTGACCCAACACAATACCATGCCATTTTATCTACCAATTTTCAACAAAATACTACAGTACAGAGTTTGATTAATGTTGCCTTTAATATTCTGAGATATACTGTACAAACTTACATTTTTCCAGTGGTTTTGTTCGCACTCTGTTTCTCTAAATCGTTCTGCTCTGATGTCGTTTGATGGTCTTTTTTTTTTTTTTCAGAACATTGGATATCTCTCTTTCACACTCTTACATGCTCTCCCTCTCAGCGATTCTTCTCTCTTATTCCCTCTTTGAACAATTTCCATACATAACAGTGTTTTTCCCTTTAATGTTTTAAATTTGTCTGGACTCAGAGAGAGATTAACATTTATATATATATATATAAAAAAAAAAAACATTGAGTCAACAGCACCTCTTTCTTTCTGTCTGAACACCAGTGAGACTTCATAGACTTTAAAGTTGCTCATACATATTGTATGCTGCTAATATGATGATGTTTCTGTGTCTAAATTACTTGTTTTATAAAACATGGATCATATACAACTAATGAGATATATACAGACTGAAATGGTGACAGCAATTTGTCTGGTAATGCTTACTTTTCCAAGGGTGGTCCAGTCTACTTACTGGAATATTGTTTAAAAATAAAAAACACATAACCGAATAAATTTATATTTCTATTGACTTACGTGACCCAGAAATTTTTACGGTTTTGTTTCTGTGAGACATCTTTGTCAAAACGGCAGATGGATTGGACAGTATTTATACAGTACAAGCCTGTTTATCATGGCTATGTGTAACCCTGTATAATTTAACAAATTAATTATAAAAAATAATGAATTAAACAGTCTATTAAAACAATAAACTAATCAGAAATTAGTAAAGGGTGTAAGAAAAATTATAAAAACAAAATGAAACGCATTTCAGTGTGATGATTGACATCTTAATGATTGTCCAATTATGTGAGATTTATGTTGAAGTCCCGCCCCACCACATCAGTCGCTGTATGGGGGAAGCCATTTTACTTTCTCTGCCTGACTGAAGAGACGAGCAGCAGCATAACTTTGTGTAAGAGTTAAAAACATCAGAGATTGAGAGAGAGACATTTATGCATTTTATTTTCTTTGGATTTGGTGAGTACACATTTTGAAATGTGTGAACTGTTTGATTTATCATTTTATTTTATTTTTACTTTTAAAAATCAATTCAATTATATACAAGAATTTACTTTAGAATTCAACTAGTGATGTTGTTTTTACGCCTCTATACCCGAACCTACTGGCCTATTGTTGATATTAGCAACGAGTCCAATAATATTATTTGAAACAGGTGCTACATAAAAAGTGGTGAGCAGTCAGGAGGTGTAATTAATAGCTTTATTTATACTTTACATCCAAAAAGAAAAAAAAAAGAGGAAAGAGACATTCAAATCAATTTATTAGTGTGGCAAGTAAATTGACATTGAGAACATGGAAATAGTACAGAAGGAAAGTGTCACAATTTGAAATGCCCTTCTAGTCAGTGGACCAATTAACACTCTTGAGGATGAAGAGGTCCTTGATCTTCATGGTTCCATCGCAAGAATCCTTCCCATTAATGATCCTGAGTCCAAGTATCATGATCACACCATTGTAGAGCAGTGTTGGGAAAGTTCACTTTCTACATGAACTAGTTCAAAGTTCAGTTCACAAATTTTAAAATTAACTAGTTCAGTTCATAGTTCATTTTTGAAAATTTTGAACTTAAGTTCACAGTTCAAAAAATGAACTAGTTCAAAGTTCTTTTTTTCCATGTTGCTGCGAGATATTATTTTTCAAAATGATTGCCACAGACAATTATTTTATCAGTTTTAACACTGAAGCTATGCGTCAGATTTTCCCCATCCTCACCGACCTTGTCATAAAACTCGTTTAAATGATCATAGGATGCTTCCTTGCTGCTTTTTGTCGTTCATGAACAATCCATTCATTGCGTCTGTCACATGACAAATGAACGAAAGACTCGGAAGGTAATATGTTCCCTGTAAACCATTTTTGACTGGATTATAATGATTTCTTAATTCAGAATATGAACAATATTACGTAGGTGGATGTGTTCTGGGAATTTGCCAGTTAATTGTCACATGCCTGTCCTGTCTTGTGCTGCACATGGGTGTTTTGTTGTTTTGTGCCATGTGCTCTCCTGTCTATTGTCTAGCCCCTCCCATCTTGTTATCTGATTATTGGTTAATTTGTCCCACCTGTCTTTCTCGTTACCCTCCTTTGTTTGTTCCCCTATTTAGCCTCCCTGTGTTTGTAGTCCTGTGCTGGTTCGTTGTCCAAGTTACCTGTTCCTGGTGTTTCCTTCCTGCTTGCTACCGGAGTTTTTGTATCTTGTCTGCCAGTGTCTAATAAATTTCCTCTGCATTTGAATCCTCGTCTCATGTTCAACTATTCCGTGACAGTTAAAAGTATAACATTTAAAGCCCCTTAAATGAACGAAATGACTCGAAAAAGATTTGTTCATTTTGATGAACGAGATCGAACAAGAGAATCAGTTGACGCTGGTGTTGCTAGATTGGGTGTTTTTTCCGCTACATATTAAGGCCGGTTTACGGCGTGTTTTAGCCAGGTTTTCGCCTGGAAGGCTCTATAGAAATCTGGCACTCTATTGAACGAAGTTAAACTGAGAGAGCGTGGCGTTCACAGACACCAGAATGAACGAGTTCGCTGTAACGTTCATCAGGCAGTAATACAGTACGTTCAGTTCACGTTCGCCCAAAATATGAACGAGTTCATGAACTATCGTTCAATGAACGCGTTCAGGCACAACACTGTTGTAGAGTACAACTTTGGATCAGCTATTGAATCAATAAGTCCCTTGCTACTCCTTAGCTACACAGATAAAGACCACCCAAGCTTAACTTACCAGAGCCCTGAGCAGTGTCTACTCTTGTGAGGTGCCACAACCTCTTCCTTATCCACCCTGAAAACCATTGCTAAGCAAAGTGGAAAATCCTTCAACGCTCTGCTACGAGAAGAACTCTCTCAGATCTCAAGCTCCTTAATTCCAGATGAGGCGGATGCAGATGAGCCTGCGCTTGATGAGCTCAATTCCATTAAAGAGCAGAATGCATCCAAGAGGAATGTCCAGAGTCCTTGTTCCATTCTCAGTGAGCCAACACTTGATCAAGATGACTTACCAAGGTCTGAAAAACGGTTGTCAGGTACCATGAGTCACGTTCAGCTCAATCCTGCTGAGGTGCAGAAAGTTATTGAGGAGCATATAGTTAAGAGTGAAGTCGCTGCAGCAATTCCATCCACGGCTGTAGTTAGGCTCCGCCCTTTCTCAGGGAGAATTCCCCAGCCCAATAATGAATCTGATTACGACACGTTGTAATGTTGAATTACTCTTTGATGACCCTTATGTGTCTGACTTACAAAGAGTAAGGAGAATTATGGAGAGTCTCTTACCTCCTGCCACTGATATTGTCAAGTCTTTAGGGCCTCGTGCTTCTCCCAGAGCTTACCATAATGTGCTTGAGGCAGCTTATGGTGCAATCGATGATGGTGATGAGTTGTTCTCAAAATTCATGAACACATTTCAGAATGATGGAGAGAAAGCATCTAGCTATCTCCAAAGGCTTCAAGTTGCTCTGAGCAAGACAGTCAGGGGAGGTGGAATTAAATCGTCTGAGGTCAACCACATCTTCTGCGTCAGTTTTGCAGAGGCTGCTGGGATGACATCTTTATTTCTGAGCTTCGTCTCGAAACTCGTAGAGAAGACCCTATTGAGTTACAAGACTTACTGCGTTCCCTTAGAACCAGAGAAGACGAGTGCAAATGGTTGCGCATGAGAAGCCACATCAGTGCTTTTAAGCAGAAAAATATATACATACAAACACACACACACACACACACACACACACACACACACATTGTAATGTCTCTTCTACTCACCAAGGCTGCATTTATTTGATCAAAATACAGTAAAAAAACAGTAATATTGTGAAATATAATTACAATTTAAAATAACTGTTTTCTATTTGAATATATTTTAAAATATAATTTATTCCTGTGATGCAAAGCTGAATTTTCAGCATCATTACTCCAGTCTTCAGTGTCACATGACCTTTCAGAAATCATTTGGTGCCCAAGAAACTTAGTATTATGTTGATAACAGTAATGCTGAAACCTTGGAAACTGTGATTTCTTTATGATTTTTTGATGAATAGAAAGTTCAAAAGAACAGCATTTATTGAATATATTACATATATATATATATATATATATATATATATATATATATATATATATATATATATATATATATATATATATTAGTATATATATTAGTATATTAAATAAATGCTGTTCTTTTGAACAACTTTCTATTTATCAAAAAATATATATATTGTAACTTCAAAAATTTATTTACAGTAGCTTTTGATCAATGTAGTGTCCTTGCTGGAAAAAAGTATTAATTTCTTTTCTTTTCTTTCTTTTTTTTATCTTACTGATGCCAAAATTTGGAATGATAGTGTATATTTTATATTTTCATATTTTATGTATTTTACTCAGTTTTAAGAAAAGCATAAAGACTGATGACAAAAAAGTAAGACCACATTTGTTACATTCAGTTTGGATAATAATATAATACAGTCATAAAAAGAGAAAATATTTACTCTTATCTTTAATCTGGATTTAATTTATAAATAAATATAAAAATGTATAATATATTTGAGAAATATCAAACGAGCAGGAGTGTGATATGGCATTAACATATCAGACTTTACACATTCACATCACACACACACACTGTGACCCTTTAGTGGAGCAATCAAGTTAAAGTTTGTTCAGTCAGACTCCGCTTACTCTTATCAGATGTAGCTGTGTTGTCCATGGCAACTAAAGACATAATCATCACCACACATCATAAAAACCAGTCATCCAAGCAGTTTACCTACCAAAGTGGGTAGAGCCTGAGGAACGAAACTTTTTTTTTTTTTTAAACCAAAGATCTTGACCCTTTTACGGAAGGATATACACTGCCATGAACACAGTTAGGAATAGTAGAGACCTCATAATTCCACAAGATCACTGATATAGAAGTGGCCAAAAGTGGCCTCGAAAACATTTATTCAAATGTTATTAAAATAAATATGTTAAAGATTTTGTAAGTGTATTACATAGCTGTGTTTGGAGTAAATTGTTTTATTTGTGATAACACAATGAGACATGCCAAATTGTGCAGACATAATTTTTGGCCAGGCTGTTATACAAAGAAGCTATGAACACATGCATGAATGAGAGAGAACCAACAAAATATTAATATCTGATTTTGTTGAAGTCAATAAATGCTTTGTTTATAGACCACAATAGCACGCTCAAACAATGCCGTGTCAGTCCAGAGCTTAAAAAAAAAAAAAAAAAAAAATCTTAAGAAATGAGCAGAAATCTGTAAAGACGGCATTTTAAAGTTGTGTAAAGTTAGCCAATCAGATTAGAGCTGGTGAATTGATTCAGCCAGCTATTGCCATTTTTATGTGCAATATGCACCAGATGGCCAGCTAACATGTGCTGGGCTGTCCACAAGCGTACCGGTCAGACATTGAGACCATCAGTTCACCAAAAGCCAACGGTATGGCGAACTTTGATGACATCATCGAATCTTAGTCCCTCGACATGACGACAAGTCACACTGTAAAAAATCCAACTCACAAAAAGTTAGACTAATTATTATATTTAAGTTAACTGGACAATTAAATGCAAAAATGTTGGCTTAACTAGTGAAAAGTCGTTGGTTCAACAATTGTTGAACCAACATAGTATTAGTTGTAAATTCGATTTGTAAATGCGAGTTAACAAGCATTCAAGTTGTGTTGGAAGTTGGAGCATGCGCACTGTAACGACCACGAAGTTGGCGCATGTGCAGTGAAGCGCGCGAACACCGAATAGTGGAAAGACGAAGGAGCCATTTTGACCATCAGCGTGCGAGACCTACGGATTTACTTGCATCCAACGTGTTTCTTCTCAAAGTCATCGTTTTATGTAAGTAATAAGTAGAATATATGCATTATTTTGAAGTTGTTTGTAAAATTAGTATGTATTATTGATCGCAAAGCCCTGTTAACGTATGCATGGTATGATATTTTTTTTCTACGAGCAAGATTAACTGTTAAACAAGTCTCCTAACTTCAGCATTCAGCATGTAAAATGTTTATAATAGAATCTGAGGTAATCGTTTTGAGTTAAGAAGTTCGAAATCGCCACTTATTTTAAACTAACTTTATTTAGTTTGGGATTTTTTGCAATAACGTGACACCAAAGAAATATTTTAAAGTCGACTCTTTATCTTGAATTTATAGGCTAACTAATGTTATTCACACACGCGTTGCCGTGGGCTAATATAAATTTCCCATTTCAGACAACTCAAAGTCAGTGAAAATCTGCACATTTTGTCCTTGTGCCCTTTGCCTGGCTAGGCATTCTCACGTGTTTCTACTCATCGGAATCGACAAGACTGCTAAGTTAACGGCTCATTTAAAGTAAGTATCATTTTATGGAGATTTTATGCACATAAAATCAATGAATTTGCAAATGTATTTTGCTCTCCACAAACATGCATTTCAACTTGAGTCTGTAATTAATTTGATCTAATGCAAAGTAACGTTACCACAAATTGTATTAACAAACATGTCTTTTTTGTAACAGTCTCATCCCAAAACGTCATATACTATAACGTCAATATGAGACGGTTCGGGTTATGGTTAGGTTTAGGTATGGGTTAGGGGTACCGCAATGTCTGTTGTAAGCCATTTGAAGCCAGTTAGTCAATGTTACAACCAAGACCTGTTTTATTTCTATCAACAGTTATGTAATGAATTCAAACGCATTACCAGTGTGGACCTCCTCGATACTTTCAGATCAGCAATACACCAGCACACTCCACAACTCCTCAAGTTGTACAGAGCAAGAAAGGGGGCATTTGGAAACGAAATAGAAGATCTTCTCAACAAGCTTGATCAGCAGGTAACTTGTTAAGGTTACCAATAGATAGATGTTTTTAAAAAACGATTTATAAGAGCCATTTGATATTTTATTTTCAGAAGATATTTTTGAAGAATTATGACAATGTTTCAAGTGTTCACTAGCTGATTAGATTTTGGTTCTGAACTTACTGCATACAATACTGATTTCCTATTAAAGCCATCTATTTTGATTCATGGGCTCATTAGCAGAGGCTCTGTGACTTAAAAAATACATGCAAACTCATAACAAAATTAAATTAATAACAGTGCATTACAATATTTTTGTTGTTGTTTTGTACCCATTTTTTTTTTTTAGACCACAAATATTGTGTCTCATAGAAGGCAAACCGTCCTGGAAGGTCTCCCAGTGTTTCTCAGAGAAGACTCTTCAGCACTTTTTAGAACATGCCAGGTGAGTCATGTGTCATTACTTATACATCATCTTGCCATGGTAATGGGGATTTTTGTGTTAAAGGGATGGTTCTGAGTAATTTCAACCTTAGGGTCCGTTGCACCATGACCTTGAGCCAAACCCCCCCCCCCACCCCCACCCCCCCAGGTGGATGTTTGACTCATGGTCATAGTGCAAAGGACTCTAGGTTGAAATTACTCTGAACAACCTGTTTAAAGGAGAACTCCAATTAATTTTAACATGGAGATATTTTTTATTTTATTTTTTTATAAATTTGGAGTGTACAACGTCAAAAATCAGTGTTGCCTACACGTGTTATCCTCTTTTTAAAATTTGCACCCTGTTGACTTAAATGGGACTAGTTTTAAACCTGCTTTTAGCCTCTTAACATCCTTGATATGACATTTCAAGTGCCCAGCCATTATGAGTGATTCCTTCAAGAGGGAGTACGGTGAATATGACTGACTGCATTAGATGTAAAAGATATGAATAAAAGTGATGTTAATTCAGGCAGCACACATCGTGTTTACATCCTGTTTTCGGTCGACTGTTCGACAGTACCCAACAGTGTACACTGTTCTATGTACTGTAAAATTATCTCAATGTTAAAATTGACTGAAGTTCTCCTTTAACAACAAACCGATTGTTTTGATTATTCATTAGTTATTGATTTAAAGTATATTTTTGCAAATACACCATGATTCAGTCAATGATTTTGTATGCAATTTGTTAATCTCTAATATTTTGAATTTGAATGAAACTGAAAATATACCATCTTGGTTATTATAATTGCTTTTTTGTGATGTAGCTTATTCAGGGCAGTACTAAATTGAAAAATAGCCAATTGTATTTTGTGTATTTATGTACTTTATAAAATTATTAACATCTTGCAGATTCTGCAGGTGGGATTGCAAAATTTAGAGCACATCAATTACTTAATAGTTCATTTTTTGTTGTTGTTGTTGTTGTTGTTGTTGTTGTTGTTGTTGTTGGTGTCAAGTGATACTGATTTATTCTTTTTTTATTATTATTATTATCATCAGGACAAGACTCCAGAGGACAGACAGACCAGAGGGATGAAGGTGGGAATCCTTATTGTAATTGAAGATGATGCCTGCCCCAGCACACTGCCCAGTGTCATCAAATTTTCTGTTGTGTTGGAGGAGGTAATTGTACTGAAAGATTTGATTTTGAGTACCCAGAGAAACTGAAATACTCTTTTGAGGTTATTGAAGGTGTTCAAGGAGATGAGCTCTCATTGTTCTGCTAGTACCTCAAAACTAAGATTTTACTGTGACTTGTTTTTAAACTGTAAACTTGAGGTTGTGAAAAACATTGTGCCACTGTTTCAGCAATTTAAGCCCAAACGTTGAAGGAACACGCCAACTTTTTAGGCCATTAGCTTATTCACAGTATACCCCAGAGTTAAATAAGTCCATACATACCCTTCTCATCTCTGTGTGTGCTGTAACTGTCTGACGATCCCACTGCCAGCCTAGCTTAGCACAAAGACTGGAGGCAAATGGCTCCAGCTAGCATACTGCTCCCAATATGTGACCAAAAAAAAAAAAAACAGACCTTCTTATTTATACTAGCTGTAACTATACAAATCTTAACATGTAAATAGGAAAATGTTGGTGTTATTTTGTCACTTATTTGGGATTGGTATGCTAGTTGGAATCATTTACCTCCAGTCTGTGTGCGAAGCTAGGCTAGTGGTAGGTGTGTCAGACAGAGTTACGGCATGCACAGAGATGAAAAGGGTGTGTATGGACTTATCTAACTCTGGGGAAACAGTAAATAAGCTAAAGTCCCAAAAAGTCAGCGTGCTGCTTTAACTTGCACTTACATTGCTCATTTGTGTTTCATATTAACAATGTTAAATGTTACGCATAGAAATTGTCAATGTGATAACACTTTGAATGTTAAAGAAAAAGTGTTTTTTCTGCATTTTGTTTTATTACTTTAAGAATAAGTATAGCTGTTGAACATTGTTTTTTGCTGTTATGAAATAAAACTTCCAACAAAATTTCAAGAATGTAGTAGTTTTATTTTTTTAAACCTGTAATGTTTAAAAACACATTTTTAGTCCACTTAACATACTTTATTAAGTTAAGTTAACATAACATTAAAAGTTGAAATTTTAGAATTTTCTAAGTTTTTTTAACTACAAAAACTCAATCAGCTGAACAAAAGATCTTAAGTTGGGAGAAATGTGACTTTACTTAGTGAATTGAGTTAAGTGAACTACTTGATTTAAAAGTTGAGTAAACTCAAAAAAGCCATGCAGCAAGTTGCCTCGAAATTTTAAGTTAAGTCAACTTTTTTTTTTTTACAGTGCACATAACCCAGCAAATTACACAGTTATATACCACTGTTATAGGAATTAAGTACTTTAAAGACTTTCAAGTACATCACACAACTTTTTCCAGCACATAAAATTTAAATGTTATTTTAATGCGATGATCAAAAATATGTTTTGTTCATCCTTCAAGAATTGTCCACATTTGTACAACTAAAAGTTTCACAATGTAAGAAAACTAACACTTGGTGAAATGCAAACACTTTTATTTTAACTTGGTGAAATGCAAACACTTTTATTCATAACTTTTATTTCATCCAAAAAAGCATGGAATTACCACTACAACCAGTAGATGGCAGCAGAAGAGCACTTATTGGCTCATTAGCCATTTCCACTCCCTTGTTTTTTTTTTCACACAGTTTGTTTTTGAATTTATTTTTAGAGATTATAAAATCACTAATAACATTAAAAAACCTGTTTTTGTCACTTTTTGTACTGAAGTGTAAAGTAAATATTTATAGGAAAGATCGCAAAGTCTCACGAAAAACAAAAACTTTCCTCCAAATTGCAATTTAAATTACACGAGTAGAGCTCTTCCTTTAAAATCACTGAAGCTGTCAGTCAGTTCAGTGCAAACTCATTGAGTTCGAAAACTTCCGTTTTAATCAATGAATCTGACTAAATTTCAAAATGAATCTTTTTTTTACATTGTGTCTCCGCTTTGTTTGTTACAATGAGAAGATTTGTGCACTTAGTAAACTTGCGCTAAATATAAACCCATTCAGCGTTTTGAGCGATACTGAGCAGATTCTCCCAACTGGTAACTTAAACACCTCTGATTGGTCATTATTTTCAACAGAAATGCCTGTGATTGGCTACAATACTCAACGCTGCAAAATCATGTTGAACTCGTGATACAAATATAACAACCAGATCACTTGATTTTAATTGCACCTGTAAAAAGGATAGTTCACCCAAAAATGAAAAGTAGCCCATGATTTACTCACCCTCCATTTTAAATAGATATTTATTTTAGATATTTTTCTTACACGAACGCATCGCTGCGCTTCAGAAGGCCTTTATTAACCCCCCAGAGCCATGTGGAGCACTTTTATCATGAATGGATGCACTTTGATGGACTTCAAAAAATATAACAGCCGATCACTGCCATTATAAAGCTTGGAAGAGCCAGGACATTTTTTATATAACTCCGATCGTATTTGTCTGAAAGAAGAATGTCATATACACCTAGGATGACTTGATGGTGAGTAAATCATGGGCTAATTTTCATTTTTGGGTGAACTAGCCCTTTAATCCTGCAAAAAAAAAACATTACTTTGCATTGACCTGACTAGACAGCCAAGGTATATCAGCCGTCATTCCCTGCCATACCCAACAGGCACCCATGACTGAGACAATCAATAAAAGCAGTGCTTGAGATTCCATCTCACTCAGTATTGAGCATCTTTGTTAGTTCCTTTCGATCAGGCTTTTGACATGTTTACACAGCACAGCCTAGTTGGGGGACGCACTCTGCCTGCCTCCCCCTGATTTACAAGGAGGGAACTGATATAACACAGGCCTCACAGCATGAACTACAAGCCCTGTGAACAGTTAAGTGCAGGTTGGCAGGATGTTGGAGAGGTATTCTTCACAAACCGTGAGGGAGAAGAAGCAGATCGTGGACAACATCCCCTTTCACCAGCTCGCTTCCTGACCAAAGGCAGCTGACTTGATTAGCTGCATGTGAATGTGGCGTGTTTTAATGAACGCATCAGTGTAATGTCATAAGGATGCGTTCCTCCAGAAATAGCATAAGTTGACATGCAGTATGAATAAAGCTGGCAATTAAACAACTACTGTGATGACTTACCCTATCAATATAATATGTTAACCATTGTAACTACAATAAAACTATGGGAACACTGGGCCTCATTCACCAATATCTTCCTAAGAATTTTCTTAACTTTGTACTTAATAAACTTCCCAAGAAAAGTCTACGTCGGATTCATGACATGTTCTTAAACAACAGAATTGTTCGCACCTGTGTTCTTAGGATTGATGAATCCCACGTCTTTGTAATTGAAAGCGCGTGCCAGTTGTTCCTAATTAGCATAAGAAAACGCCCCGCAAATTCCAATATAAGGACATGACACTTCAGGGCCGTGTGCAAGTTGGAGAATGTCCAAAAGACGCACAGACCAAACGAAAAAAGAACTTCAGTAATTCTGAAATAGAAATTCTACTGCAACAGGTAAATGCCAAACGAGGCATAATATTTGATTTAATCAGCTTAATTGTTGACGTAAATTGCAGTGTTAGTGTTTATTTGCATACTATGATTTTTTCTCAAAAAATGATCAGAAATACATTACAGTAAAATACTATCATTGTAAACGACTTTAGAATTAAATAAAATTCAGTAACCAATTATTTGGAGCAAACAGTCATCACTCAAATGTGCGCAAGCGTGCTCTTGAGTGTCAAAGATTTTGTTCTTAGCCAAGAACAAATCCAAGATAAGAAAACATTAGTCAGAATGTCAGAATCTTCGTATAAAGTGCATAAGTGGGGTTTAAGAACACATTTCTTCGTAAGAACGGTTGGTGAATGAGGCCCATTGTCATTAAAAACTTGGTAACATTTTACAATGAGCTCTCATTTGTTAAAGGTGCCCTAGAATGTGAAATTGAATTTATCTTGGCATAGTTAAATAACAAGAGTTCAGTACATGGACATGACATACAGTGAGTCTCAAACACCATAGTTTTCTCTTTCTTATTTAAATCTCGTTTTTGAAAAACACCCCTGTAAAACAGGCGAATCTCCACATAACACCAACTGTGACGCAACAGTTGGGATCATTAATATGTACGCCTCTAAAAATTTGCATAAGCCAGCCCATGCTCAGTGCCAGGCGAAACTGCACAGCCGAATCATCGGAAGTTCTGCAGGTGAAGAAACAAGCGAGGATCATAGAGAAAATGGCAGATCTATCTATAATCTATCTATAATCGGATACCGCTACAGTTTAATTCGAAGTTGTTAGTTGCTCTGCCCATTTCACCGCGGACTGTTTTTCTAACCTGGAACAATATCAAGCAGCCAGGCTTCTCTCGGCGTCTCAAACGGACGAAGGGGGCAATTTCAACTAACGTTATATTCCCGCAAGCGGTAAGTAGTGATTTTATTAACGATAATTTACACTGTGTTATCTAGATCCAGCGCAATATTGTTTTTTCCTCGAGAGACATCGTGGCTTGCAGACGAGCGAACGAAGCATGGCAGTTGCTCAGTGTTTGGATGTAACTACAAATGAACACAAAAATATTTTTTTAGCTCCTTCATCCGAGCCTCTGGAGAACCAGTGGGTTATGTGAATTTCTGATGTGTAATTGTTCAAGTCCAGACAGATAATCTTTCTCTCAAAGTCGTTCAACACTGTTTATGCATCAGTAAATCGCGTTGCAGTGATAAGCTCTTCATTCACGCGATCGACAGGCTGTCATCTGCTCAATGCTGGAATAGATCTAAATACTTAAAAAACTTATCATGATTCGTTAATCCCGATAGCTGTAATAGTAAAAACGTATAATCGCTGTAATAGTAAATGTTTTCCAGATAGCTCTACATGTAATGCCAGATATTTCATATGCAAGCATGTCAGCCAATCACAGCAGTGGGCGTTTACACTGATGTCTCACAGCAGACACGCCCCTTCAAACAGAGTGTCCAGATCAGGGTATGAAATCAGGCTAGGAAATATGCCTTTTATTTCTAAATTATAACAAATTTTGATCTAATAAACATACTAACATTATAAGGGCACCCCAGGAAACATTATAAAATAATAAAATAATCCATTCTATGGCACCTTTAACATTAGTTAATTAATTCACTAACATGAACTAACAATGCGCAATATTTGTACTGCATTTATTAACGTGAGTAAATAAAAATGCTCATGTTTATGTTAGTTCACAGTGCATTAAAGTGCCTCTAATGTTATTTGAAAGGCTCCTAATTTTGTTTTAAATGTCTCCAAAATGCATTCAAGGTCAAAAAACACTTACATTTTCTCATAATCTTCATTGCAGCATCACCTCTTCTCTCACAGTGTCTGAAACGGTTCGATAAAAGATTCGGTCTTTCTAAAGCCTAATTGGTCAGATAGCCCAGTCTGTTGTGATGGTCTACTGCTAACAGCGTGTGTTAAAAATCAAAAGTCCATTACCGTATCTGAATTTCAGCTCCAGAGGCTTCCTCAGCGCTTGATACACTGTGATACGAACAGCAACGATGGCGTTGGTTTTGGCGTATCAATTCCAGCGAGAGTCCTCATCCTTTGGAAGGGCATGCAAAGTGGATTTGCTTTCACAGCGCAGAAAACAGTGTCTTCTCAACCAAACTCTTCCATTCTCAGCTACAACTAAAGTGTTTAAGGGAGGGACAAAGTAGATGTTTTTCACAGATAGCCAATGAAGGCCATAGGTGGGTATTATGCTAATTTGTTACAAAACCTATGTGGATTCATGCAGGAGGTAAGACTGGAATTACTTTCAGGCAGTTCCGATTCAGCTCTTTCTTTTGGGAGACAATACCTTCATTTTTCGTACAATTTGATCTGTGAAATTTTGCAAACTTTTTACATTCACAAACAGCTATACTATACGTACATATTATTGTTCATTCTTATGTAGACTAATGTAGTTAACTAATGTTAACAAATAAAACCATATTATATAATGTTACCAAAAACTATTTAATTGTCAAATTATTAGAGATTTCCAGAAGTAACAATAACTGGTGATTATGGTATTGTGGCTAAAACTAAGGTTACCATTGTATATTTTTGTAAGGAATAAGTTTTAATTTGGAAACAGTGATCTATGGGACTGCTAAAATCCAACAGGGTGCAACAGTGACCACATACTTTTTTAGCCGCCTCAGTTCTGGGAGTGTTTTTCCCATCCATTTTCATAATGATTTAAAAAAATAAATAAATCTTCAATGAAGAGTTAAGCCATTTATCAAACCAACCAGCTCTAACCACCCTAAATGCAAATTCTGTCATTATTTGCTCAGCAGTGCTTTGTAAAAGAAAAGTTTATGAAGTTTAACTAATGTTAAAGATGAATAAATCCTTTAACTAATGCATTGCTCATTGTTAGTAAATACATTAACTAATGTTAACAAATGAGACCTTACTGTAAAGTGTTACCAAAATATCTAATCAGTTGAGCCAAACTGAATATAAATATAAAAAGGTAAGATCAACTATTTAATCATACGAACAGGCTATTGTTTTTACAGTCAAAAATATAGCACATAAGGATTAGAGATTTTTATATTTTCCTATAAGAATCTACAAACAAAACAACGACTAATAATCAAAATGATCTCAGCATGAGCAGAAAAACAAGTTACTAGGCTAACTTGTCATAATTACAAATGGCAGAAATTATGACATCTCTAATAATTTTGCAAATTAGAACATTGTTTATAATTAAATAATCTTAACATGCTGAAATAATAGTTCTAAAGGTAGACAAAAATAAACTTCTGTAAAGGCGCCAAGTCATTAATCTGTCACAACATGGTTTAGTTGAATGCTTAACTTCACTGTTATTACAGTGGCAGGAGTCGCCACCACACAACACACATTCTTTGTTTGATACAGCCCAGGCATGCTCCACAAAAAAAGCAAAGCTAAGTGGTGTGAAACCAAGAGGTTTCCAATAACCAAGTTATTTTAAATAACACATAGGTTCTGTTCTAAAAAAAAACTCTCTCACTTCTTCCAATCACACAAATCACGTCAGCCGGATGGTTCTGATCAGGGCACGTGACCTAATCAGACTCAAAGTCTTCCTCCCCTAACATCTCAAGAGGAGTGGAGAGAGAGAATAAGAGCAAAAGCGAGAGCAAGACATGGGGTCTAGTTCAGAATTTCCATGTCATTTTCACACTGTGAAGCAGCCACTCTAGACTGTGACCACTCCTTATGTTCATTAGGAAACGTGTGGTTACAATCAAGCACTCTGTCACAGTAATGCACATCATCATCCCAGTGAAGAGCTACTTTACATCTTGCAAGTCGTCTCCACAACGAACGGTGGACAAGAATTAAAGGAGGATCACTGGATCTATCTGATACGGCTTCCTGCTTAGCTACTGTTTGGACGCTCTTTGCTCTATCGCTTTTATATTTTATCTCCTAATTTTAACTTCAGCAAATCAGCACAGTGCTAAATCAACATAGCTTGGCATCAACGTTAAAACTAGAAACTTTTGTGACTGGAAGATTACTACAAAAAAGCGGTTTTCCTATCCAACCAGCCTCCCACTGCCATCAGCTAACATTCTGGAGAAGGGAAAAAAACAGCTGCCTACATTCAAAAGGATAAGAAAGAAAATGCCTCTTCTAGAATCTACTTGCTGCACAAACTGCCACAGACTTTTACAAAGGATTGCAGTTCTTGAAACAAAGTTATTTACGGGACTACCAAACCAGACAGAACACAAAACAGAGCTTCGTCATGGACGCATGCTCTCAGAGTCCCATGAATCTAGTGCTCCTCGACAGGCCATACTGAGTGTAGAGAAACAAACCAATCAACACACTAATCGATGGCACAAACAGAGAGCGAGCCCCAAAGGCACTCAAGACATCAGTTTGTCATGAGCATCACATATTCAACCTCAGATATGGCTATGACAAGGATTGCAAACACTGGTTTCCTACCACCACCTATACACCTTGAGAACAGATTTGAAGTATTAATAAAGGTAGATGAGGAATCCCCAAACAAGATGAATGTGATCAAACATGTGACCGAATCAGCCAGTAGCTAACACTGATGCTAACTGGCGCTCAAGGCCGAGTAGACAGCGGGACTCAGCTCAGAGCGCAGCCGAGCACAGGACTCTGATAGTGGGTGACTCCATAACCAGAAACATTAGCAGCATACAGTGCGGAGACTGCGGACTGATGGGGCAGTGAACCTGAGGTTACCCTGTGAGTCAGTCCTAGAGCTCCTCCTGTCCGATTTTAGGGTAAAATTGGGTCCATCGGAGACGTCCGATAGATTTCTCAAAAGAACACCAGAGACACAGTGTAATCACCATGGGAAAAGCTCAGAGTAAAATTGGGAGTTGTGAATATTATGATACACCAGTGTTTTGCCAGATGAGAAGTTTATCTATGTATCATCTTTTTACTCTTTTAATTAATTTTATAACTGTATCATATATCTCATTAATTTCTTTTATAGCGGTTTTAATTGTCCTTGCTTTTATTTTGTGATTATTTTTATTCCTTTCTGTGAAGCACTTTGAATTGCCATATTGTATGAAATGTGCTATATAAATAAACTTGCCTTGCCTTGCTAATGAAGAATGTAGCAGAAAGTGTTGTTGACATCAGTCAAGAGTTTAAATATTATCAAACTTATATACATTATACATTTATATACGTATATACATTTTATTTTTTATTATAAAATTTATGAATTTATGAATGTCTCCAGTCATTCTGTTCTTGCAATAATGTGAAACAACAAAAAATATTCATTTGTACAGATCTTTCTCTTAAGATAAACAGCACCATGACAAATGCCAAATATCCTTGGTTCACCCTCAAGCTGTGATGCCTCATTGTTTGGTTCAGTAGTCTGTGTCCAAATCAGTTCGTCTTTCAGCATGTAAAAAGACTTGGGTATCTGGAGCCAGTTGAAGACCAAGAAGTGTATGGCTATATTCCAACCCATTCTCACTCCCAATGTGTGAAAACTGAAGCATGGTTAAGCACCATTAGCATTACTTTTTAAGATGCTAAAGTTACCCCTATATCGACTAAGAAATTATGAATCGACTTTAAATTGCTTGCCTTATGCATCGGCTCAAGACTCATTTAATTCTTTGCATGCATAGAATCTATTTTTATATATATACTTTCAATCAAAGCTGATGTAAAGCTTCTTTAGGCAGACATTTTTAAAGGTGTTTTGATTTGAGCGTTATGGCAGATGAAGACGGGGATCACTTTTGGGTCTGTTCCTCACACAAAGGAATAGTTTGGCCCCAGAAGGTTTGGAATATTTGTAATTTTTTAATAAGTCCTGACTGTAGTTGTATCTGCCAATTGTGTTTTATACTGTCAAATGGTTAGGTTTAGGGTAAGGGGTCGTGGGATTACAAATTTAAGAATCTGTTTGAAGTTTTAAAGATCTGTTGATTCTACGTCCTGACATAACATCACATGAAAAACTCAGGTGAACTACAATGTACTGGGCATTCAAGGTGAACACAATGGCATCAGTTTACTGATTAGATCAAATATATTTCCAGTCAGGGGTTTTTGCCAGTCTCTGATCTTAACACACCGAGAGAACTACAGCCTACTGTCAACTAGTATGCATGTTCTGTGCCAGCGTGGGAATGAGACAACTGTCTATTTCTGCAGATATATTCGTGTATATTTGTCATTCAAAAAGGGAAACTGATGCTGCAGGCTGCAGATACACAAACTGTAAACAATATCGTTACCGTTTTGAATATCAATCCTGCTAAATACTTTCTTTATTCCAATCCGTTCATGATGATTTTGAAATTGCTTGCTGTTTTGCTAGTATTCTTGTGCACAGACTCTTAAGCTGAACAGCCAATCAGAGTGGAATTTTAGTGGTCACTTCTAAAGCCGTGTGTTAGGTCAAAACCTTTAAAGACTGCCCACTGAATGCCTATAAAATACAATGTACAGCTCCCTTAGTCGGACTTGATGACTGCAGCTCCCAACACGTTCTCAATAAAGAATCCTGCTGAAAATACACTGTCTCCTGGTCGTCACTTCCTACAGGGTCTGGTTAGGTGCTCAAAAATAGTATAAATTTTAGACAATAGTATAATAAAATGATACCCCAACATATATGTCATGATGATAAAATTATAACCCAATATTTGATTTCATAATGATAAAATTCCCATGCCTTTCTGTGTCTGTGTATTGACCTGAAAGCAATTACATTCCTGATTCAAGGTCCAGGTATAGTTAATTTTCCGCATTCCGCTCAGTCTCACGCCCAGTTGTGTTCGCACAACTTTAAAAGTATACTCAGATGAGCGCAGATGAGCGCAGATGGGTGAGTTCGATGCCTTGGGAATGAGAACAGATTTTGTATTCAGCAGAATATGGCTATTCTTCTATTACAGTACTAAATGTAGTTCTGTTCTCACATAGTTCAGTTATAAACGAGAGTGACAACTGCATTCAACAACCAAACCACCTAGACTGTTGCCACCTTTAATACTCAATGTGGTAACAGATGATATTCACAGCTATCACATATAATGCATTTCTTTGTCAACGGTACAAAAAGTGTGAAAGCCTTTAAAGGCTGGTTTAGAGGAGATGAATCTGCACAGTCACTCCTGAATTGCACAGTGGGGTTGAGGACTATTACATACTTCCACTTTGTATTCCAGATGACAGCCCTCTTACATTACTACATGACACACTGATAGCTGTTCAGACATCCCAACACTGACAAGCACCAAGGTGGGCACTCTGGGAATTCAAGGTCACAAGACGTTAAAAGATTCACAAGTCAGAAGAATGTAGTATTTTGTGCCCACATTCTTATTTGTGCTACTTTCTGATTAATTTTGGAATGTCCTCACCACTTGCCATTTGGCTGGCGGTTTTATTAGGAACTGCATCATAATACAGTTTAAATCCTTTACATTTAAATTACAGTATGTGTAGCTCAGGACACCGCAGCTGAATGAACGACCAGGTGAGTCATACAAAGGTAAACATAGACCAGTACTCTAGGTTGGTAAGGAGCAGCATTGAGAGACATCATGTTGAACAGAACGAACAGACAACTGTCGATTGAGAAGAGAAGAGAGTTCAACGTCAGTTCACTCTGTCATTCAACACAGTTTTTTCCTCCGTCCGGTTAAAATTAAGCAGAGAATCCGCTGAAATCCTTTGGCATTTGGTGGGTGGTTCGCCATCTTGCTTCAGGCGGTGATGAGCTCAGTCCATGTCATCGCCATATCCACGAAGAAACTCCAAAAAGATAACCCAAAATCCCTTGTAAAACAAAAGATTGTTCAAGTTCAAACAAACCCAATGTCTTTCTAGACATTCTGTATACACTGTAAAAAAAAAAGTGTAATTTTACAGGTAATTGTCTGTATTTTTTTACAGAATTTTACCGTTTTGTCATTATACAGCAAATATCTGTAAAATAAAAGGCATTTGCTGTAATTTAAATGTCCATTGTTAAATTTACAGGTAATTGCTTGTATTTTGGTTTTACAGCAATTTTACGTTTTTTAAAAGGAACTTGTCTGTATTTTTACAGAGTTATGTGTAATTTTACAGAAATTATTAAGTAATATTTTACAGATTTTTTCTGTGAAATTAGAAAACAAAGAAAAGAAGGTATAACTGCGTAAATCTGCATCTATTCAATATGTTTTCCTTACAGATTATTAAGCATCTGGAGGTTAAAGTGAGTTTTTTTTTAAGGTTAAATAAAAGTATTTGTACCATGGACTGTGATTTGTACATACAGTACCCTACATAGACTACAGTAGGCCTGAATTATTTTTTATTTCACATTTTATTTTATACTCATTTTGATCATTATTTCATTGTCTTATTCTCCCATAATTTCATGTATATTTTATGAATATTTTTCCAAATCTCCGTTGCTTCACATTTAGGGCTTTGGGTGTGTGTGTGTTTGAGTGCGCGCGCGATGACGCAGATTCAAATTCATTTCCGCTGTTTACTCCCGCCCACAACGGTTAACGTTAGCTGATCAGTCGAGTTTGGGCAAGCGGGAGATTTGAATTCAGTCTACTCTCGTGAAGTGGATTGTGAGATCAACAATGGTTCAAAGCAATCGTATTCGTCAAGAGGCGAGCAGCCGTGAGCAGGAGCTCTGTTTTCAGTCAGTTCGTTTTGATTCTTCGGAAATAACGCCCTTTTCAGTGAGCCTTGTTCGTCACAGCGAGCGGACATCATGCCAACCGATCACCGGCTGAGGTAAGAGTCTCATTATACTAAGTTACATGTGAACGATATTTTATATTCCATTTGTGTTAAGTTTACAGTTTTCAAGCTAACGTTAGCATTCTTAAATGATGTTCAGTTAACAGGCGAGAGCTGGAGGGCAAAACACTGAAAATGTAGCATGCGTCTTTACATTTTCCATCTGTTTTAAGAAAGATCAGTTGAACCCACACCTCAAAAGACCTAAAACGAGCTTTCGTAGACATGTTATACATATCCGTTTACAAGTCCGTTTAATTGTATATAAAATATTCGTTAATACGCGATAGTTGACTAGAATACACAACATGATAAATTGCATATTCTGGCTGCATCTGCTTGCCAACACGTAACGTTAGCTATAGAATGCATACATGTGCATATATTAGGCTTATAAAATAAAAGTTGATAGAATGTTTGTGTTCTGATGAAGAAATGAACTTATCTACATTTTGGATGACCTGGGGTCATCATAGTAGCCTTTTTCATAGGATACTTTTGATCATTGGTTATGAAAATTGCATTGATCCAGATGAACAGAAAGTTACACCCCTAGGTGTCTCAGCTCAAAACATCACTGTTAGCCTTTCCTGCTCAGCTTCCAGATCATAGTCGTTTGAGGTTTTGCATTGTCCCAGTGGAACATATTCTGACATGTGTAAATGTAATACTGAGTTGTTAAAACAATTTTTTTTTTTTTTTTTTTTTTTGTGATTTCAGGTCAAGTGGAAAGCAGAATGATCATGGCAAACAAGGTATGGGAAGAAGTAATTTAAAATATTGTAATGGCTGAGTCATCTGATTCCATATGTTTGCACTAAAAGTGGCAGAACATTTAATTTGTTTTATACTGTATTTTTCCCATGTGAATATTCATTTGATCCTTGTGAGGCCACTGGAGCTGCACAAGGTTTGGTTTTACTACAGTAAGACCACGATTGTGTTAGATTCCACCCATCTAATTTTTTTTTTTTTTTTTTTTTTTGTAGTGTAACTAGGCTCTGTCATTTAGAAACATGACTTTTCCTATTACTTAATGACACATATCTCTACCTTTCATTCCAGCCAGAGGATCTGACGGTTGCTGCTCGCATCTCAGCCTACCTGATGGAAAATTCTTACTGGATGAATGACCTTCACCTTCAGCTCAACCTTGCCAAGACAGAACTGCTTATGGTTTCAGCCAAACAATCCTTGCTGTGTGATCCTGCTGATTTGCCTTATACAACATCAGAAAGATCCGGCCCTTCCTATCGGAGCCACACAACTCCTTGTCTAAGCTCTTGTTCTATCCAGACTGGACTATTGTAATGCTCTCCTGGCAGGCCTTCCAGCATCAGTCAAACCTCTGCAACTGATCCAGATGCTGCAGCAAGACCTAAACTCACTGCTTCAGATCTATGTGTCTCCAGAAGCTTGTGTTCTGCAAGTGAACGGTGCCTTGTGGTGCCATCATCCCAAAGAGACACAAAATCACTTTCACTGACCTTTACCTGGACTGTTCCCTGCTGGTGGGATGACCTGCCCAACTCAACACATTTTCAAGAAACTGCTAAAGATCCATCTTTTCATAAACACTTGACTCAATAATACTAAATCTTTGCTTTAATAAAAAAAAATGTGCACTGTGCTACACTAACTGGGACTTGTCGCTGCACTTGTTGCTTCTATTGTTCTCTTAATTTTAAGTCACTTTGGATAAAATGTAATTGTAAATGTTTGAAATAAGTTATATTTGAGTATAAAGGCATACAGCAACTGTCTTTTAATGTGGATATTTTTACATGTTCTATACTAAGCCTGTATTTCCTATCATTCACGTATCTTGATGTTCAGTGTTTGTTTAATGAGTAATACTGTAAATGTGCAGGTATTCCGTACTTGTATGTTTAGTTAATTTAACAGAAATTGACTGTACATTTGCTATTATTAAGTACTTAATTAGAGATTGGTCAAAGTTGTGAAACTGTATCTGCAAAAAATTAAAACTGTAAATATACAAACTTTGTATTTGAATTTATGTACTTATTACATTTTTATACATAACTTCATAGTTATTTTACACAGAAAAACTATATATTAAAAGATAATTACTGTAGATAGACAGAGCATTATTATAAAATAACTTTATAAAACCCTAAATTTACAGTTTAACCTTAAAGTTAAATGTTCTTTTTATGTAATTTGACATCATTTATCCATTTTTCCACGGTTTAATAAGCCATTATTAACAGTAATGTACTGTAATTTAATTAATTTTGACCGTAAAGTCAATTCTGTATTTTTACGGTTTTTGCCTGTAATTTTGTGAAATGGTTATTTGCTGTAATTTAACAGAACCCGTCTGGAAACTTTGCTGCCAGAGATTTACCGTTTTTTACGGGATTTTTTTTTACAGTGTAGATTTAAATCACAGTTTCTGTTATTTTCTCTTAGAATCTCTCTTCACACTCTGCTGACAACATCCCGTTGCTTATTAATGTTCCCTTTCACCTGATCGGTCAGCAGTGAACTCCACCTGACATTCTCTTGAAGGCAACGTAACATTCAACTACACACATTTCTTACATTCACAACATAAGAAAAATATCAACAAATAAACATATACACTTTAAATATTTATGAAAGGTTTAGGTAATTTTCAGGGAGGCTAGCAATAGCGAACAAGATTTATTAGCATGAGATCCCACCATCCCTTCAGAGCGCCTCTAAAGCCACGCCTCCTTCAAAACACACACACACACAGACGGCATTAAACTAACTCATGTCTCTAAGCAAATAACATTACAATAATAATGAACTTCAAGAGCATTGACCTGTACCACCTGACTGCTGCAGATTCATTTCAGCGTTGATAGTGTTGCCATTGAGTCACGAACCGCGAGTATAACATCACAGGTTTCCACCTCTTCCAATTTACAGTAGTTATGGCATGAACGCAGCAAAAGCTCGTTGTTTTGGTTCAAGAGGAACTGTAAAAGGCGGCTGCTGTTTC
The DNA here is from genome assembly GCF_964197995.2 of Scardinius erythrophthalmus. Taxonomy (NCBI): domain Eukaryota; kingdom Metazoa; phylum Chordata; class Actinopteri; order Cypriniformes; family Leuciscidae; genus Scardinius; species Scardinius erythrophthalmus. The sequence goes on from NC_138238.1 coordinate 33,960,466, forward strand.
GGTGCTCAGTGACTGACGTCTGTCTGACGTATGTCATGAAACGCGCTGATGATGTGATGTCTGCGCAAGCAGGTGCGCAGAGGTTGTTGATAGGCAGGTAGGATATTGTATCATTGCATTCGGACCTAATGCAATGATGAGACAATGTGTAACGGAGGCCAGCTAGTAGTAGTCGCTGTGTGAATGAAACATCACTCCTCTGATCTCAATAGGCGATCTAGCAACAGACGCTAGAGGCTGCAGTCTTTAGCCTCCTTGTTGGAGCGCCTGACTCTCACGCCGGCGACCCGGGTTCAAGGCCCGCACAGATCGGGGCGAGTAGGACCCGGGTGGAGGGGTTACATTGGTGCCGTGACCCGGATGGGAGTGAGGTATAGGGGGGTGAGTGTAACAGAGGCCAGCTAGTAGTCGCTGTGTGAGTAAACCTCACTCCTCTGATCTCAATAGGCAATCTAGCAACAGACGCTAGAGGCTGCAGTCTTTAGCCTCCTTGTAAGAATGCCTGACTCTCAAGCCGGAGACCCAGGTTCAAGGCCCGCACAGCGCAGGGCGAGTAGCACCCGGGTGGAGGGGTTACAAATGCAATGATTGGACAAACATTTTATTGTCCTATGCCTTCCTCGGATGATATGTATACATATACTGTAAATACATTTAGACCACTTTACTGAGTGATGCGAAGAGACTTTCCGAAAATCAGCATATTAGAATGCTTTTTCTCAGCTCATTTGGGGTTTTGGGTCTATTACAGTGGTGCAACAAATAGTGGTGCTACAAACATTTTTCTTTTTTGAAAGGAAAAAAGAACTAGCTTGTTAAAACTTTACAATGGTGATGCCTATTAGTTTGACTTTAAAAGGTTAGTCATGTCATCCTTGTTAGGGGCATTAGAGACGTGTCTGGCAGAGAGCAAACTGTTATTCTAATAGCAGTAAGACATTTATTCATAGCCAGAGATTCAGACAATCCTACAGCTTGTGATCATTATAAGAAATGGGCAGTCCTGAACAATCATCTTTTGAAAAGGCTTTGATTTTTAAATGAGGAAGTAAATCATTGCAAAACACTGTACCATCATCACTGCTGAGTAAATAATGACTATAGGAACTATAAATGGCCATTTCCTCCAAAAGACTTTTCTTTCAAAAAGAATAATCCAAACGTCTCACTTGGATACAGTGATTCTCAAAAGGTTGAGGTAAGAAAGCACACGCCTATTTTAAGATACATTTCCCATTCAGCAACATTCCTTTACATCTAAGAGGACGTAAAATATCTGGCTTTATCTTGCTAAACATCCTTGAACTCTGAACACATACTTCCATAAAAAAAAGCTGGAATTAATGAAGTCAGATTCAGTGCCATAACAACTTTGAGCAAAGGGACACTGCCAAAAACCAAAGGGTGAAACGATCTCCCCTGGGGATTTCACCACTAAAATTCAATGCGCATGGGTTTCTATGGCAACAAGTGACTCTCTGCACTTAATGCAACAATAAACTGGAGAGACAGATAATGTGTTGCTCTCTAAATTTTAGCTGCTAATGCCCTTAATGAGTCCGGATGCCGAAATCAAAGAGCAAGCTTTGTGGCTGGCTGTCTTTGAATAGGACTTTTTTTTCCATACATACAGAGTTAATGAGGCTTCAGATCGCAGGTCTACAGCAAAGTATACACACTGCCTTACTCTGTTTGTGTGTGTATTTCTCTCTTTCCCTTCCCTCAAGATCATACAGATGTGGTACAACTCCTGTGCTACGATATTAGTAGCCTGACCTACGTTAATTTTTCACTCTATCAAGTGGATGGAATTTACATATGTGATTGAGGAATGTTAAATATATATATGGCCATACATACACGCAGTTGCTGCAGATTTGTCGGCTGCACATCCATGATGTAAATCTCCTGTTCCACCACATCCCAAAGGTGCTCTATTGACTTGAGATCTGGTGACAGCCCATTTGAGTATAGTGAACTCAATGTTCAAGAAAACAGTCTGAGAAGATTTGAGCTCAGGTAGGCTGTGGCGTTTTTAACGATAGTTAATTGGTACAAAGGGGCCCAAAGTGTATCTAGAAAATATCACACACCATTACACCATCAGCACCAGCCAGAACCATTGATACAAGGCAGGATGGATCCATGCTTTCATGTTGTTTATACCAAATTCTGACCCTACCATTTGAATGTCACAACAGAAATAGAGACTCATCAGACCAGGCATTTTTCCATTTCCAATTTCGCCTCATTTTGGTGAGCCTGTGTGAATTGTAGCCTCAGTTTCCTGGCACCGTTGGTCTTCTGCTGCTGTAGTCTGTCTGCTTCAAGGTTCGATGTGTTGTGCATTCAGAGATGCTCTTCTGCAGACCTCGGATGTAACGAGTGGTTATTTGAGTTACTGTTGCCTTTCTATCAGCTCAAACCAGTCTGGCCATTCTCCTCTGACCTCTGGTATTAACGAGGCATTTTTTTCCCACAGAACCGCCACTCACTGGATATTTTCTCTTTTTTGGGCCATTCCCTGTGAACCCTAGAGATGGATGTGTGTGAAAATCCGAGTAGATCGGCAGTTTCTGAAATACTCCAACAATCAACCATGTTCAAAGTCACTTAAATCACATTTCTTCCCCATACTGATGCTCAGTTTGAACTTCAGCAGATCGTCTTACCCATGTCTACATGCCTAAATGCATTAAGTTGCTGCCATGTGATTGATTCATGCTGATTGGATATTTGACCTAACAAGCCGTTGAACAGCTGTACCTAATAAAGTGGCCAGTGAGTGTATATACACTCACCTAAAGGATAATTAGGAACACCTGTTCAATTTCTCATTAATGCAATTATCTAATCAACCAATCACATGGCAGTTGCTTCAATGCATTTAGGGGTGTGGTCCTGGTCAAGACAATCTCCTGAACTCCAAACTGAATGTCAGAATGGGAAAGAAAGGTGATTTAAGCAATTTTGAGTGTGGCATGGTTGTTGGTGCCAGACGGGCCGGTCTGAGTATTTCACAATCTTCTCAGTTACTGGGATTTTCACGCACAACCATTTCTAGGGTTTACAAAGAATGGTGTGAAAAGGGAAAAACATCCAGTATGCAGCAGTCCTGTGGGCGAATATGCCTTGTTGATGCTAGAGGTCAGAGGAGAATGGGCCGACTGATTCAAGCTGATAGAAGAGCAACTTTGACTGAAATAACCACTCATTACAACCGAGGTATGCAGCAAAGCATTTGTGAAGCCACAACACACACAACCTTGAGGCAGATGGGCTACAACAGCAGAAGACCCCACCGGGTACCACTCATCTCCACAACAAATAGGAAAAAGAGGCTACAATTTGCACGAGCTCACCAAAATTGGACAGTTGAAGACTGGAAAAATGTTGCCTGGTCTGATGAGTCTCGATTTCTGTTGAGACATTCAGAGGGTAGAGTCAGAATTTGGCGTAAACAGAATGAGAACATGGATGTGCATCCCACAAATCTCCATCAACTGCAAGATGCTATCCTATCAATATGGGCCAACATTTCTAAAGAATGCTTTCAGCACCTTGTTGAATCAATGCCACGTAGAATTAAGGCAGTTCCGAAGGCGAAAGGGGTTCAAACACAGTATTAGTATGGTGTTCCTAATAATCCTTTAGGTGAGTGTAGATATAGATATGGATATAGATATAGATATAGATATAGATATAGATATAGATAGCATCTGCCAAATGCATATATGTAAAAAATATTTGATGCAATACAAAGGATAAAAAAAAATTATTTTGTGCTCTGCAAAATGAAGTCATAGAAGTTTGGAATGTAAAGTAAATGATGAGAGTATTTCTATTTTGGAGTGAACCAACTTTCTTTTTAAACATACTGAATGGATCTCTGTATCTCAGCAGACACAGTGATGAGGTATAGCAAATATCAGATTAATGTCAGACTAATGTTCCCTGTTGTACTGATGTTGTGTGTTTACTGAAACACCACCAGCAGAGTAAATGTAGCAGTATAGTAAATGTAGAAGAATAAAAAACAAAAAACTAATTGGCATTTACAACATCTTCATGACTCACATCCAAATGATAGCTTCATCATATAATCTTTTTTATAATGGAAATGTTATCATCATCTGTGAATAGATTAAGCTCCTTAAGTCACTAACACATCATTACATTCTACTTCTTGTGTGATGCATGTGCTTCTCATATAGCAGTGACTCACAGCACACCTCTCTAAGAAGCTTGCTCCTTGTAGTTTATGACTAGACACTCTGTAGAGATCAGTAAGCTCGGAGATCACCAGGGAATGTCTCAGCACTGCTAAATAATTTTTGCTTGGTCTCACCTTGATATATACATGTGTCATTATTTTTCCCCATCTCCTTCTCCCCTGATCTCTCTCCTTGCTTTTCTCTGCATTTAGGATGTGCTGGTATATATATATATATATATATATATATATATATATATATATATATATATATATACTGTATATGAAGAGTTCAGATGCAAAACCTCTAAATGCCATCTGAAATTTTCTTCTAGAATGATAATTTTTATCAAGCTCGTATATTTAAGTTCAATAATTTCACTTAAATGGCAATTAATAGGTCATTTTCATTGCCATTTAAGTGAAATTACTGAACTTAAATATACGAGCTTCATAAAAATGATCATTCTAGGAGGAAATTTCAGATGGCATTTAGAGGTTTTTGCATCTGAACTCTTCATATATATATATATATATACTGTATATATATATATATATATATATATATATATATATATATATATATATATATATATATATATATATCTTGGCGAAATAGATCTACTTCGCTGCTGCTGTAGAGCAAGTACTTGTAAGATGTAATGCAGTAATGCTGCTTCTGCTCATGTAATATACATGAATTAACCCCCCCATAGCAGATCTATACAGGTGGAGCTAGGGAAGATGTAGGGTTTCTGAAAGCTTACTGCATACTGCTACCAGCAACACCCCGGTATTTGTTTGAAAGTTGAGCCGCAGCTCATTAGACGCTGATGCAACAACAACTAATCAGCTGATCCATGTAGAAGGAAATTCTTTTGAAAACATTCAAGATATTCCAATTCAACATCATGTGGCATCTTGCAAAACTTCAAAAGAAAGGGAAAAATCTCAGCAATACAATCAGTAAAAAAAAAAAAAAAAAAAAAAAAATGAAACAGAACCAGCAGCAAAATATATTTAATCAGATCTTGTAAAGCAACAGCTGCTTCACAGAAAACATTGAAAGAGAGAGAGAGAGAGAGAGAGAGAGAGAGAGAGAGAGAGAGAGAGAGGGGGGGGCAAACAGAATGAGAGATGGGGATAACTTGTTTTTGCATTTGCCTCAGAGGCGAAAAGCTAAAAAATAAGATGCTGAAGATTGTACTTCAACATGACAACATAATGGCTTTGTGGTTGTGTTTCTCATCTTGGTGACTCTCTTCAAATCTGAGGAAATGGCCTAGCATTCGCACTTAAGAGATGCAGATGAGACACTGAGATTCTGACTCACCACTTTCCGTTGCTGGTATATATCTCACTATTCCACGCTACCAGTTTCTACCAGTGTCAATAACAAGGATGCAAACACACGAAAGATCAGTGATTTAGTAACGATTGAAGTACTATCGCACAGCAAGATAAACAATATGCAATTTTCTAATAAAACACATTGTTGCATTTGGTTTAACAGGGGAAGAACCGGAGCCATTATCCATTGTAAATTTTGATAATTAAATTAAGTGAGGCTTGCAAATTATTTTACCAGGCTGACATGCATACAAATCAGCTTGTCATATTGTTTTAGAAATACAAGACCTTGTCAAACTCGAATAGAGCAATAGAGAACAATATTTGAATTGTTTATTATCACAAGACTATCTACTGGTTTTGCTGGCATGCCTTAAAGCTTTGCATTAAAATATTTAAAGGGACAGAAAAAAAGTATGCAAGGAATTTAAGATACTTCATATATGTAGATATAGTGTGTGTGTGTGTGTGTGTGTGTGTGTGTGTGTGTGTGTGTGTGTGTGTGTGTGTGTGTGTGTGTGTGTGTGTGTGTGTGTGTGTGTGTGTGTGTGTGTGTGTGTGTGTGTGGTTTCCATGGATACTCCCTCCTGAGAGTAGCTGTTCTAGCTAAGTTAAGGATGACAACACAGTGTATGTGTTTCCATGGTTTCACTCCAGATTGTGGTTTGTCTTTGCAGGATTATAAAGGGTCTTTCCATGTGCACATTCATGCATGTGCATGCGTGTCTGTATATTTGCAAACGCAATCTCATGTGCTCATATTTAACAGACGTTTTGCACAAAAAGTACAATACAATACATTTCCATGAATTAACTTTTGAACTGTAAATGTGCAGGTGCATTGTTCTCCTCACTCACTCTGTACCGTAGCAGTCCTGGTGCAGTTGTAGAGGATGGCGAGCTCTCCAAACACTTTCCCCGGTCCCATGGTGCAGAGTTTCATCCCCTCCTTGGTCACCTCCACCTTGCCATCTGAAAGCAATCAGAAGGTATATCCTTAAGTCCATTGATGATGCTCTGTTCATGAAAGTAAGCATGACAGTCTGGAAATGCATTCGTGCCAGTCGCCTGGATTGGAGCGAGCCTGGCCTAATACATTCCAATAACAGTCTCATTTCATTAGGCCAGCAGACATGAGCAGAAGTTTCGAGGAGAGTGGGGGAGGTGAAATGACTGGTAAAGGAACGAGCTCTCTGGTGTAATGGGCACTGAGAGAAATAGGCCAGTGAAAAGAGGAAAAAAATAAGGAGTGGAGGATTAGCAAAATATTATGCCTAAACTATTAGATGAGATGCAGTGAAACCACACTGAGAGGGCCTGGGACTGTTATTTCAGGATTAATGCGCAAGACACACGCAACTCCTCTGCGTTAACTCATGGGAAATTCAAAAACATGGCTTGGCTGAAGAGCTCATCTGTCTCCTCATGCAGTTTTCAAATTATACCAAAGCTTCCGAGGGCCCTACTTAGAATAAAGTAGGTCTGAGAAAACACTTCAGGCTAAATGCTAGCAACAATAAGGTTGTGACACTTCTATATTAGGGCTTAGAGAAATACACATACTTTACTCATGTGAAGGAGGATAAAATACTGTAAAATAAGTATAGGTATGATTCAGTTGGTTTCAGGACCTAGTTGAAGTTCTCTGTCTTTTGTATGTGGGACTCTTATGTTTGGGGCAGAAAGATCCTGTAGTTGGCAAAATTGACTTTTATTTTGACAGGAGTGCAACTTAGAGGAGGAAGGCCTTCTTTACTAGAAAAGGCCAAGCCAGGTTTTGGCAAGACGGCATGCATGTTAGGTGATCCTGTTTGAACCAAACAGATTGGTGTTTTTTAGCCTTCTCTTTTGAAGTCGTTTATGGATTAATTACCCATCGAGGTTCAAGAGAAGACTTGGGGTTTTTGGTATTTTGGTTTTGTCACGTTTGGAGAATTATTACCATTTTTTCTGGACATTTTGATGCATTTTTTGGGGTCAAGGACTAAGGATTCACGCATAAGGACAATACTTCTCACGCATGGACTATTTGATCAAGGACTCTCGAATGAGTGTTAATTTTTCTGATTAACCTGCTTATGCCTATCTTTGTCTGATTTCAAGTATTTATACAGTTTTTTTCTCTTATTCATTCATGCCTTGTGAGTGCCCTGAACTTTTGGTTGACTATTGGTTTACTTAAGTTGCAAGCCAAGTTTGTTACAAGGTAGCAAGTAAAAGCAAAGATGTTTATGCCGATATTTACAATCGGATGTTATTCACATAAAAGGCATGTTAGGGGTGATGAAGGTTTTATATAACACAGTGTTGCGGTCAGAAGATTGGCATTAGAGATACACCAGTCAGCTGGCCATAAATCAGAACCGGATGTTTTTTGCTCCAAACATGATTGGTTCTCTATTCCAGACCTGCACACAAACTGCATTGCAATCATTTCCCAAAATGTAATTTGTGCGGAAATATTAAGAAATCTCTAAACAGAGAAAAGAGAACAGAGACACACCAGCAGAGCAAAGGCACCAGTGTTGGGGGGTAACTTGAGTTTTGTAATCAGATTACATTTTCAAGTAACGCATTTCTTTTAAAATTGACAACAAAATATCTGAGTTACTTTTTCAAATAAGGCAAGTTACTTTGTTTTCCCATTTATTGATTGACAGCTCTCTTGTCCCCATGTTGAGACAAATTGAAGTGCAGAGGCGTTGTGTGTTAACATGACGGTTATTGTAGTTCTAGACTAATGTGAGCATGCATTTACTCATCTTACTTGCACAAAAAAAATATACCAATATTCCTCAAAATGAATAAAATCAGTGAAATGCAGGATGAGAATATTATGCAAGCCTCCAATAACTACACGTTAAATAAAACATACATTTGTATGCATTTAATCTCACTTTATTGACCAATGTACTTGCTTCTGACCTTCAATGATTCAGTTAAAATTAAGCAAAAATGACTAAAAAAAATTTATTTATTGGTAAAGTAAGTGTTCAACTTTTTTTTCTCCTGAATCCTATTCTTCCGTTATCCAGAATGGCAGCACAGCTGAAAGGTTTATTTGAGCTGCGACCCTCTACTGTACAAGCGTGAATTTGCATTTCCTTCAAGCCTGAGGCTTATTATTTCACTTTTGGTGTAAAAGGGTCTTTACATTTGCCCAAAAATATAACTTTTTTCTCATAAAAAAAACAAGTTACGCAAAAGTAACATTAAAAATAACTAAGTAACGCAATTAGTTACTTTTTAAGGGAGTGACACAATATTGTAATGCATTACTTTTCAAAGTAACTTTCCCCAACACTGAAAGGCACCAGGCACAGCAAACTCGCAGTTTGCGATGTTCGAAATATAGGAAGAAAAATTGGGGGTGGGGGTTTATATGAATGTACCGTATTGTTCCGAATTCAAGACTGTTATTTTCTTGGAAATACATCTGAAAAAATGGGGTCGTCTTATACAGTGGGGAGAACAAGTATTTGATACACTGCCGATTTTGCAGGTTTTCCTACTTACAAAGCATGTAGAGGTCTGTAATTTTTATCATAGGTACGCTTCAGCTGTGAGAGACGGAATCTAAAACAAAAATACAGAAAATCACATTGTATGATTTTTAAATAATTAATTAGCATTTTATTGCATGACATAAGTATTTGATCACCTACCAATCAGTAAGAATTCCGGCTCTCACAGACCTGTTAGTTTTTCTTTAAGAAGCCCTCCTGTTCTCCACTCATTACCTGTATTAACTGCACCTGTTTGAACTTGTTACCTGTATAAAAGACACCTGTCCACATACTTAATCAAACAGACTCCAACCTCTTCACAATGGCCAAGACCAGAGAGCTGTTTAAGGACATCATGGATAAAATTGTAGACCTGCACAAGGCTAGGATGGTCTACAGGACAATAGGCAAGCAGCTTGGTGAGAAGGCAACAACTGTTGGCGCAATTATTAGAAAATGGAAGAAGTTCAAGATGACGGTCAATCTCCCTCGGTCTGGGGCACCATGCAAGATCTCACCTCGTGGGACATCAATGATCATGAGGAAGGTGAGTGATCAGCCCAGAACTACACGGCAGGACCTGGTCAATGACCTGAAGAGAGCTGGGACCACAGTCTCAAAGAAAACCATTAGTAACACACTACGCCGTCATGGATTAAAATCCTGCAGCGCACGCAAGGTCCCCCTGCTCAAGCCAGCGCATGTCCAGGCCCGTCTGAAGTTTGCCAATGACCATCTGGATGATCCAGAGGAGGAATGGGAGAAGGTCATATGGTCTGATGAGACAAAAATAGAGCTTTTTGGTCTAAACTCCACTCGCCGTGTTTGGAGGAAAAAGAAGGATGAGTACAACCCCAAGAACACCATCCCAACCGTGAAGCATGGAGGTGGAAACATCATTTTTTGGGGATGCTTTTCTGCAAAGGGGACAGGACGACTGCACCATATTGAGGGGAGGATGGATGGGGCCATGTATCGCGAGATCTTGGCCAACAACCTCCTTCCCTCAGTAAGAGCATTGAAGATGGGTCGTGGCTGGGTCTTCCAGCATGACAACAACCCGAAACACACAGCCAGGGCAACTAAGGAGTGGCTCTGTAAGAAGCATCTCAAGGTCCTGGAGTGGCCTAGCCAGTCTCCAGACCTGACCCAAATAGAAAATCTTTGGAGGGAGCTGAAAGTCCGTATTGCCCAGCGACAGCCCCGAAACCTGAAGGATCTGGAGAAGGTCTGTATGGAGGAGTGGGCCAAAATCCCTGCTGCAGCGTGCGCAAACCTGGTCAAGAACTACAGGAAACGTATGATCTCTGTAATTGCAAACAAAGGTTTCTGTACCAAATATTAAGTTCTGTTTTCTGATGTATCAAATACTTATGTCATGCAATAAAATGCAAATTAATTACTTAAAAATCATTCAATGTGATTTTCTGGATTTTTGTTTTAGATTCTGTCACTCACAGTTGAAGAGTACCTATGATAAAAATTACAGACTTCTACATCAGGGATCAGCAACTCCGGTCCTGGAGGGCCACTGTCCTGCAGAGTTTAGCTCCAACCCTAATTAAACACACCTGAACAAGGCAATCAGTGTTTTCAGGATTACTAGATAGATACAGGCAGGTGAGTTTTTATCAGGGCTGAAGCTAAACTCTGCAGGACAGTGGCCCTCCAGGACCGGAGTTGCTGATCCCTGTTCTACATGCTTTGTAAGTGGGAAAACCTGCAAAATCAGCAGTGTATCAAATACTTTTTTTACTTTTGCGTCTAAACTTTTACATGTCAATAATACACCCGCACCAATAGGTAGTGCCAAATACGTGTAAATTGAGTGTTTCCCCCAGGACTGATAAACACAGCGGAGTCAAACTACTCTCATTAAGCATCAAAGAAAGACGCTGTGTCAGAGTGTAATGTTAGAAGATGACGAGCCCAAAAAGACCATCTTAAAAATGCTAAAAGTCAATGAAAAGCTTACCGCTTTTCTACAAGCGGCCGCTTCGAAGAAACTGACAGGCAAGTGTGTCAGTAGGCCACAAAGTCCTCATCCAGCTGAAGGCACTGGAAATGACCAAAGAGCTGAATTTACCCACCAGCGAGGCACATCATTTATCATTTCGGTACCGATGCACTTGCTTGTCAATATCCTCGAAGCGGCCGTTTTGAAGCAGTGTAATGGATTAGCACTTGCCCTCTGACTTCAGGGAGAAACTGCTGCCTTTTCAGCGATATGTGATTGGCCAAAGGAAAAAACATTCATATCCCCTGGATCAGATAGGTAATGCGTATCAAACACCTGTGTTTTTTGACATGCCAGCATTTGTCACTGTACATAAAAAAAGTCATAGTGAAATCTACTAAATGAGAACTTCAGACTTTGTCTTATATTTACTATTTCGAATAATTTTTGGAATAAATGTATGGTGTTTTTGTGAGTCTCTTAGGCAACATTTATTTGATCAAAAATATATTTATTAAAAATAAATATTATGAAAAAATAGTATGAAATATTATTACAATTTAAAAGAACAGTTTTCCATTTGAATATATTTTAAAATGTAATTTATTTATGTCATTGTGAAGCTGAATTTTCAGTAGCATTACTCCAGTCTTCAGTGTCACATGATCCTTCAGAAATCATACTAATATGATGATTTGTTGTTTAATGTTTTGCTGGAAGAAAAAATAAATAAATATGGGAACCGTGATACTCTACAATACACAATTCAAAATCTGGAGCAAGTAAGATAAAAAAAAAACTTTTATTCAGCAAGGATAAATTGATCAAAAGTGACAGGCCTAGTAAAGACATTTATAATGTTACAAAAGATTTCTATTAAAAAAAAGAAAATGCTGTTCCGTTCATCAAAGAATCCCGAAAAATTTGACACTGAAGACTGGAATAATGGCTGCAGAGAACGCAGCTTTGCATCACATGAATAAATCACATTTTAAAATATATTCAAACAGAATACAGTTATTTTAAATTGTAATACTATTTCACAATAATAGTGTTTTTCCTGCATTCTTGATCAAATAAATGCAGCCTTGGTGAGCATAAGAGACTAGTTTAAATTTGAATCAGCTGAAAACAAACAGTAAGGGTCCTCTCCACAGGGGAAAAAAATGCTTATCTTCTTCATCATACCTCTTCATAGGCTAGTCTGCAGCTCTGATGCTATCAGCAAGGCTAATCCAAACAGGCTACAAATACACTGGCCCAGAATCAGTTTGCTGTGGCTCTATTCTCCTGCCACCTGGGGTCTGTCTAATGACGGATCTGAATCACCACTGGCCATCCCGAGCTCTAACAGCACGAAACAAACACATCCACTTTTAGCCCACCACGCACACCAGCCAACTCACTCAATGTGTGCATACAATGCTAAACTTATTTTAAATGTACAATTTAGATTAAAACTGAAGACACAGATCTGGAAGACATAAGTTCTATCAGTCAATTCTCACATCCTAGACTTTGACTTTCAGGTTTGTGTTAGAGGCTGCAGGACTGAGTCAAGCCAAGTTGTGGGCTTTGGTCTGTAAGTCTTAGTAAATATTATAAATAAAGGAATCATGTGGATTTCCTGACATGGTTGTGGCTAGAAATACAGATCATGAAGTAATTTTATACAACTGCAACAACCTACAATGGATAAAATCAGGTCACACACTCACTAAAAAAGTGATTACCAAATACTTCACAATCTGACCCAGATTCAATGGCTCAATGACTGTAACAGCTGATTTAGAAATAGTCAAGTCAAAGCTACTGGTTGGCATTGGCAAGCTAAAATGACATTGTTTACTTTATGGTATGCCACTTAGCTAACTACGCAACCATAACTTTGAGTTTAAAATGCACAAAAAATCCAGGTATGATTCAGGAGTTAAAGATATTTCACATAAATATCACACAAAGGAGATGCGTGTCAATGAACAAGTCGGCCTTGTTCTTCATCCCTATATACACATATACACATCTGGGATAATATGACAAATTCTAAATCAGTTAATTGTCACGGATGGATGATGATGAGACGTAGCCTAGAAATCTAGATGCAAAATTTTTATTTTGCAGCCAGTGTAGTCTAGCAACTCTCCGTTGACTTTCGAGCTGGAAAAACCAAACTCAGGTCAGGCCAATCACATCGTGTATAGAGTAGGCGGGGCGGGCTTAACATAATGACGACAGAGTTGCGACGGTTCCCTGCTACTTGAAAACAAAGAATGGCTGCTGCTGCTGCTGGTGAACCAGCCGTCTTTCGAATCGGCTTTGCCCGCGACTCTGGAGGACTTGGAGTTAAGCTTTTCTTTGAGAAAAGAGCAAAGAACGGCACTTAAGTTATTTTTAAAAAAGGAAGATGTGTTCGGAGTTTTGCCGACTGGATATGGCAAAAGTTTAATATACCAACTAGCCTTCTTCGTTGCTCTGATTGGTTGTAGTGCTATCCTATTGCGTGCAGAGGGATTTTGAGAGACAACCGTTTATCCCGCCCCTCGGATTGAGCCGTGCCAATGGTGAGTTGCCAGACCTAACATCTTGATGTTGGTCTGGCTTGCCAGGCTAGATGAGACGTAGAGGATCTTAAAATGCAGCGTGAACTTTATTAAACAAATGTGTATAGTCCCACATAACGATAATCCAAAACAAGGGAAAGGCAACGTAACAGCGTGTATGAGCACAAACGACACCAGAGAATGAGGAACTGAAACAGAGGGCTTTAAATACACATGAACTAATGAGGGAGAGGTGTGAGAAATCAATCAAACATGACTAACCCTGACAACATAACCATTGGTGCGTCTCAATAAGCTCCCTAATTCAGTAGTCAGGGCACTGATCCATTTTAAAAGCTGTCTCAATTGCAGAATCCTTCCAGGGCACCCTAAAAAGTCCCACAATGCACTGAAAATCAGGGAGCATTGATACTCACTATGCTCCCTTTGAAGCACGAAACTTAACGCGAGACACTACAGGTGAATAGGGTAACATTTTTAACTAGCAGATATCACCATGAAACTTTCCCAGTTGATTACCTACATTATGATGAGAAAAAAAATGAATTACAAGTTTTCTGTAATTTAATGTTTAAATATATTTTATACATATAATTTAAAAAACAACATCTGAGTATTGGATAAAGCCAGGTTCAAAATTCTTTTTTCATTGTGTTCACATATTAGATGGGAAAAAAATTAAAGAGGGATTTATGGATATCTACTTTTGTTATCCTGTAAATTAGAATATACCGTCAATAGCCTTAAAAAAAATTTCGCCATGTTTTTTGGAATAAAATGTTATATAAATCAGGCTAGGAATAATATATTTACAAATCCCTCTGTAAATGTCATCATAATATAACTAGGTACAAGACTGGAAAGTTTGGTGTATATAGGTGCTACAGAAATGGAGATTTCGGACTTGGAGTATGAGAGAAAAGTCATTCTGAGAAAACCGGCTTTAAAGATTTATATCAGCCAATGAGATTGCGCATTTAGAGTTAAATCCCCCCTTTTACTTTCACGATTGGTTGCTGATAAAAAGGAAATGACCATATTTGGACAGCATTGTACAGGAGAGAGAGAGAGCTTTCTAACGGTGTATGTGATGACAGGGTGCAGGCAGCGATCGCGGAGCAGTGGGATGATTTAGAACACCAACTTTTAAAGTTGTTTTGAAACATTGAAAAGATTCAATGAACCTGAAAAGAACCATCAGCTTATCATTTTCAGATAACCTCATTAAATGTATACTTGCATGGCCTTTGCAGTGAAAGATATCGTAAAGTTCCTGAATAAGGATTTTTGATGGTCCCATGAGTCTCAATCGATTTCTTCGGCGTTGACTGAAGAAATGGTGATGAACTTGCGTGGTTGGTTTGACTCTGTTCCCATGGCTGGAGTGTAGATTGTGGCCTGCTGGCTCTGGGCCGGAGAGGACACGCAGAGCAAACAGGAGAAGGGAGGAAGTCGAAAGAGTTAATGGTGGGAGTTGCGATGGACTTCTTCTGTCTTGAATGAAGACGTTGTGCCAAACTCCTGAGGTTGTCCTTGATACTGTTATAGTTGAGAGAGTCCTCTTTCTCCTGAATGAGCACATGGCTGGTTGTGAGTCAAGGCCTGGTGCGGCCCCGCAGGACAGCAACCCGAACTTACAAGAGAAGACCAAGAGAGGGAAGGGCTTGTGTAGAGGCCATTTAAAGCCTGAGAAAGGTTTCAGGGTTGGCTCAACCAATAAGGAAGGGGGGATTTCTAAGCGGGAGATTCCTCTGTTGGGAGGATTTGTGACGCTATCTCAAGTGTGGTTAGACATCTGCCTTGCCGTTTGTGTCCATTTCTACTCAGATAGATATAACAAACACACACTGCATTCTAAGAGAAGGTGATGAACACTAAAGTGTGAGTCATTAAATGAGGATTAATTAGATAGGAGACACGATACAGGTGGGGTTACATTGACCGTTGTTTAATAAAATACATACTGTAGTATCAAAGACATAATAGTGCACAATACAGTAAATCGTTCACACAGTTTCCTGGGGTGCATGTTCATTTATAGATCAGTTCGTCCATAAATTGATGTAAAATCTGTTTTAAGGGCTGTGGGCCTTTTCTATGGCCTCTGCTTTTTCCACGTGACCACATTTTTAACAGCAATAAAACCAACTTAATCTGATAGTAGTCATGGTAAAACAAGACCCTTCTTGGGGGGATGGGACCATAGATCCCATAGTGAGATTTAAAGATTATTTGTTAAATATAACAAATAATTGTGTCTGATTTGTCTCAGTCGTTACACACGTAGAGAAAGTATTTTCTAAAGAAAAGTATTTATCATAATGTACTTTAAATAATATAGGAAGTAATCAAGTCAGAAAGATATCAAGCTCTGCTGTTGTTCATAAATACCAGTCATGGTGTGATGTTGTACAGTGATGACGTTGTTATGGAAATAGAGTCATCAGTGTCTGAATGTGTAGTGAGCCAGCGTCATTTACTGTCCTTACCAGTGCCTGAATTCCTGAACACGATATACAGATTCACGAGCTCGAGAGCCAATTGAGACACACCCCATGACAATCAAGGACAAACAGGAACATACGAACAAAAGGAAACATGAAACAAAGAAAAACAAACTAAAAGTCCTTGAAAATGAAACCAAACAAAGCCACTTGAAGACAAGCCTGCAACCTTAGCATAAATAAGGGTAACACCTGCTAAGACGAGACCTTTTTTTAATGGATGTCAATGGATGTCTTCACTATGCTGAATAAACCGCATTTGCGAGGAAATAGCTTATCATTTGATGAATCGACAGCCCATCGGCTAATCTTTAAAATGTTTGCTCTTAAACATTCATTTTGGATTGATCTATTTTTAGAGTTTAAACCGAAAAAAGAAAATTGTTTTTAAAGAGAAACCACAGATAAGTTGCGCTACAGGTATGATTCAGTTTACGGCACTTCCCATTCATTTCTATAGTATCCGCAAAGAGAGACTGACTGTCGCACAAATCTGAATGAAATTCAATAATTGCTTATTGGGTAATTTGGTTTTTCAAATGCACATGCAGATTTCATCAAAAATATCTTGACAGAATTTTCTGAACATATTTATAACTACTCAAATCTGTGATCAGCAATATGGTTAAAAATAATTTATATATATTTAACATTTAACATATATTTAACATATTTAATAATATATTATTAGAATGAATAATTTGTATAATATTTAATAATTTCATAATTAATATTTCTGGATTTTGTTAACGTAAGAAAACAAACAAAGCAGTAGAATAAAGAGAAATGGGTTTATTTTAAAACCAGTTAACGGTTGCATTATTTCCAATTTAATTGCTTTTATTCTTGCAATTATGTTGTAGTTTTTCAGTGTCGGGGTTGCAAATAAATCAAAATTTAATTTAATTTATTCTAGTTAAGCAGTTGCATGATGCCATAAGAAAATAGATACTAGAGATACTTTACTAATATTATTGTAAACTATAACTATTTTAAAGTTATTGTAATAACACTAAAATATGATTGCCACTGGTTCAATATGGTTCTCATTTAAGGACCTGTTGCTGACAACAACTTAGATGAGCTTAAGAACAGAATAATCCAGGATTGTGTCAAATCATCAACAATTAAATACAGCTAACTCAATTTCCGACATGGAGGAATAGTACCGTTTTATATGACATCAAATTAGATTTTGACACGCAAGTTTGAGTCAAGTCAAAAGTAACAGCAACTCGAATGTCAATGTCAAGTCTCAAGCTTTGAAATTCAAAGTCACACGTTTTGAGTCCACAATGAAACTTTCACCACATAATACATCAAACCAAAGGTCCTGCCGCCACTGTCTCCTCTTAAAGCATAAAGTTTTATTCGATTTCCATCATGTTCTGATGGCTTTATCTTGGCAAGGCAATATGAGGAATGAGACCAAGCACAAAAGGAGGATGTTGTTATCAGGGAGCTGTGACTATCAGCCTATTTTCGGGCAGGTCATGGTGACTTGTGCTCCATTATCACTGAATCAGCAACCAAGGGAAATAACCTACTGTAACGAGGACCTAAAATGTGGTACTGTATGCTTTAGGGCCCGGAGACAACAAGATGCGCATGCAAAAAATAATGCTCTATAAGCTGATGCTATAATATCTGCACTTTTCAACTGCACAAAAGATTTTTTTAGTGTGGAAAAAGGTTCTTTCGATTACTAAAATGTTCTTTACACTAAGAGATTTTGCACATGCATTATTTCAGACTAGTAGAAAGACAACATCCAAAACACACATTTAAAGGGATAGTTCACCCAAAAATCAAACTTCTGTCATCATTTACTCACTCTTGTTCCAAACCTGGGAGACTTTCGTTCATCTTCGGAACACAAATGAAGATATTTTTTATAAAATCTGAGCCAGTTCTGTACTCTCCATTGACAGCTACCAGCTACCACTTTGACGCTTCAAAAGGTTCATAAAGAGATTGTAAAACTAATCCACATGAATTGAGTGTAGTTAAAATTTTCTGAAAAGACACAATCGCTTTACATGATTAACAGTAATTTGCAGTGGCATACCGTGGGGTTTCAGTCAGGACCCTCTATAACGATCTCCACTAGGAGACGTTCTGTCACTACGCATCAAAATTGGCTGATAATACACGTCAGTCAAAGTTATGATTAAATGGAAAATGGCAGCTTCAACGGATAGGCTAACTACTAGTGCTGGTCCACGCCACGGAGCTGCGTTTAGATGACATATGGGAAATCCAGCTCAGCCTCACAAAACCATGTTCTTTCTGGAAATAAAATCGTACTGAAATAGACAGTAATTTAATTTAGACACGTTCAGACACACATTAATTAATTTAATTTAATTATGACAGGGCTGGCCCTGATGGCCCACCACTGGTAATACCCTTATATCTACCTTCCAAATATCCTATCATCTCCGCTGTTGTATAAGTTTCAAATGATATAAAACTAGTATGTTTGCATAGCGGTTAATGTGAGGATGTGACATCTGTAGTACAATACAAATATAATACAAATGATATTTGTATACTGTACATTATATTACACAAATTTAGTTTTCCCTCAATTTTAATATACATTGTATATTATTTCACTTGTTTGCACACTTAGTTTTATTGAATTATCAGTAACTTGAATTGATATTTTAGTATTGTAGTATTGAAGTTTAATGTTTTGATAGTGTATCATACGTTTTGGTAATAAAAATAAAAAGTTCCCTTATTAGCAGATCAATACATATCATGTAAGAAAGCAAGTCATACAGGTCTGGAATGATGATGCTGAGGAAATAAGCAAATAATGACAAAACAAGCATTTTTGAAAAAAAAACAAAAAACAATCCTGTCTCGACAGACTGTTAAAAAAAACTGGTGCATAACAACTACTGAAGGTTGTGTTGCAGCTGAACAATCTAATTTTAGCCCTTTTGTGAGCAAAATGTATCAGTCTGTCAATGAACGGGTGGTCCAGGCTCAGATCTATTGTATGGAAGTAAAATAATCTCAAATGTTTTTGAAACAAAAAGCCAGTTGAATTGCACTACTTGAAAAATAATAGGCATTGCATTAACCATGCTTGCATTTTAATGCATTGTATTTTTAGGGCTTGCATTTTTATGGGCTGAAATTCAACATGGTTGAATATTTAAGCTGTGAATATTTCAATTAAAAACATTTCAAACACATTTTCATTATTAAAAATTCCATAATCCATATTCACCTTTCATATTTCACTTCCAAAATATTCAAACTGTTTAAAAATACAACCTATAATATTCAACAGGCAATTTTCGGTCCATTTTATTTCGCTTCCACAAATTCGCTTCCACAAATTCAGTGGTTCAAATTCGACAGTAAATTCAACGGAACTGCAGGAAAAGCAATAGATTATCGAGCATACTATCCATCTGCTGTTAGTCAATCCCACCAGCAGGTGGTGCAAAAGCGCGTGTTGTTGACGAAGACCAGCAACAGTTAGAGCAAGCCATTCATTTATAAAATGAAAATGATTACCCGTATCAGTATATATATGCGGAAAAGATGATAAAGACACAAAAGCTGTGTTTATGTTTCATTCAATAACTTCATTGTTACATTTTGTAGCCTACATGTTATCAGCTTTCTCTACCTACATGAACAGGATTATAATCGGTTTCCCTCAATACCTCACACTCAAGGATTCCCCTTCCGTCGGGGCAAAACGCTATGGACTAATACAGTGATATGAAAGACCAAACTCGCACCTTTATGGGGATGTAGGCTGTAGGCTACTATGGACTAAGAATATGAACGTAACGCGCAAAGTTTCATGCAGAGCGTTTCGTGATATACTGGCATAAAATCAACACTTGATCATTAACACTTTCTTTTCTCTTCTCTCTCTCTCTCCACACACACACACACACACACACACACACACACACGTGTGTGTGTGTGTGTGTGTGTGTGTGTGTGTGTGGAGAGAGAGAGAGAGAGAGAGAGAGAGAGAGAGAGAGAGAGAGAGAGAAAGAGAGAGAGAGAGAGAGAGAGAGAGAGAGAGATAGAGATAGAGATAGAGATAGAGATAGAGATAGAGATAGAGATAGAGATAGAGATAGAGATAGAGATAGAGATAGAGAGAGAGAGAGAGAGAGAGAGAGAGAAAGTACGTTGCATTAGCTTAAACTGGGAAGAGTCATAGTACTTGCATATTGTTGTCCTCCTATTGTTAGTTTAACTGTAAATCGCTTTGGATAAAAGCGTCTGCTAAATAAATGACTAAATGTAGCCTAAATGTAAAATTAGCTTGACATTTGGACATTTAGGGACCGGATATTAATTTATTTGAATAAATATCAAAAATCCAAAGGGTGCGCATTATGGCTGGAACCACATGAACACTTTACAGTTGGTTTTATGACTGTAAGTCGTTCTATTCAAATGATATTGAAGTTTGAAACGTGTATACCAAAGACGTATACACTTTAGAGACGGTCCCTAAATGTGCGAATGTCCAACGTCAAGCCAACTTTATGCCAGTCTATCACTGGGAAACGCTCAGCATTAAACTTTGTGCGTTATTCTGAGTCCATCTGCTTGCCTGCGAGTTTGGTCTTTTATATCACAATTAGTCCATTAAGCTACGTTAAGCGTTGTATATGTCCAGCTGGGGAATCCTGACGTTTTGAGGGAAACCCTAATAGCTTGCATGCAGCACATCGCCACAATATAAAGTTAAGGCAACTTAACAACCAAGAGAAATATACGTCAACCTCAAAAATGTAACATTGGATCTGCGTATCCGCATCGGGGAATAACATTATAATCTTGTTCACGGTAGAGAAAGATGATTGTAGGCTACACAGGGAAAGTAACCGTGAAGACACTGAATTTAACATACAACCGCCGTCATAATAATCACAAATACACTTACATTGCTGTTAAATGAGTTTAATGAATGAATGGCTTGCTCTAACAGTTGCTGGTCTTCGTCAACAACACGCGCTTTTGCACCACCTGCTGGTGGGATTGACTAACAGCAGATGGATAGTATGCTCGATAATCTATTGCTTTTCCTGCAGTTCCGTTGAATTTACTGTCGAATTTGAACCACTGAATTTGTGGAAGCGAATTTGTGGAAGCGAAATAAAATGGACCGAAAATTGCCTGTTGAATATTATAGGTTGTATTTTTAAACAGTTTGAATATTTTAGAAGTGAAATATGAAAGGTGAATATGGATTATGGAATTTTTAATAATGAAAATGTGTTTGAAATGTTTTTAATTGAAATATTCACAGCTTAAATATTCAACCATGTTGAATTTCAGCCCATAAAAATGCAAGCCCTAAAAATACAATGCATTAAAATGCAAGCATGGTTAATGCAATGCCTATTATTTTTCAAGTAGTGCAATTCAACAGGCTTTTTGTTTCAAAAACATTTGAGATTATTTTACTTCCATACTATTGACCCTTTAATTCTTCACATTCTACACTGATTTGGGGGGAAACAGCATAATAACTATACAGTAAACACAATACTAGGAGTGTGAATCCTTGGGTAGAAAGGGAATCGATTTGTTTCACGATTCATAGGTTTTCAGTTCGATTCAGGAATGATTTTTGCAAATTCAGAACGATTTGATTCACAAAGAGAATCAATTTGTTTCAATTCTGATTCGATTTTGTACTTGAAGGGATACTCCACTTTTTTTGGAAATAGGCTCATTTTACTACTCCCCCAGAATTAAACAGTTGAGTTTTACCGTTTTCGAATCCATTCAGCCGATCTCCGGGTCTGGGGGTCCCACTTTAAGCATAGCTTAGCATAATGAATTGAACCGGACAAGACCCTTAGCATCTCTCTCAAAAAAATGAACAAAAAGTTTCGATATTTTTCCTATTTAAAACTTGACTCTTCTGTAGTTACATCGTGTACTAAGACCGATGGAAAATGAAAAGTTGCGATTTTTTCTAGGCTGATATGGCAAGGAACTATACTCTCATTCCTGCGTAATAATCAAGAAACTTTACTGCCGTACCATGAGTGCAGCAGGCGTAATGATATGACGCAGCGCCTGAAAATAGTCCCCAGCTCAGTAGCCTATTATCAGGCGGCATGCGCTGCGTCATATCATTACGCCTGCTTCACCCATGGTACGGCATTTTTTTGAGAGAGATGCTAATGGTCTTGTCCGGTTCAATTCATTATGCTAAGCTATGCTAAAAGTGGGACCCCCAGACCCGGAGATCGGCTGAATGGATTCCAAAATGATAAAACTCAACTGTTTAACTCTGGGGGAGTTGTAAAATGAGCCTATTTCCAAAAAAAGTGGAGTATCCCTTTAAGTGCGTTCATAGAATTAGGTAAATGTGTCTAGAGAGTAAAGGAAGTGGCGACGGCGTTAAAAGCTTTTGATGAAACCGACCAGAGTTCGAATCCACGTTTTCAAGAACTCATTCCTCTCCCTTTTCCCATCGTTTATTTAAAATAAGAAAATAAATGAAAAGTTGTAGGTTTAAGGGTAGGTAGGGGTGGGTTTTAGGAACAGTGACAATTCTCTGTGCATTTCATCAAATTTGCCTAACAATGTCATGTCAACAAAAAAAAAATGACAACACAACTAGATATAAAGCTTGTTGGCTTGATTCAGAGCGTCAGTGGCTCTGGGAATAAAACTGTTCCTCATTTGTGAAGTACGAGCATAAAATGCCTTATACTGTAACACCTCCCAGACTGGAGTAGTTCAAACTTGTAATGACATGGATGTGTAGAGTCCTTACAGATGCTGATATAATACAATCATATACATATGTTGTTAATATTGCCTACTGTTTTATAATAGGCTATACTACAATACACTGAGGTTCAAATCATATCTACCACTATTTGCACTTGATACAAAGAAAATATTGCTATTTTCACTTAGTGTAAATATCATCTATTGCTATTTGCACTTATGCAGACCATGCATCTCGCCGGGAAAGCGTGATAATTTTAGACATTCCGTGTGACCTGAGGCATCTCTGATGGTTTTGTGTAGGAGTCCCATTGCAACGCTCTCATGTTAAAGTGTCACTGTGTTGGAGAAATTCGAGGAAGAGTGGTGCTGATCGATGGAACGGCCACTCATACTTTCAGTCTGTACTCAAACCTGTTTGTTTCATCTCACCCTGAACACGCTCCCCTCTCAAGAGCATATCACATGAGAGAAGAACAAGAGGGCAGCATCTCTTTTCAGCACACTATTCTTTTTTAATATACACCACATGTAGCCTTGCACATACATCTCATTTCATACAGTAGAACAAAAGAGGTATGAACATCCGAAAGCCATGTCGATAAAAAAAAGGCTTTGCATCTAGGGTAGGACTTGGGTCTTTCAGAATGATAGAGGAATTATCACTAGAAAATACTCTGACAAAGGTTTTGTTAAGGTACTGACCATCATTAAAGGCTGTCAGTTTTTAAAAAAGACATTATATTCTCAGTTCATATTTGATTTGACACTCAGCTGATCTAAAACTGATAAAAGAAAAGGAGATGTGAAAAGTAATGAAGCTGTGAACTCATAAAATTCAAATACAGCCATTTGGATACAGATTATATAAGAATGTTTTAATTGATAGTACCTATAAACTCAATTTATATGTTCAGATTGCAATTTATATTTGTCACAATTATGTTCATTTTTTTTTTTTCTTTTTTTTTGTTCATGGACTTTTTGTCACGATCCCACACACGAGAAACAGGGAGATCCAATAACGGTAAGTATTTATTAAAGGGAAATCCAAAATCAGTAGTCAAGTCCAGGCATGGGTCAAAATCCGAATAGGCAATCCAAAACGAGACACAAACAAGAACAGGCAGGAAACAGAATACCGAAGTGGCTGTGAAAAATACAAGGACTCCGTGACACATACTAAAACAGACAGGGTTATATACACAGGGAAACTAACAATGAAACAGGGAACAGCTGAAACAATGATGACGGAGAGCTGAGTGTAATTAACAGTGATTGGTACAGACAAGGATTGTGGGGAATGTAGTTCAATATGTGGATGACACCGTGGGGAAGAGGACCTCAAGTGGATACCAGAAAAACACAAACCAGACACTGTGACATAACCCCCACTCTACGGAGCGGCTACCAGACGCTCCAAGACAAAAAAGACAAAACAAGAGTCCAGGCGGGAGGTGGAATGGTGGAGGCTCAGGGGGAGGGATGGGGGGCCAGGTCCATGAAGGGGAACAGGAACAGTGAGTGACAGTTTAACCGACAACCAGAGTGAAACAGACAGTCCATCGGGCGGCCAGGGCGGAGCAGACAGTCCATCGGGAGGCCAGGGTGGAGACCTCCCCTCAGGTGGCCACGGCAGAGACGACCCCTCGGGCAGCCAGGGCGGAGACTTTCCCTCGGGCGGCCACGGCGGAGACGACCCTTCGGGCGGCCACGGCGGAGACGACCCTTCGGGCGGCCTCGGCGGAGACGACCCCTCGGGCGGCCTCGGCGGAGACGACCCCTCGGGCGGCCACGGCGGTGAAAACCCCTCGGGCGGCCACGGCGGAGAAGACCCTTCGGGCGGCCACGGCGGAGACGACCCTTCGGGCGGCCACGGCGGAGACGACCCTTCGGGCGGCCACGGCGGAGACGACCCTTCGGGTGGCCACGGCGGAGACGACCCTTCGGGTGGCCACGGCGGAGACGACCCTTCGGGCGGCCACGGCGGAGAAGACCCCTCGGGCGGCCATGGCACAGGAACAGACACCGACTCAGGAACTGGAACAGACTTCACCGGCTCAGGAACAGAAACAGACACCACCGGCTCTGGAGCAGGCACCACCGGCTCAGGAACACACTCCACCGGCTCAGGAACAGAAACAGACACCACCGGCTCTGGAACTGGAGCAGGCACCACCGGTTCAGACACCACCGGCTCAGGAACACACTCCACCGGCTCAGGAACACACTCCACCGGCTCAGGAACACACTCCACCGGCTCAGGAACAGACACCACCGGCTCAGGAACAGACACCACCGGCTCAGGAACAGACACCACCGGCCCAGGAACAGACACCACCGGCTCAGGAACAGACACCACCGGCTCAGGAACTGGCTCCACCGGATCAGGAACTGGCTCCACCGGATCAGGAACTGGCTCCACCGGATCAGGAACTGGCTCCACCGGATCAGACACCACCGGCTCAGGAACACACTCCACCGGCTCAGGAACAGACACCACCGGCTCAGGAACTGGCTCCACCGGCTCAGGAACAGACACCACCGGCTCAGGAACAGACACCACCGGCTCAGGAACAGACTCCACCGGCTCAGCGGTGGCCATCTTGTCCGAACACACAGGTTTGGCAGACGTGACGTGAACAGACTCGGCGATGACCATTTTATCCGCAGACTCTGGATCCGTCTCGGCGGTGGCCATCCTGTCCGAAGACAAAGGCTCGGCAGACGTGACGTGAACAGGCTCGGCGGCAGGAATCTTGTCCAAAGACACAGGTTCGGCAGACATGACGTGAACAGTCTCTGTGGCGGCCATCTTGTCTGAAGACACAGGCTCGGCAGACGTGACGTGAAGATTCCTGGGTGTTTCTAGGATGTTAAATAGCGTTGAAAAATAATCAAACAACGTTTTAGTGGCCATCTCTTCAGGGGACACAGGCTCTGCGGCGGCCATCTTGTCCGAAGACACAGGCTCGGCAGACGTGACATGACCGGTCTCTGGATCGGCAGACGTGACGCGAACAGTCTCTGGATCGGCAGACGTGTTCTTCCTCCCCCTTCTCCGTCCGTGACGGTGAGATGGTGGTTCCGGTCCGTCCCTCACGAGCCCAGGGTCGAATGGGGGCCATGGTGGAGAGTGATGTTGGGCCTCCACTCGACCACCTCCTCCTCTGCGACCTCCCCGGGTCCCACGAAAAATGACAAGGTGGGTTCCCTTAAAATACTCTCTCCTCTCCAGTTCAGTGGCTGGGGAAAAAAAGTTAGAACTCACACCGCTGGATCTCTGCATGACGGAGTCCTTCTGTCACGATCCCACACACGAGAAACAGGGAGATCCAATAACGGTAAGTATTTATTAAAGGGAAATCCAAAATCAGTAGTCAAGTCCAGGCATGGGTCAAAATCCGAATAGGCAATCCAAAACGAGACACAAACAAGAACAGGCAGGAAACAGAATACCGAAGTGGCTGTGAAAAATACAAGGACTCCGTGACACATACTAAAACAGACAGGGTTATATACACAGGGAAACTAACAATGAAACAGGGAACAGCTGAAACAATGATGACGGAGAGCTGAGTGTAATTAACAGTGATTGGTACAGACAAGGATTGTGGGGAATGTAGTTCAATATGTGGATGACACCGTGGGGAAGAGGACCTCAAGTGGATACCAGAAAAACACAAACCAGACACTGTGACACTTTTAGTTTGTAATTCTTTAGTTCCTGGTTTCCTTCTTATTTGTCTTATTTTCCCACCACACCTTTGTTACCATGGTCACTGTTATTAGTTCTTTTTGGTTTCATCTGTGTTTGATTAATTATCTTGTTTATGTACGTTTATTTGTTTCTCTACCCTGTTGGATTCTTACTTGTCTGGATAATTGTTATTAAACTTTGTATTAGACCTTATTTATCATTTTCGGGCCGCCTTCTGCAAAACACTGCCAATTCAAATATTCAGACAAATATTCATCAAAAATTAATCTGACAACAAAATTACTTTCTTACGTACTTAAAATTACAAAAAAATAGTTAACATGGGTTTTGACATCATTTTGCACATTATCATGATATGGATACAATTCATAAATATGAAAATTAAATACTGACTAAACATTGTTATCAAACTATTATAATTATAGTTAGTTATTTTTTAGATCCTCAGCTGACTTACACTACCATTCAAAATTTTAAAGGTCAAAAGTTTAATGTTTTTAAAAGAAGAGTCTTATTGTTCACCCAAGTTGCATTTGTTTGTATCAATATACACTCAAAAGTACTAATAAAACAAATTTAAAAATGTTTTATATTAAACTACAGTATATCGTTTTACATATTTGTATTTTTTCTGTAATGGTAAAGTTTCACATTTGAAACATGACATAACATCCTCCCTGAATCTGTGCTTTCTTTGACTGTATTCTACATACACTTCCTCATCACAGAAGTACCCCAGGGTTCTGTTCTCGGACCACAGGTTTTTGTATCCCCTATCTAGATCACATCTGCTAGATTCCTTAATTAAAACACATGCCTTTCCTATCAATGCTTACCCAATTCCAAATCTAATATCCTCTTCTCTATCTCATATCTCAGCCAGTTTTAAATTAGATTAGAAAGTGGATGTGAACTAAGGGTCAATTTTTGCAAGACTGAGCTCATCCTACATGACGTCCCTAACACAATATCTCGTTTGAATGTCACACATGCATCAATACCCAGTCTGGGTTTTTTTTTTTTTCTTGATGACCGATTGACATTCAATGACCACAGTGCAGTCACTGCCTCTTTAAAGATTTCTCTTCCACTTGAAACCCATCAAAAATGGTTCTTGCAATTGTTGTCATCAAGTAGGCTAAAGTAATGCAATATTATGGCAGAGAAAACATCAGTTTGAACATTGTCTAAAAAGCTTAAACCAAAGCTAGATCTTGCTAACACCTCTTGGCTTGGCTAATGGCTATGACCTGAAGATCTTTCCAATGTATTGGCTCAATTTCTCAGGCAGGGAACACACAAATGAGCCTGTCAGAAAGGGCTCCAGCTGGACTCAGTGGTTTGGTTCTGGTTCAGCGATGACCTGTAGCTGTGGTTGATGCCAGGTGTAGAGCTGACATCCACCAATGGGGTTTATGCACCTCCTGGATGCTCTCCAGCTGATCCCAGCCCTTCAGACAGCCGACAGCCCTAAATCACATGTGTCATCTGCAGACTGGCAAACATGGCAGTGAATTAAACCAGCTCAGCCTCTGGAAAAAAGCTGCCACAGTGTCATGCTGCTTACGGTTAGCGTCATGGTCTCGTGGCTGTCCAATTACATTGGGTTTCAAATCTGGCAGGGCTGAGCAATTAATCAATTAAATAACTGAGATTAAAGCTGCCACAGTTAAATTTCACATTCCATTTTATTTGGTCCCATTACGTCAAAAATGGGTTTCAATAGAGAAGTTGGTGTAACCAATCAATCACAGACATATCCATTGAGCACAATGCATTGGTGCCTCAAAGATGTTTAAATGTGTTTATAGGCCTATCAGTAATAAACAGCAGGTCCATAAAATACAATTATTTTAAAGGTGCATTCAGCAGTTCTTTAGCAAGTGTTAGAATCATTTTTATTCGTGCACTTAAAGTCTCGATATCTCAGTAATGTTAGACGCTGCACTGTAATCTATCAACAAAACACATTATGTAAATTACCCTGAAACTAATGAGTTTTAGAGAACTGTCTACTCAAGAGCCCGACCGATCGATCTGACGATTTTATCGGCCGATATGAGCCTGTCGCAAATATATCGGTATCGGTGTATATGACGCAGATATGCACCCATTTTAATCAGAGATGTTGTCTACACTGGATGTGTCACCCTGCCTCCATTACATATCTTTGTCACACAAGTGTTTGATCACCACATTTGAGTGATCATTGCAAAACATGTGTTTATACATATATACATACATACATACACATATATATATTCTGTTTATGTATACTGTGTTTTCTATATACAGTACCAGTCAAAAGGGGAAAGTGTCCAAACTCTTGACTGGTACTGTGCTATAATATACAGATAAATAATATTGCTACTGTATTATAATATATACACAAAAATAATATTGGCCGATATATATCGATATCCTAATATCGGTATCGACATCGGCCCCCAAAAATACATATCGGTCGGGCTCTAGTCTACACAATAAATTATTGCCTTACATATAGCCGTTGGGCATCACGACTTAATATTTTCTTTGTCATCAAATCTTTCCACCTTGTGTAATGCCATACCAATGTTTAAGCTTTGTTTTTGTCTTTGTCGGTCTTTCTGTCTTCTGGCTTCAGACCTTTTCTGCTTCTTCGGATGTACAGATACTTGCATGATAATAACTGTTCCATTGCCTAATGTTTGATCTTCGCATCACCAAAAAAAAAAGCAATACTTTCAGAACTACTGAACCAAGCGAATATACTGTGCTCTACTACAATGACTGACTCCTACACTCGAGGCCATTACTTACAATGCAAAAGCAGAAAATTGCACTTACAAATAATAATTGTGCCAGGTTTCCTTTCTCTAAGTTGAGTTCAGGCTAACATGTGAAGCACAAACTCAATTAGCAAACAAAGTAAACATAATCACAAAGAGGACAATTTGCTTTAAAGCTTTTTACTGCTCCATGTCAACATAACAAACATGATGAGGATAACAACGTTACAGAAAAGAGGTTTTCACATGGCCTTAAAAGCATATTCATAAATGTTTCAAAATTCAGCATTAAATACAATTATCTCTAGATGCAGGATGCTTTGTAATTGTGTGCGTGTGTGCGTGTTCGCCTACAGGAACTGAGAACGATTTTAGTTATAGGAGTGACTTTTCGGGGGACTATATTAGCTCCTGCTTAAGGTCTAACCCAGCACAATAGGAACTACCAGTGACGTAAATATACGATGATACTGAACACATGCAAAACACAGGCATCCGCCATTTGTAAAAAGCAGTGTAAACACACAGTTGATAACCTATATAGGGGAACTATCTGGTGTGAAAGCTCCTAGATAGTAATGCCAGTCATTTTTGTTTTTGCAGAAAGTTTTCTGTGATAGGGTTAGGGGATAGAATATACAGTCTGTACAGTATAAAAATCATTATGTTCAAGTCCCCATAAAACATGAAAACGTGTGTGTGCTGTGTTGGTGTGTATGTGTGAGACTAATTCCTTTTCAAAATATAGCTGAAATAGTAATCTTTGCAGTCAGATAAACAAAAAAAGTAATGGTAAATTGGCGTACTTAATTTATCGTAAAATACTGCAAAAATAAAGTTATTTGGAATAAAAAACCTTGAAGCTTGGAATACACATATATATGAAGGGTAAACATAGCTAACAAATTACTGCCCAGGAATAACTGAATACAAAATATGGATAGCCTCTTTTTTTAAGTTTTGTCTCATCCCTTTTATTCACATTACTAATGATATCCTGTATCTGAAATTACAGTGAGATGCCCGCTGACTTCCTCCTTAACTGTGGGAGCTAAAGTACAGCCAAAAATGCAAATCCCAATGGGTCCATTTGCAAATTATCTGATCCGCGAAGACAGAGGAGTTGACACTGGCATGATGATGCTTGTTGTGCACAAGTAAACAAAACGTCTGGAAATAATTCAGCAGTCTACCCCTGATTTAGCATAACATTTCAAAGGAAGCCACTTATTTTTCATCCAGATGTTCAAGTGTCAAACACTCTAAATCACATTTTCTTCTCTAGGACGATGAGTGGTCATGTATAACTTTGATAAATACAATGCTGCTAACCAAATATGAAGATAAACACATGGTGGCTACAGTGCAATAGACAAAAGGGTGTTAGAAGACCAGCGGTTCTCACAATGACCAATAGCCAGGGGGTCCGTGTAATAATTTGCAAGTCTACCATATTTTCCGTACTGTAGACTAGGTCTCATTTTTTATTTTTAAAAACTTACAGCCTTAACAAATTTGTTTGTAATTAATTATTTTTAAACAATTACAGGTGACCATTTGCACAAATACAACTAGCATATTGTGTTCATTACACTCACCCACATTAACTTTGTTTTTGTTTTTCACTGTTAGAATTATGAGGGGGGTCCCTGGAAAATGTTCGGGTCCCTGGCCCTAAAAAGTTAGAGAAGTCCTGCTCTAGACTCCCTTAAAACTCATTTGTTTATTTAACTTGTCAACTAACAATGTTCAACAGTGTAGAATTCAGTATTTTTCTGAATTTTCTCTTAAACTATAATGAACATTTCCACCACCATCTCAAATCAGCTTGTATTTGGTGACGGAAAAGGCAGATTTAGAATAATTTATATTGTTTATATTGTATTGCTATGGTTAATTAACTACTGTATATCTGAATTATACTAAATTATATATTTATTTATTTATTACTTTTATGCGTAATTTGACAATTTAATACTGATTAGATATTATATCAAATAAAAAAAATTGTTCATAAGTGATATAATAATTGATCTTATAAATTGTGGGTTATGGTGTAAATTATGTCATTACAGAGGAACATGTATAATTTATAATTTGTTTGTTTGTTTGTTTGTTTGTTTGTTTGTTTGTTTGTTTGTTTGTTTGTTTGTTTGTTTGTTACAATTGATGGTCAGGGCAACATTTACATTTATTCTTTTTGCAGACGCTGGAATCAATTTTTACAAATATACAAAATATATAAAAAGTCAAATATTATGATTATTGTGAGTATAGCTACTTTAAATATATAGGTGAAATATACAGCCATCCCTCGTTTAACAGTACATCCCCTGAGCATCTCCTTTGAAAAACATAAGCCAGTATTATGGTTTAACATTAATATTCATGCAGTAAATTTTATAAATCCTTAGGACACTATGATGCAAATCATTGATTTTATGATGAACATTTGCTCTTTGCCCCCGTCTCATAAAGAAGAAAACTGCTGTGACTCCTGTATTGCAGGAGGTATTGAAATTTAGCTTTTCTGGCTGTTTAAGGATTTTTAAATGAACATTTTCACCAAGAATGAAATGTCCGCATTTACTCTCATGTCATTCTGATCCTGTGTTTTGTTCTTTATCTTTGTTGAAACGCAAAACAACAGAAAGTCTCAGAAATCCAAAATAATAATGTTTATATTTTATAATCATGTAGTAATGCCAATTTTTGATAAGAGAATTTAATACTTTGCAAATGACTGTTTTGACATTTCACTGTTTATTTTTCTTTTCAGTTGGAACTTGCAAACCAAAAGATAAGATTATTCATAAATGAATGAGTCTGAAATCAGAGCAAAATTAGTAAATACAATATGTAATATTACAAATCTGATTGATGAGCTGCATTTGAAGCCATTATAATATATCAGTTCCATTACAACATAACGTAAAAAAAATTCCATTATGCCATGACCTATTCATTTAATAAGAGGATATTCTTATGTTCTGCACTTTGACTGAGAAAATGCAATAAATAAATCAGCAACACAAGGTCACATTATTCATTTATATAGCTTTATACTTTAGATGTTAGCCTTGCTATTTCTAAATATTAAATTAAATTAAAAGCCTACCCTGTGATCATTATGACAATTGTATGAATACTACTACTTTAATTAGCTGCATTTAAAAGGTTAATATAAAATGTGGCAGTAAAATCTTCTTCATCCAGCACTGAAAAATGTCTTCCTTCAAAAAAATAATTCACTGGTGCTTTAACAATACAGTCTCATAGTTGGACAAGGTCAGACATTTTCTGAATAAATTCTTGCATAACAGTTTGTGTCACATAATATATAGTTCATGGGGTAAATGAAGTTTAAGTAGTCTGGTTTCAATGTTTTAAAGAAACCTGAAATAAACTGGCATCATCTCTGTCTCCAAGCATAGTGAAGAACATAATTCACAAAATATGGGAGATCTATGTGAATACTAAAACAAGCAATATTTCTTCGGTTCCAGTCCGCCTGCTCTCACTGACACCTCCAGAGCATTACCCGTAGCAGAGCTTTAGGCTAGATTTGCTCTTCATTTGATTGCAAAACGTTCATGCCTTTGGATTTAACCTTTACATTAGTGGTGCCTGCAGTTGACAAAGTCTCTTTAATTGACACTTGATCCTCAAGGAGGAGGTCTCACACATTGGCCCGAACAATTATGAGTCAATCAGAGCATGAAAAGATGAGGTCGGATCTATTACTGCAATAAAGTCCAGTCTGCAATATTCAACTCCCACACACCAACTTGCACCAAATGCCAAACACCGCCCACTTCGGTCTGAGATATTACAAAATGGTATGACATACTTAAAACACATCTACATCAAACCGCATCTATAGTTCCCATGAGAGTCTTCACCCCAGAAGTCTCTCAAAACTAATTAATCTGTTTTGGAAGTGTATACATTGTTTTGCTGTTCCCCCCCAAGGTTCTGTTTCCTGCACATCAACAACTTGTTACAGTCTGAATGATTAAATTATTCAATATTACAGTATGAAAGCAGCATACACTGATTGAGCCTCGTTCATGAAATTAACAGAATCATTTCTATGAGATCGTTTTTAGGAACTTAAGATGTAGATTGTTTTTCAAGTAAACAATGTACATTTCAAATAATTGAATAACTTCCTGATAAAAGTATTAAATAAAATTAAAGTGGTACATACACATTTATGTAATGCAGGCTCACAACAAAGATTGGGTGGTGAATTTGCACAAGAAAAACTGGTAACACTTTACATTAAGGTTCCATTTGTTAACACTAGTTAACTATAGTTGTTACATTAGTT
Source organism: Scardinius erythrophthalmus (assembly GCF_964197995.2). Taxonomy (NCBI): domain Eukaryota; kingdom Metazoa; phylum Chordata; class Actinopteri; order Cypriniformes; family Leuciscidae; genus Scardinius; species Scardinius erythrophthalmus. The sequence goes on from NC_138238.1 coordinate 33,994,126, forward strand.
AACAAACAAAAATAATTCCAAAGCATTTATTAATCTTAGTTGGTTAATTTCCATATTTACTAATACATTATTAAAATCAAATGTTGTATCTGGTACTATTATTTATCGGACCTGAGCTAACGTGAACTAAAAATGAACATTTTTATTTCTATTAACTAATGTTAACAAAAATGTATAAATACTGTAAGAAAGACATTGATCATTGTTCAGTTAATGCATTAACTAATTTCATTATTGTTGTACTTTACACAGTTATTGAACCAAAATAAATCAACACCGATCTGATTCATTTATTAATTATATTCTCAACAGTTTAGTGACTCTTTACTATTGTCTTTTAGAGCTGATTTACAGCAGAATTGAATTGTTTCCATCATTGATGTTACGCTTATGTTAAGAATGCCTGTCTGCCTTTTTGTTTAAATAAACCTTGTTTATATGTGTATCCTGTCTTCAGTCCATCTTCATCTTGTGACAGCTGAATCATTTTCCTGTTTATCTCTGTAAAGCTGCTTTGAAACAATGTGTATTTTGACTTCACTAACTAATGGAGTTACCGCAAAACATTGAATGCGGTTGGACTTATCAGGCAATAGAGTGGCATAAAAGAAAAAGTAGTCTTTCTTCAATGAAGGCTCAAGGGGTCTAAAGAAACAGCAAATCTGAACATTCTGCCATCATTTACTCATCCTTATGTCATTCCAAACCTAAATGTTCCACAGAAAAAAGAAATACAAACAAGTTTGGAACAACATGTGAGTAAATGATGACCCAATTTTCATTTTTTGATGAACTGTCCCTCTTGATATCATCTCGCCTGGAATAAAGAATAATCACAGAGGAACATTCATCTGGGCTGGAAACTACTTCTCTCTCTTAACATGACAGTCAAAGGTCATATTGTCCAAAATGTACAAAATGTGTGGATCACTAAATGATTGACTTAATTTTCCTGATGCATTGTCCCAATTCCTAATAATTCTAGGGCCAGATTTACTAAACAAGGCAAATTGGCGTGAGAGCACAATCCCATAAAAGTGTCGATGGGAAGTGGAAAGTTCAAGTTCAAAATGGGCATTTTGACATAATTTTGTGTGTATTCATGTGCTGTCTGAGAGGTGGGCTTTTTGTGTGCACACAGAAACGATCTATCACAACACATGAGTACCGAATTAAGTTACTTTCACGGTGTCTTGCGCTTGAATGGCTTAAAATCCCTTGGATGTTTTAACTGATAAGACTTAAAAACACATGAAAATTATACACTTTCTTAAAGCAATACTCACCCAATCTTTCAGATAAGTGATTATAGGTTTAGGGGGGGCTGAGACGACAGATAGGGGAGCTAAAGCCCCACTAAAAACGGTCTAGAACTGCCACTGAGCGGAACTGACAGAACAGCAGATTGGTCTAAAATACGGTGTTTGTGGTCATTCAGTTTGAAATGTTGACTACAAACGTGGAGGTACAAACGTTGACTACAACGCACTGGATCCTTCACTGGAAACTGAAAATAACTTGCTCCCACTAAACTTTCACTCTTTGAATTCTTGGAACAATACAAGTCAACACAATTATGACTAAAAGTTTGCTAAGAAGTATTTCCTACTAAAGCAAGGCAGTAATTTACTCTGGTCAGCATATCCATAGCAGACTGGTGGGTGTGGCCATGGACGGCAACATGCCTAATGCATTATGGGTGTTGAAGTTCTTACCTATTTGGCAAAAGGGAAGACAAAAGCCATTTTTGGCTGAAGTACCCTTTTAACTTGTTGGTTTTTGGGTGCTTTTATACGAGTAACAGACTGAAATTTAAGTCAGGTATCATCATTTTTTACTAAAAACCTTCTTTACCATTCCATGGAGAAAAGAACAGGAGTAGTAGTTTAGAAAAACATGAGTGTGAATAATGACAGAATTTCCATTTTGGAGATGAACTACCACGTCATGCAACAATTTACATGAGAATGTATGTGCAAACCAATCAGAGAAAAAAAATGAATGAGCCTCTTTATGTGTTTTCACAGTAACCTGGAATTGGATCTGTCACTTAAACACTGAGATTCCCAGACAGCTAACATGTTTTCTCACCATATTCACACATATTGTGCTCCACAGTTATACCCCATGCTGGGTTTGTGGGGCACAGTATATTAATGCGGATGTAAATAAACTACCCCGGGTGAGCCTTCATGTGGTTGCTATGCAACCATCGGCATGCAGGGACAGTTTGTGGCAGTTTGGCCGAAGACGGGTGAAACTGTTACTTGCTGTTTTCTAGAGCAGAGATCCGCTGCATCTGCGTCTTTCTAAAAGTAAACGTGGCAAGTCATGCTCTCAGTGTTCACATCTCACATGGCTATGTATAGCTCAGTTTCATCATCGCTTCTGTCAAGGGGGCTTTTCCTGTTTGGATCACACTTACTTGCGTGCTGGAAATGTAGTGGGTCTCTTGCCAACTCCTCACCCTACGTAAGCAGGAAATGTTGTCATTATTTTACGTCACGTATGGTCATCCTGAAACATGTTTTATAATCCAGCGCTACTCATCATTGGTATGACTTGGCAGAACATCAGTGAATTCTAATAAAGCTTTAGTGTGACGCATGAAACCACAGATGACGGCCCTGAGAGAAGCCTGATAGCTAAACACTGGTCTTCTTCTAAAACAACATGGAGGTGATTTTATTGACAGTTTACTTAAATTGTAACTGATTCTCCAACTGTTAAACACTTTGACTGTCTGGGAATAGCAGCAACAATCTGTTTTAATGAATTTTTCTGCCTGGATGCAAATCAAACTCCAAATGAAAAGAAGCGCCAAGAAAAAGGCTAGACTTCCTGGTTTTAAGATGCGTTTCGGTCAATCGGATCACAAGTGGACGACACAAAATACAGTTCTAAATAGGGTCTAAAAAGTTTTGAGCTTTTGACCACTTCCAGAGGTAGTATTCGAGTAGTAAACGCATTCGACAAGATTGCTTTCGTAGTGTAGACGCTCATGTGATCGAATGTGTTCGAACAGCCACAAAAGACCGCCTACTCTCTGTCCTACTGGCCTAATGTGTTAAGACAATGGGAAGTGTGCTAGCCAGATGGGATTTTAACTTTATCAGCTGGAGACCCAAGTTGTAAACAGGGCCTGAATGACAACAAACCCATAGTGTTTCTGCCAAACTTGGGGGTTATTATTAGCCTATTATTATTATTAAATTATATAACAAACATATTCTAAATATATGTTCCTGTCTGGATGCATTTCAAACACCATATTAATATGGGTTTTTCAAGAAGCACCAGGAAAAAGGCAAGACCTTAGGGAAAAGCTTTGATAAATCTATGTCACCAAAACCCATAGTGTTTCTGTCAAACTTGGAGGTTCATGGTTATTAATATGATCTGCTTGCAAAAAGGTTACATGTTTAACCCCAGTGGAAGTGACCCACAGGCTGGAGATTTGTTGAGATCATAACCTTTCCTACCACCTCTGAGCACAAATCACTTAACCCCAGCAATCTGCTTGATTGGTTCTTCCGTTTCCATGTGTATTGTCAAAAAGGGTCTGCTTAAAGGATTAACTTTTAAAGCTAAAGCTACCATGCTTAAACGTAGACCACAATACATGCATATCATCAATACACACATTGCACACAAAGAAAATAAATATCAGGAAGATATGATGTTTGATGTAATGATGCAAATTTCCTCACTGACAGGATGTACAACAGAAAGTACACTGTCTACCAGTACTGGACTAACAGAAGGCAGTTTGCTGTCTCCACTTCTCTTCTCTAAACAAATTACCGCACATCGAAGGAATCCTCTGTTAAGATCCTCAAATTTGCAGATAACACGACGCTGATTGGCCTAATATGCGACAACACCGGATCTGCTTATAGGAAGGAAGTGAAACACCAGGTGTCCTAGTGCAGTCAGAATTTATAGCTGAATGATCTGAAGACAGTAGAATTTTGGCTCATCACAACACAACAAGATCCAGTCAAAACACCATATATATATATATATATATATATATATATATATATATATATATATATATATATATATATATATATATATATATATATATATATATATATATATATATATATATATATATATATATATATATAAAATATATATTAAATTAAAATTTAAAATGAACCATTTTCTGATTCTTAAGGTTCTCCAAAGCAGAAGTAGTCATAGTTGGGAAAAGTTATATATGGTGAACTGAAACTACAACAAATATTTTTTTGCATGCCCATTTGCTCCAATAGCAAAAGAAAAAAAATCCACAATAGCATTTCTATGAGTTTCCAACATACATATTGAGAGATTGCATTGCGTTGGTTAGAAAAGAGAAAAATTAATTCAAAGTAGCATGCGTACACCCATAATCACTCAGACAGGTGCCCGATCAAAAAGAGACGAACAAAAAAGAAGCTATTCATGCTACCAGAGACATAGATTAACTTGCAATACTTCACCAACAAGGTCTTGTATGCCTGACAAAGACCTTGGGGTTGAAACATTGCAAGTTAGCAGTGTGCCGTTTTATTATTGTATTTTAGCTCAATTTGCTGTCACTCTCTCAGCCGCTGTGTTAACTAGTTTTGTGTAATTTCATACTAATGTAATATAACACAAAGTAGTGATTTATAAAAATGGCTAGATTTATTATGTTAACAACTGTGGAAATGTGTCATCACAGTCTTGTAGTAAAATTATAATAGTCAGGCAACCCACCAATTAGTCAATATGAACATCCCTATTAAAGAGGAAGCAAGTCCTGAGAAAGTTCAAGAACTTCAACCTGCCACTGGAAGTGATGGCCCAGTTCTACAGTGGCATCACTGAAACTATCCTCAAATCATCCATATCCATCTGATATGGATCTGCCATGGCGCTGGATCCAAGCAGGCTGAAATTCATCAGCTTCAATCTTCCCTCCCTCCTGGACCTTTATGAGTCAACGTCTAGGAAGGGGGCAGTCAGAGAGCCCTCACGCCCTGCTCACCACATCTTTCAGCTGATTCCGTGCAGGAAGCGCCACATAACTTTAAAAACAAATGTCCAGGCACAAAAACAGCTTGTATTGCTTCACCACAGAAACAGAACACTACAACACAAAGAGATAACAGACTTCAAGCACATACTATACTACTACACTTCCTAGAATATATCAAAGATTAGCTGAATACCTCAATACCAATTTAAACCCCAAACGAATGAGTAAAGAACAGATTAGATTAAAAGGCTTTAAAATCAGTTTATATGTATTTTATTTCAACATCATAATTTAAATCAATCATTTTAATCTGTCAGAGGATACTTGGACAATATAGCTAAATTTCTGATTGTGCTTAGATGTATCTGACATGTGAAGCTGAGCACAAGGAATCTCTAATGGTTTTTCATTAACAGCTGTCAGATTAATATGTTCCTAACCTTGAATTCTTTCATTTGCTTCCCAGAAAACCCGGTGACCTGTTGCTTCAAACACGTAATTGCTTAAAATTCTGTGAACCAAAGGCGTCTGTTTGAAATTAATTCAACATATTAATAAAAAATGAAGAGATGGTAGAGATTAAGGCGTGTGTAAATTGAATATCCATTATATTTTCTAGCCATTTAGTAGTAGTTTTGTTGAGCTATTGAAGATTTCTGTATTGGCCAGTTAAGGTGAACTGTGTTTCTCTCTGCCATTCTGACTGTTGTTTCACAAACAAAGAGTCCCGCCCAAACTTACGTCATTGGTTAAGCCACTGTTGCCGGGCTGGCCAGTATGCGATAATGCGAAAAACAAACAGAGCAATGTTTTGAAAGGTGAACTACAAACTATGCCCCTGCAAGTTATGCCTATATTACAAGTAGTAGTGCAAAGAAACAATCGTGGATTTTATTGACTAAAAAAAATCTTTTCAAGTACATTTCATGTTTTATGTATGAAATATTTGTAAGGATAAATTACATTGCTTTCTAATCTTATGAAATATGAAATAACAGCTGCTGGTAAAACAAAATAAATTATACAACCAATCTAATTATAGCTAAAAACCTACCCCCAAGCCTAAAACTTACCTAAACCTACCCCTTAAAAAAAATAAGATTCACTTATAAGTTTCATAATTAAAATACTTTAAAAACTGAGGAAAAACAAGCAGGATGTGTTACTCCATCTGGTGATCTATTTAATACAAGCTGTGTGCCTTATCACTAGGTGGCGATAGTGAAGATTAAAGGTGCTGTATGTACGTTTTTGACTGTACTAAAGCATAAAAATACCATAATATGTTTGCAGATATTTAGGAAACATGCCGAGTTTGCATACTTGTTTCTCTGAAAAACAATGCTACAGCCAGTTATTTTACTTTTAAATGTGCATTTCGTGTTGGAATGTCTGTTTTTGTTTTGGTCTGTGCTATACCGCACTTTGCCAATTTACCCAATAGTATTTCGCCACCATAGGTTGCAAGTTGGTGGAAAATACAGCATATTTCATCCATGGAAGCCAACAAACAAACTCGGTCAGAGATCGCAGATTCTACCCGACCTAAAAAGCCTCCGCACCTATCAAAAAATCTCTATGAACGGGAGCATATTAAAACACGATATCAACTCATCATAAATCAACTCATCAACTTACAGTGTAAGTAAGTCTCCTCGCATTCCACTGACAATTGCGCTCGTTCCTGTTGCATGTCCTCAATCTGGCAACCCGCGTGAGTGTCGAGTCTGAGTAGGAGGGGGCAGGGGAACAACTCTCTCCAATATTTAGAATTTGGACTGCAGTACCCATTTCAACCACTAGCTGTCAATCTCACATACTGCACCTTTAAAGCAAGGAAGTGAGGTAGAAGAAGAGTAGTACTAGTGACAACATAAGCGATTCCAGAGGGAGGGGCTCTAATGACATCCCCTAATTAGATGTTTCATTGTAGGAAGCGTAACTTGTAGTAAGGGTGTGGTTTGTAGGGGCGTGGTTTGTAGTACATTTTACTAACCTTTCAGTTCGGCTAAACAACAGCAGAACGGATATCAGGGCAACAAAACAAGTGTTTTAAAGACACTTTATATTAAGGAATATTATCGATTTGACTGCACACTGACACTATCAGATGAGAGCAAAACTTTAACTGAATTGAGCTGGATGATGACACTATTGTCTTCTATGGTTTATATCAGAATCGGATTTGTTTCATGTGGCGAGCAGGACGAGGCTGAGGGCCGCGAGAGAACGGCGCGAGGCCGGTGGCGTGATTGCTAATGAGCGACACCTGTGAGACGCACCGCTTCCACTCCTCTGTGAGAGATACGAGACTGGTGCGTCTCACAGGTGTCGCTCATTAGCAATCACGCCACCGGCCTGGCACCGTTCTTCAGCATCGACACGGTTATCGAACGGAACTGAATCAACTGACTTCAGCTGAATGACGGCACAATTGCCTTCTGTAAAGCTGCATATAGCTGAATTGAACTGGTTTCTTAATAGATGAACCTTACACAGATATTGAACTGAACTGAATCAACACGGAACTGACTTTAGCTGAAGAATGACAATATTGTCTTTTTAGTTCAGCTTTACAGCAGAATATAATTTGTCACATTTTTGATGAAGTTTGCATCATTGATTTTGTTCTTTGGTAACACTTTATTTAAGGTGACGTATTTGCACATTACTACATGTTCTTACTAGCCTGACGTCGTCATAATCAGATTCTAGTCAGAATATGATTCTGATACTGCTCCATTGGGCTGTGATTATGGGACATGTTTCAACCGAACCAGGAAAGAAAATGCCTCTGCACTCAATTGGATAGAACGACAACCAATCAGAGCAATGGAGTAAGTGACGTATGTTCTTCATTCATCTATCCGATCAGCAAATGCCTTGATCGCGGTTCTCTGTTCCTCTTTTAAAATTAATGCGCTGTCAATATCTTCTATAACAGATGCGATGGTGGAATCTACACATCTCAATTCTCCAGCGGCAGTCATCTTTGTTGTAAACGAATTAAACCCAAGCACTCTTTGGTGACGTGGATGATTACGTTACTGTTGATCATCTGTCCATCATCGTATAAAGCCCGCCCTGACAATTTGATTGGTCAGAACAGCTCTGGGTCGAGCATAGTTGCTCCACAACAGATCAAATCCAGACCAAACATCCCGACCTCAAATATTGTGGGTGGGGTTAATATATAGTAGGCTATGTACTTACTATAGTAATAACTGTAAATTGTGCATAATTATAAGTAACTAACCCTAAACCAAACCCTAACCGTAACTATATAGTAAGTAGGCTACATGTAGTTAATTAATATTACTTAAGTACAATGTAACTACGTCACCTTCAAATAAAGTGTTTTATAGAAGTGTAATATTTCTATAAAATGTACATAAAATAAAGGTCACTTGATAGATGCCAAAAATGCTTGCTAAATACATTAGTGAGGTGGACCACAACCAGTCTTAGGGGTTTAGGAATCAAATGACTGGGCCAATAAAAGGGCAAGGCAATACATTTGAGGAAATTAGCATTTCTGTCGCCAGAGGCGACTAGAAAGACATATTCTACAGGGACAACAATACACCAGGATGAGGTGAGCCGCCTGCAGAGTGTGCATTACTGGGAGCAGAATGAAAGGTTTAGAGGTAAAGAGCATGCCTCCTTAGGCGACTGGCAGGGGTTAGTTTGGAGAGGAAAAAGTGGATCATGGGTGCAGGGCTGTAAAAAAAATCACCACAGTAAGCGGCTCTACTTAACAGAATGGTACATCTGCCTCACTTGAATACCTATTCATAGCCCTTCACAGGATATTTCCACTCTATTTTTGTACATGCCAAAATTCTACAGCGCTTGATGATGAATTTGAAATGTGACTGAAACATTTTGGAAGCAATCTTTATCTTGCAACACATCCAATGACCCTTGAAACTGTTAAAGCAAACTCAGTTTGATTTGTTTTACGTCCATGCTATCTGTGGCCAAACAGACACTATGAAATCAGCTCAAGAGACATCTTCAAGGCTAGAAACCATCTTAATAATGGTTAATATTTTCAAAGTGCAACTTGGAGACCAATTCGGCACCATACAGTCTTTTTTTTTACAAGGTGTACTTCACAATCAACGTCAGACTATTTCCACACAGGCCATAAGTGAACTTTTAAATGCTTCGAGAGACCGCTGTAGCACAGAGGGTGGCCATGCATTCAGAAAACCCCTGTGGCGTCTGAAACCAACCACGTGAACAACTGAACCCATCTGAAAGGACTTTTGTTTGTGGTCAAGAAAACAAAGGAGGTTTTTTCACAAACGGCATAAGAACCTGCGTCAGACCACTCATAAATATAATATAACAGAGGAAAGAAATCTACGTGATGTCTGTGAAAAGCTAAATTGGAAGTGCATTATATCAGGCTACGGTTATTACTCTACAGGTTCAGTTCTAAACCAACGTTCAAACAGCATCAGCCCTATTTCAGAGAGCTAAACATGGTTCTGTTCACATATTGTTTGGCTGTAAACTACAGAAACAACCAAAAAAACTGAACTGACTCTTACATTTTCAGGTCTCGTCTGGTGTGTGAACCCGTTTCCTCTACTGTGGCTACAAAAAATAATAATTTGTGAGCTACTACATGGAGTATTTCCTTTTATAACAGTCATTAATTTAAAAAAAAAAAATATGGAGTGGGCCTTTGAGAGCTATTACAAACTGTATCCTCATAAAATCTAATTTACAAGTGGTAATTAATCCACACAGAGCAAAAACCAAACACTAAACTGTAGCTATAAACTGCTTAATCATGTAGAAATGTTAGGATTAAAACGTATTTTCCTCCAGAACTCCATGTGCTAACACATGTGAAATATTTCTCACATTATTCAACCAAAAAAGAAAGATATGAGGAACAAATTCAGTCTCTTGAATTTTTAATGACGTTTCATCAACAGAAACTGACAGTAACACTTTTTAATAAGGTCTCATTTGTTAACATTTACTACGTTAGTTAACATGAACTAACAATGAAAAATCCTTATACAGCATTTATTAACATTTCAACATTTACGGCCGTGGTCAAAAGTATTGGCAGTGATATACATAAATTAAAAAATAATCTACAAATACTGGAGCAGCAAACTTTCTGAAACAAAATTTATGTCACTGCCAATACTTTTGGCCATGGCAGTACTAATACATATCAAATACGTAATCAATCTGTTAACATTAGTTAACACTGTGAATTTGCATGTACACATTTTTAACAACTGTACCTAAAATGAACTACAACATTAACAAAGATTAATAAATGCTGTAAAAACATATTTCTCATTGTTAGTTCGTGTTAGCTAATTAATTAACTAATATCAACAAAACTTGTTTTAAAGTGTTCCCGGCTGTCTCATCTCATGGGGTGAAATGAGGTAAACTGGGCCACTTTTTGACAGTCATCGCAAAGTCAAAAAGTGGTTCCATTTTACATTCCATTTTAAATGATGCTAAACGTGTATTTTGTTTAATAATTAAAAAAAAGCATGTCTTTTTCAAATTATTTATGGACGGTAAATGTTCAGGATTCAAAATAAAGCAATGCAACACTGTGTATTACCTGGTCAAAAAGTTGTGGAAAAGAACACATGGTAAAATCAGAGTATACTCAGAAAATACTCAGCCCGGTCTGTAAATCATCTGGTACAGTAGTAAAACACAGTAAAGTAAACATATAAGGATACAGCAAAGATACTTGGACATGACCTACCTTCCATGACATAGACCAGGGAGCCCACATCGCCTTCTTTGATGATACAACTTTCTTTATCATACTCCACAGGGTACATGCAGTCCACAATCTCCTGAATCTGAGACAGCTCCAGGTTCTTCATGAAGTCATTTTCAAGAATGGCCTCTTTGATTAGTTCTTTAGACCTGTGGATAACAAGGATGAAATAGCTTACTTTATATAATCAAAAACAGATCAAGTAAAACAATTATTTACATTTTTTTAACTGGAAACAGTCACAAATCTCACACTATCGCACCAGCGTTTAGCTCACTGATTCTTGAGATATGAGACAGTCAAGTCCCACAATCTTACTGCAATGATTAATAAAATAATAACTTATTTATTTCTCTTTTTTTTTAATTATCACTAACTCAGCTAAATATCCAAAGATAACCAAGTCAACTCAATCAAATTGTAGGTTGATTCCACCAAAAACTGTAAAAAAAAAAAAAAAATACACTTCTTTTATAAATTTTGTTCATACTCAGCTAACAACAAGTAAGAATGTTTTGCTACCATTCCCATTAAGTTATGAAAATGTTATTTCTGAATGTTCTCTGAAAGTTGGTTACGAGAACATTCCATTTGATAATTTTGCAAACATTATGGGGAATGCTACTTTTGAATTTTCCCTGGACATTCTGAAATAAGTAGTAACACTAGAACAACCATTAAAATGAACATCCAACTGAAACTTTTCAGAAAAAAAATTCCATGAACAACGTATAAATATTGTTTATGTGCTAACATTATTAAAGACTAGGGCTGTGATTCTCAAAAGCATCGTGAGCAAAGTTTATCGCATAGAGACCATTGGTGGCAATGGTTCTATGATCTACTTACGATGCTTTTGGGAAATTTTTGAAAGAACATTTGTTTAATGTTACTGGAAGAATGTTTGTTCATAACTTTGATAGAACCTTGCAGAATGGTAGTCAAAGTTCTGAGGACTGTTATGGTTTGCAGGGAAGTAGAGAGTTAAGGATCTATTCGTTGCAAGATAATCCAAATGAGAAACCATATTTCCAAACAGGAAGACGAAAAATACTCCAACGGGGAAACATAACAGCTTTACAACTGGATGCAAAGACAACAACCGACAAACAAAAAACGAAACAGTGGTATATACACAAGGTCTAACAAGGCCCTCTGGGGTCTGAGCTGTTTTTGGGGCCCTTGAGATGTTCTGACATGCCCTGACATTTGTGCTTTTTTCAGTTGCTTATAAACATATTAATGGCAAAGGTGTAAATTCACTCTATAAAGCACAAACAGGGCTACCATAATATGTGAGCCACGTGTATGTACATGTTTTCATTTTTGAGAGAATAATGTTTATGCATGGTTATTGAAAAAACTAAAAACTAAAATTTCTGAAATAAGGCCACAAAACACATAGTAAATATGTGTCAATAAGACTTTTGAATAATGGATGTCCTCGCCTAGTGTTTTTTCTTCAAAATCATGTGAAAATAGTCTTGCTTTATCGTTCACATAAAACCATACATTGATTTAAATTGATGTAAAACAGGTTTTGCTTGGAAAGCCAATATGCGAGGAGGCGTGAACGAGGAGTGGTTTACAACTTAGAACACCCACTCTGCATAATGATGAGCTATTCACACAGGTGTGAAACTGGCTGAGCCACAATGCAAGGACAAAGGATATTTAGAAGAAGACTTATATTGACCATTTAAGATTTTGCTTACATCTATCTTGTAAATATGTTTTGCCATTTTATTAAAAAGGTTACAATTACAACAATATTACAATTTCAACAATATTTCAAGTGTACTCTTTCTTTGTAAAAAAAGAAAATGATTATAGGCCTAAATTTTATCTATGTATTCATTACTTTCATACTTCGCTTGACTGTAACGTTGTTTTCATGAAATATTAGGGCATATTGTTAATTTGCAGTTTAATACGTTGCTTATACAAATAGCCTACATTTTATTTCAACATATTTCAGTCGATTTTTACTCATCTCAGTATAGCAATACAGTTTGCTGAAACATCATCATTCATTCACACACGCGATTTAAATTTAAACTGTCTTTGCCAGCTGTGGTAAACAGCGCGCATCTCTGCCGTTCATTCATTCATAAACAGAAACCCACGTGAAGAAATTCACGTGAGAAGGAAAAAAACTTACTAGTATTCCTCAGCTCGCTCCTCGATATACCCGCACTTCTGGGGGACATTTTCCATTATTATTCCTCACAGCTGCAAGACGGTGTAAACAAGTAATGATCTGAATAAACTTGTGTTTTCTCGCGCTGATATGGGGGCGTTCACAGGTTTGCGCGGATTGCCTCAGTCATTTGCGTTTGAATAGCGTGCGCTCTCCGTGGGCGGAGTCACATTACATCTGAATTAGATGTAATTAGCTCGACTGGAATCGCTCTCTTTTAATACAGATTTCACAAGATGAGAATATTTGTTTTTTATATAAATTACTTCATTAAAAAGAAGAGAATTCAAGCTTCATGCCTGTGTGACTGTATGCCTGTTTGACTGAGTATTCGCTGAGTTATTGTTCATTTTCGGACGCGTTTCAGAATGGACTACACTGGCAGAGAGAAGGCAGAACTCGCTTCGTGTTTATTTTTCTTTTTTTGGCAAAAAGCACAGCACTTTGTTTTTATTGTGAGTATACACAAAAATAATACACATTTAACAGAATCGATTGATGTATGAAACTTGTTTTGTAAAATCAAATTCAAAAGAGTATTTCGGGTCTCAATTCAACTCATAAGGAAAAAAGCGAGCAGATCACGCCGGCGTGATCTCCGACCTCTGAGGGTTAACAAGGCACAGGTGTGGTTAATCAGTTATGATAATCAATGAGGGTAACTATGGTAACAATGGTAAACAGGAACAAACCACAGGAAGAGAACACAAAGGAGACAATGGAAACATAAACAACACTTCAAAATAAGAGTCCAAAAAATCAAAGCCAAGAAACACAAAACCAAATAACATGTAACAAGAATGTTCCTTGTTAGCTGGGTACTTATTAAACATTTAAAAAGCATTAAAACTAGGCAATTTCTAAGTCAATGTTCTTCCTGAATATCGTATCTCTGTATTTATAAAATCAAAAATAGATAGTCATTTTTGAAATTGCATGAGCAAAATCAATCTGAAATATTGGGTTCCTCTAAGAGAACTGAGTCACATGCAAATCTATCATTTTTTCTTGAGATCCCAGACACCTCCATTCAACACCACACAGCATGTGAGATTATTCACAGAAAAGTGTAAACTTCTGAAATAATCAGAGAGAATCCCCTATAGCTGGGTTTTGAATGCAATCAATACCTCATCATGTCAATGGATGAATTCCTTCGTAAGGAGTGCATCTTGGCTTTTGTTTGATGAGTCAATTTTATTGACAACACAGTTCATTTGACAATGCTTGTCAGATGGCCTTGCTTGTGCTACTGCATTCCGAGTTCTCTTTCACAAATCTATTTTTTTAATAATGGAATGGGTAAATGTGATTATTTAACTATTGCACAAGCAGGTCTGCTATAGTGGAAATGTTGCCTTGCTTTTCTCCTTTGATTAGAAATGGCAGCGTGGCAGAGATGATGTCAAGAAATGGACCATATGTGCAAGAGTGCACAAGTACTGGAGTCCGAGGAGGACATGGAGCGGACAGATGACTGCTCAGATACACTGCGTTACTACCACTCACGTACTCCTGCTGGGTACTAATGTCCCATGGGCGGATGATAAGACCTCAATATCTGTGGATCTTCCTGGACTAATGACATTAACAATCAGCGCAGTTTCTGATTTGTCATCCATGTGGGCACCAGCGCTACAAACAATGGCATTTTGTATATGAAACTGACCTCCCACCAAACATAAATCACTGATTCTTAAGATATGAGACTAAACATGTCCAGTGATTTTACCCACCACACAACCACATTTCTCCAATGAAATTAATCAAAGATGATCACTAGAATATTAAATTATTTTACTCTGTAAGCAATTTGTAGGGTTGATTCCACTGTCATAGGTTGATAGCAAACAGTCATCACTCAATAGCTGGATGTCTAAGTGGTGTCTGGACAATAATATAGATAATATAGATGTCATAGACAATTGGACATGTTTTTGGTCCAGACCTGACCTGTTGAAAGGTTAGGAAGCAGACAGATAGTCTTCTAGCCGCCTCACATCACAGACGTCCGATAAATTTCAGCACATAGAGATTGTTTAACCTAGAAACCTTAATATTGAGACTGTGTCTGTTCCCCAAACTAGTAAAAACCAAAAAAAAATCCCAAACCCATTTAAGGGTAACAATTTACTTGATGTTCAAAAAAATAAAAAAGATATAATAAACAAATGATTAAACTTGGCTTGCTGAATATTAGATCCCTTTCTACAAAAGCACTTTTTGTAAATGATATGATCACAGATCATAACCTAGATGTGCTGTGTTTGACAGAAACCAGGCTAAAACCAGACAATTATTTTAAGTTAAATGAGTCTATACCCCTCAAGATTACTGTTATTAATCATTGTCATTAGGATATGTCCCAAAAACGTTCAAGCTGGCTGTTATTAAACCTTTCATTAAAAAACAACTTGATCCTAGAGAATTACTTCATTACGGATCGATCTTGAATCTCCCTTATCAGTCAAAAATACCAGAAAAGCTATAAAAAAGACATTTCCAGTCAGGATTTAGATTGTATCATAATAGTGAGAATGCTCTCATTAGAGTTACAAAATGATTTGCTCTTTTCATCCAGTCGTGGTTGTCTTTCTATATTAGTGTTACTGGACCTAAGAGCTGCATTTAATACTATTGACCACAACAGCTCTAGATTTCACTGCGGCCTGATGAAATATACCAATTCACAAAACTAACAGAATACATAGTTAAAAAAATAATGACCAATTTCCTACTACTTGATTCTGAAAAAGGATCAAAAACCCACGCACGTAATAACCTACAATACTTTAATAACCAACACTTAATGGCTTCTCTGCTCTGTCTTCAATGTCAGTTAGGAACCTGGGTGTGTTATTTGATAGCAGTCTTTCATTTGACCATATTAGCATGGTTCATACATTTTAAAATCTTGCAAATCACTTACTCTCTAAATGGTTTAGCTCCTCAGTACTTGATCGAGCTCTTAACGCATTATAGTCCTTCACGTCTATACTGTATATATCTCAAAATAATTCTGGCCAGTTTTTAATACCTAGAATATAAAAATTGACAGCGGGCGGTAGGTCCTTTTCCTATTTAGCGCCCAAACTCTGGAAAAATCTTCCATTGACACACTCATTTTAAATCTAGCTAACAAAAAGACTAAAGTGAAGTCAGTTCAGAGTTGATTCAGTTATGTTGTAAAGATCATCAATTATTAAATTAGTTCAATTCAGATATAAAGCAGCTCTGCAGAAAATGTCATCGTCCAGCTCAGTTCAGGTCTCATCAAATAGTGTCAGTGCAGTCAGATCAATAATATTGTTGAATATTAAGTGTCCCCAACTAAGCAAGCCAGAGGCGACAGTGGCAAGGAGCCCAAACTCTATCAGTTGACAGAATGGACAAAAAAAAAAACGTTAGGTGAAACCAGGCTCAGTCCTCCACTGGCCAAACGAAGCAACATGGCATGGTTTAATTCCAGGCTCCATCACAAGTCAGAAGTCACATTGTGGATTGGTGTTAGTCAAAATATTTTAGCCATTTCCTTCTGCTGTTAGCTAGCATCACCAGAAAAACAAAATATTTAATAATAATAGTTTTTCCTCAACACCAATAATTTAAATAATTTATTAAAGTGAATGGAAAATGTAAAAATATAACAATTTTTTTGCAGATTGTTTTGTTTTTGAGGGTGTTGGCATTGAGTTGGAACATTTTGTGAGAAATGTTAAAAACATAATTCCAAATGATGCCTTGATACATTTTTAAACTTTATTTCGATAGTACACTTTAGACATCCTACTAACTGTTGGGTGACTTTGCAACTACATATCAACTGACTCTCACTAATTTGCAACTACATGTGAACTCTCTCTCTAAGAGCATTACTGTTAGGTTAGGGTTAAGGTTAGTAGAATAAGTTGACGCACTTGCAAAGTTACTTATAGTCAGTAGAATGTCATTTGAGGGACCACCAAAATAAAGTGTTAGCATATATTAAGCAGACAGTCTAATACTCGAATGACTGCTAGCTGACATGTAGTTGCAAAGTTACTTAGTAAGTAGAATGCCTAAAGTGGACTATCGAAATAAAGCAATTTTTTGTCCCAGTACTCAGGAATCAGTGAACTACTGATCTGAAAAACGACCAGACATCGTGTTTGTCTGTTAGCCATACAGTAACAATACTGGTCTGTTACCAGCTGATAAGACGTTTGAGAGATCACTGCTAATAACTGTTCAAATCAAACTCATAACGACAGCAGCGGATATGCACGATCATTTGTATGCATATGAATTCCAAAGGGAACATGAGACTGAAAATAATGGAACACTTACAGGATTATAAACTAATTTCATGTGTTGTTTTCTTATCCCCCTGATCGTGCAATTGTCTAGAGAAATATGGCCTCAATTGTTCCTTCTGTCTGACGCTGAATAGGGGATTAACGACAAATCATTCCACGTTTCATACTTGATGAGGACATAACAGTGAGACAATCTATTATTCACACTCAGACATGGGCAGCCATTGACCAACAATAATGAGAGGTGTAATAAAAAGACGAGGGGACGGAAACAGAAGCCAGATGTGGACTGATCACTTAAAATGGTGCAGGTGCACTCTAAGAAAAGTATGTAAATATAAGGAACAATGTACTGTGTGAATATGTATTGTATTGTGTATATAGTATTGTTAGGCGTTTTACCTGTACTTTGAATTACGCATTGCATTGTGTCTGTAAAATGAACAGATAATGTCCTGGCAGAAAATTATCAGCACTTCATTTGTTTGGATTTTTTTTTTTTTCTTACAATGTGATGCTACCATTAGCTCACATTCCCAAATCAAACATGATATTAAATGACATTAACAAAAGTATTTCAATGATTGCTAAAGCGTATCACGGTTTCCACTAAAATATTTACATAAATAATATATTAACCAGATATATAAATATAAATAATATTTTAAAATATTTAGTCTTTAACATTGGTAATAATAATAAATGTTAAACCAAATTACAATTTTATGATTTCTTAAGGATCATGTGACATTGAAGTAATGATGCTGAAAATTCAGCTTTGCCATTATTTATTCATTAGTTATAGCAAAATGTTATATTTAATATATTAAAAAAAAGTCTTGGTGATAATTCATTTTTCAGAGATGATGCAATACAATTTTGTGTTTTGTTCAGTTCCCTAAAATTGACAGTTAATTACAAATTATTTACAAAATTAATGTAAATCATTAATGCAAAGTTCATCAAATATGAGACAATTTCAAATTCATTATTCAGCTCAATTCAGTTCAGTTCAATAAATGTATAACGTTCACTGCTGTTGACTGCTTTGCTGAAACAAGTTCAGTTCAACTATTTAAGCAGCTTTACTGAAGGCAATAGTGTCATAATTCAGCTGAAGTTAGTTCAGTGCTGATTTACGTTGACGATGTTGTCAAATTTATAAGCCCTATTCGCACTGGATTAGTATTACCTGGTGACCTCTAGTAATATGTAATAATTGCGGAGGTTGTCTTTGATCTTAATCCCGTGCGAATCAGCCATGTCTGTAATTTGTAATGTAAAAATTCCCCTGCAAATGAACTACCCTATTTCGCCGAACACCGAGGTCCTGTGATAATATTAGTCCCGTGCGAATCGGCATCTCTGTGATTTGGCAAGCTCGTATATCATTTTTTCAAGGTTTTTGTTTCCTTTGCGGCTTTTTATCCATCTTTCGCGAAGAATGGAGGCTGCGGTGGAGTGTTTTGATAGTCTTTGGGTGCTGGGTCATATCGCTATACCTACACCATACAACTATACAATTTGCAGCTGAAAGCTGAAAACCGTCAGAAGAGCGAAAACAAAAAGAATGATTAGATGGAGATGGATGACATGTATAGCAGCATGCGGTAAGGAACATTCTTCTGCTTATGATATATCTTACAGCTAGACTAGACCTATAACGACAAGACATTTCCAAGCAATAGCCTATTGAAATCATATCCGGGAGAGGACAGTAAATTCGAGCAAAATCACAGGCTTCACTTATCCCGTGCGAATGCGCCACATGAAATTCAGATGTGGGTGGGTCATTTCTAAATCACACGAGGTCCCCATGTAATACTAATCCAGTGTGATTAGGGCTTTAGAAACAAATTCGATTCAGCTATAATGTCACGCCCCTGGGCTGATCTGTCCGTTCTTCCCGGTCTCTGTTGTGGTTTTGTGTTTGTTTGGAGCATGTGGGTCTGTTTTGACAGTTCACCATGTGCTTCTCTGTCATTTGCTGTGTTTCTCCCCGCCCCCTTGTTATCCCATTCATTACCTCGTTATTGTTTCACTCCCCTCACCTGATCATGTATCAATTAATTCCTTCTGTCTCCTATTTAGTCCCCTTGTGTGTGTTGTCTTGTGCCAGATCGTTGTTTGAGCTATGTGTGATTATTGCTCCAGTTGCCTTGTCTAGTGTTCCTCTGTGTCGTGTTGGACCTTTTGCTAGCCTTTTGTTTCATTTTTTATTTTTATTTTTTCTCTACCTCCTCCTGACCTTCCCAGGAGGTTCAGCTGCATTCAGACCTGGCCTTGCTCTCAGTCTCTGCTTGTGGATCGTCTCTTTCACTGCCCTCCTTCACATACTATCTGAGAGTCGCCATTCTCCTGCCGCTTCAGACCGTCGCTGCGCTACACCGCCTGGTTCTGGTTCTTCAGACGTTATGTCGATCTACTGAGGACGCTACCCTGGGACTCCCTCTAAATTTGTTAAGCCTATATTGAGCTCCTGTCAGGGTCATTCACAGACATTTGTGTTTCACTTTTTGAAGAAGAATAACCCTTTTGTTGCCTGCAGTTTGAGTCTGTGTCCTAACCTAACAGAACGATCTGGCCAGTATGGACTCAGCGGGCACAGATCCCCTCAGATCAGCGGTCACTCAGCAGGGCATCCTCTTGGGCCAGCATGCCTCCCAGCTATCAACCACATCTCAGGAAGTCGGGTACTTAAACTCCCAGTTGTCAGAACTAAGCACCCAACTCCAGGAACTACGCAGGGAGACTTCAGCTAACCGAACTGATGCCACTGCCGGTTTATCTGCTCTCCGTCAAGAGCAGGAACCTCATGCTAATAACCCGCCACCCTATGATGGTAACCCTAACTCCTGTCGAGCGTTTTTGTCACAATGCTCTCTGGTTTTCACCCTTCAGCCTCGTCGGTACGCTGCGGAACAGACCAAGGTTGCGTACGTCCTACGTGATGTACCCCAGTACGACTGGGGTACATCTGTGTGGGAGGCCCGAGCTCCCTTTTGCACTTCCTTTGAGGAGTTCCGTCAGGAGATGGTCAAGCTGTTCGACCGGTCAGTTCAGGGTGAGGAGGCAGCGGCTCAGCTGGTACGGCTACGACAAGGAGGTCGGTCAGTAACAGAGTTTGCAATAGAATTCAAGACGTTAGCAACT
Organism: Scardinius erythrophthalmus; assembly: GCF_964197995.2. NCBI lineage: Eukaryota > Metazoa > Chordata > Actinopteri > Cypriniformes > Leuciscidae > Scardinius > Scardinius erythrophthalmus. The sequence goes on from NC_138238.1 coordinate 34,014,561, forward strand.
TCCTGTGGCTGGGATGATGGACCGTGCAGAGCTATGTTCCGGGCTGGATTGGTTGAGGAGATCCAAGATGAGATTGCCACCCATGAGCTTCCATGTGGCTTTGATAAGCTGGTCTGCCATCCAGGAGTTCGGAGATCACTGGCCGCCATCCGCCAGCGATTTTGGTGGCCATCCATGGCCCAGGATGTCAGGCAGTTTGTGTTGGCCTGCTCGGTTTGTGCCCAGAACAAGACTTCTAATCAGCCGCCTGTTGGTCTGCTTCAACCCCTGCCCATCCCTTCTCGCCCCTGGTCACACATAGCCCTTGACTTTGTCACTGGCCTTCCGCCATCAAGGGGAAACACTGTAGTTTTGACGGTGGTGGACCGCTTCTCTAAGGCAGCCCATTTCATTCCCCTTCCCAAATTGCCCTCAGCTAAGGAGACTGCTCAAGTGGTGGTTGATCACGTCTTCCGGATTCATGGTCTTCCGGCAGATGTGGTCTCCGATAGGGGGCCACAGTTTGTCTCCCGGTTCTGGAAAGAGTTCTGTCGGCAGATCGGGGCCTCTACGAGTCTGTCGTCAGGTTTTCATCCTCAGACCAATGGGCAGTCTGAGCGGGCTAATCAGGATTTGGAACAAGCTCTCCGCTGCCTGACATCCCAGAATCCGAGCTCTTGGAGTCAACAGTTATCCTGGATTGAGTACGCCCACAACTCATTGCCGATGGCTGCCACAGGTATGTCTCCATTCCAATGTTCCATTGGGTTTCAACCTCCTTTGTTTCCCTCACAGGAACCCGATGCCGCTGTTCCATCTGCCTCAGCTTTCGTCCACCGGTGTCGTCGCACCTGGAAGATGTTTGAGAAAGCCTTGGCCCGGGCTTCCAGACGAACTAAGGCGGCGGCCGACCGCCACCGAACTCCTGCTCCCCGCTACGTATGTGGTCAAAAAGTATGGTTGTCTACCAAGGACCTTCCTCTCCGGGTGGCCTCTCGCAAGTTAGCCCCCAGGTTCATTGGGCCATACCAGATCACCAAAGTGTTGAGTCCGGTGGCGGTAAGGCTCAAGCTACCTCCTACACTTGGTCGGGTACACCCAGTCTTCCATGTTTCTCGGGTCAAGCCTGTGTTTCGTTCCCACCTTAACCCAGCTGTTTCTGTCCCAACCCCCCCTACTCCCCCCTGTCTAGTGGAAGGTTCCCCAGTCTTCACTGTCAGACAGTTGCTGGATGTCAGACGTCGAGGTCGGGGCTTCCAGTATCTTGTGGACTGGGAGGGTTATGGTCCGGAGGAGAGGTCTTGGATTCCGGCTCGGGATATTCTGGATCGGTCGTTGATCGAGGACTTTTACCGGAAGCGTGGTAGGCCCCTCCCTGGGGCGCCAGGGGGCGCTCCTGGGGGGGGGGGTAATGTCACGCCCCTGGGCTGATCTGTCCGTTCTTCCCGGTCTCTGTTGTGGTTTTGTGTTTGTTTGGAGCATGTGGGTCTGTTTTGACAGTTCACCATGTGCTTCTCTGTCATTTGCTGTGTTTCTCCCCGCCCCCTTGTTATCCCATTCATTACCTCGTTATTGTTTCACTCCCCTCACCTGATCATGTATCAATTAATTCCTTCTGTCTCCTATTTAGTCCCCTTGTGTGTGTTGTCTTGTGCCAGATCGTTGTTTGAGCTATGTGTGATTATTGCTCCAGTTGCCTTGTCTAGTGTTCCTCTGTGTCGTGTTGGACCTTTTGCTAGCCTTTTGTTTCATTTTTTTATTTTTATTTTTTCTCTACCTCCTCCTGACCTTCCCAGGAGGTTCAGCTGCATTCAGACCTGGCCTTGCTCTCAGTCTCTGCTTGTGGATCGTCTCTTTCACTGCCCTCCTTCACATACTATCTGAGAGTCGCCATTCTCCTGCCGCTTCAGACCGTCGCTGCGCTACACCGCCTGGTTCTGGTTCTTCAGACGTTATGTTGATCTACTGAGGACGCTACCCTGGGACTCCCTCTAAATTTGTTAAGCCTATATTGAGCTCCTGTCAGGGTCATTCACAGACATTTGTGTTTCACTTTTTGAAGAAGAATAAACCTTTTGTTGCCTGCAGTTTGAGTCTGTGTCCTAACCTAACATATAAAGCTGCTCTACCTAAGATAACAGTGTCATTATTCAGCTCAGTTTTTTTTCTCAGTCCAGTCAAATTGACATTACTGAATATATTATGTAATCAACCAGTTCTAGAAAGCAGGACTTGCTTTAATTTGGGAATTGATTGCATTGTAAAAAGCAAACAGGGTCAAATTTGATTTCATGTTTACAAAGTTTCCACTCAAAGTTTCCTCTAGTTTCCTAGTCCAAGCATCCCACGCGATACCATAATCAGACCGTTGGTATCATGACTTATTTTGAATGGCAAATCACTAAACCATCCAATCATGAATCCAATCCAATCATCAAGTATTCCGCTAGCAGATCATGATCAGAGCCCATTTCACATTCACAAGCACACTGACATGAATGAAGGCCGTCGATAACGTACCTTATGTTGTAACAGTCATCTCATGCAAGAGTGCAATTCCTTCACGTTTGCCTAATTTTAGCTCCTCAACTCCCAAAGGCTCATTTACCAGAAACAGTCCATGTGGACTGAAACCTACACGCTGTTCCAGAGGAAATTAACAGTGCTGACTGAAATCAAAACGATGCTTTTGAAAAATAAAAAATCAGAGACTAAAAACAAAAAGCTGGTGGAATATAGGCGAATTAGCAAATCGTTATCCCGTGATCAATGTCAACCCCTGTTTCCTCATGTTCATTAATGCAAACTAAAAAGCCATCACAGCCAACTTTCTCTTTGAGCTGCCGGACAGGTTTTCAAAGTCTTCAGAGACGGGCAACACTACCGCTCCAAAGGGGTTACCATAGCAAAAAGCACAGAAAATACCACCTCGCAATTTTATCAGAGTCTTTGATTTTTGAGGCATCATTATGGTGTCATGGCAGGCCACTCGGTGGAATGCCAGAGTGGTTTTTAGGCCAGATGGAGCATGGCTTTGTTAAGCCACGCTGAATAACTTCAGATAGGCTGGCAGATAGTGTAGATTGGCAGACTTGCAGTATGTGTGCTGCCATCTCCTACCTAACAGTCCTTCCCTCTCAGCATGCTTTTTACAGCTCTTAACCCACTCTCCACTCTTTTGTTTAACAAAGATTCATGTCTGCCCAGACACGGAGAACAACACTGAGTGATTTCCTTAAAAGGAGAAAATATGCTCTTTTGGTGGGAAGCAAGATGGATACATTCGGCAAAACTGAACAGGGGCCCCAGAGTGGGAGAGGACAATGTGAAGACACTCATGGTTGTTCACCGTGCCTGTAATAAACATTAAAACAAATGTCAGGTGTCCCTGCATTTGATTTGAAAGGTCAGCGTTGTGCATCAGTGCAATAAAGGACAAAAGAAGAAAAATTGTAGCCTTTGTATGATTGTGCTTTAAAATATTCCATGGGGAGAGTATCGTTTAATATTGAATATATTCAACAATATTATTGATCTGCCTGCATTGACATCATTATATGACAACTGAACTGAGCAGGACGATGGCATCACTGCAGAGCGGCTATATATTTATATGAACTAAATTAATAACTTTTTTTTACAAGAAAAATTAACCATCACTGAACTTACTTAAGCTGGACTATGACGCTATTTTCTTCTAGACACAAACGTTGTTGCATTATTTTCCTGTTATCTCTGTAAAGCTGCTTTTAAACAATCTGTATTGTAAAAAGCGCTATAATAAAAGTGACTTGACTTGTTGCGACAAAAGTCAAATGTCAATATTGCAACCGACCCCCAGTTTCAAAAACTATGAATTAAAAAAAAAAAAATAATTTGTTTAAAACCAGACCATCTATGCATGATGTTTTGCGCAAGCAATTATGGTCAGATTTTGAAACCTATCATAGGGTTATTCTCTTTCTTTTAAATAGACAATATTATTCCCATTCTAAATAGCTTTTGATTTATCAAAAATGTAGAAATGCCCTAGAATGCAAAATGAGTATCACTGTTTTTTTTGTTGTTTTTTTTTGCATTAAAAAAAAGGTCAATGACAATTAACAGTGACCATGATAAAGTAGATGTGCCAAGTTCTAAGAAATGTAGTCTTGGTAGTCATGTTGGTTTCATATGGTTTTGATAAACAATATAAAGATTGTTATCTAATGGGGCTTTATGTAAGAACTTTCATGCATTAATTACTTTTTTTAAATGAGAACTTCCCTGATTTCCTAAGTTGCCTATGAAAGACTGTTTTGATTCCACTTTGAATGATTTTATGTGAAGGACTGTTCTTTCCGGGGGAAATCAGAAGGATGTGTTGGTTACACACGCTCTCGAGGACCTCTCTTCGGTTCAGTGACACATGAAATGAATGTTCAGGATAATGCCAAAAGAGCTACTGTGTCATGTAAAGAAAAGGTATTCATTTAAACTACAGTCTCATTTAGCCAGATCTATAGTCTCAAATATACTTTATAACAAAACTATCATAACTACAATTTTAATGACCTCATCTGTCAACATGATGCCGGTATATTGCAGAGTTGGTGCAAACAAATCCACATCGCTATGATCAGATGCTTTCTCAACTGCTGTTTTCTCACCGCTCTCATTTTTTTTGTGTTTATTTTCTAAATGTCGCTCTCAGCTGCGTGGACAGCGTTGGGATGTTCGTTAAAAGTAAATCGTATTTCCAATTTTTTACTTTTTTTTTTTACTTCTAAACGAAGAATTAAAAAGAACTTCGTTGTGAGTATATCAGAGCACTGAATCATGTTCAGTCTCTTGTATGTTACGTGTGCAGTGCACAAGTGTGGCCACTGGTGTCGCTACTAAGAAGGTTTAATGAATTCTACATACAGCTCCTTTAATTCAACTATCACGTCAAAACTATCACGCTCCTTTAATTAAACTATCACTACACATTTTACTTGCACCTTGAATAAATGTGAGAGTACACATCTTAATTATTTTAAACATGAAATATTATATAATAAAAATTAAATTATATGTATATGTACAGTACCAGTCAAAAGTTTGGAAACATTACTATTTTTAATGTTTTTGAAAGTCTCTTATGCTCATCAAGCCTGCAGTTAAAAAAAAAAAAAAAAAAAAAAAACGTAATATTATGAAATATTGTTACAATTTAAAATAATGGTTCTCTTTTTTAATTTATTTTAAAATGTAATTTATTTTTGTGATGCAAAGCTGAATTTTCATCAGCAAGTACTCCAGTCTTTGGTGTCTTATGATCCTTCAGAAATCATTCTAATATGATAATTTGATACTCAGTTATTATCAATGATGGAAACAGTTGTGCTGTTTAATATATATTTTTGAATATACGTGAAAAAAAGCGGGAGCGTTTGCTTCAGTAAATCGAGGAAAAGGAGTTTCCCCTTTTCCCGCAACATCTGTATCCACGTAAAAATGCATTGAAACTTTAATTAAACTATAGATATTTCAATTGGGTGATTATAATTTAATGTTTTGTGAGGTCTTTTTCATTTTTGTGATTATTTTGCGGTTAAATTAGGAATTATGCAGGATCGCAAAAAAATGCGACAATTTGTTGATTTTGCGTTGTATTCAGCGATCGCGGAATCGCGAAAAACTGGAGGGACTGATATTAAAATGATTTCTGAAGGATCATAAGACACCAAAGACTGGAGTACTTGCTGATGAAAATTCAGCTTTGCATCACAAAAATAAATTACATTTTAAAATATATTAAAAAAGAGAACCATTATTTTAAATTGTAACAAATTTTTAACTGCAGGCTTGATGAGCATAAGACGAGACTTCTTTCAAAAACATTAAAAATAGTAATGTTTCCAAACTTTTGACTGGTACTGTATATATATATATATATATATATATATATATATATATTACCTTTTAAACTTTATTTTTTTTCTGCAAATTTAAAAGGGTATTGACATGAGAAATCAAATTTGCCATGATCTTTTGACATTTGTACCATTGTACCATTTTAAAATTCTGCAAGTTTCATAGCTTGAAACGTCCTCCTCATTATAAACAAAGCATTTATTTTATTTAATCAAGCTCCAAAAATGGCTTGTTTTGATATTGGGTGACCTATGATGTCACACAATAATACATTTGCATAAGACTGCTTCCAGAGTAAGACATTGACAAAAAGTTATACATCATCGCCCACTGGCGTTCAGTCACTTACCGGCTGACATTTGCCTACAATGGATGCGATCGTCGCACCAAAAGAAAATAGAACCCATTATAATCACTGACGCTGTCTACACTGGATACAGTATACAGATGCGCATTCAGTTTCTGACACACTCAACGCACTTGAGTCTGTCGACAACAGGACAAATGAAAGAGTGAAAGAATGTTTGCTTTGAAGCGTCCAGTTTAAATGGCTTGTTTGTGTCTCTGTAAAGACTTCAGAAGGATCCCAGCGTAATGGAAAGTTCCCAAAGAAACTTGTAGAAAGATGAAGCAGCCAGTTATATTGAATATGACAGCAGCAGCATCACAAACCGTAAGTAACGCTTTATCTGTAATTGATGGTTTGGATAATGTTTTCAAAACGCTTAATTGCAAGTGGGTGTTTATACTGTATCCGATGCAATGACGTTATCCAATCAACTTAAAGTCTTAAAGGTCCCGTTCTATGCCCCTTTTCACAAGATGTAAAATAAGTCTCTGATGTCCCCAGAGTGTGTATGTGAAGTTTGAGCTCAAAATACCCAACAGATCATTTTTTGCAGCATGTTTAAATTGACATTTTTTGGGGCTCAGAAAAACGAGCCGTTTCAGTGTGTCCCCTTTAAATGCAAATGAGGTGCTGCTGGACGGCATAGGGGGCGGAGCTTCATGAGCTCGTGCTCAGTCTGTCAGGAAAAATTCATCTCACGGAATGATGATAATATCAGAAACTCTCAGTAACGGCGTTCATTTCGAGTCGGACAATAATGCCTACAGAGTCAGATTGCTGTATAGAGATGAAACAGGTATGGTTTAGTAGTTTAATTACGGTTATTATAACGTATTTGTCATCTGCTTGTAGGCTATGTATCCATTATTTATTAATAGCCTACAAGTCTGCTGTCTGAATGATGATCAAACATGTACTGATGAGTTTAATAAAGTTTATTGTACATCACACAAAAGATGAAGCGTCAGTTTTACTTCAGAAAATCACCGTAAGAGCTGAGTAAACACAGTAGGCTAAGTTATAAGAAGTGCGCAAGTAGCCAGTAGAGTTGAGGGAGCATTCCTGTGGGCGGAGGTTAGTCAAGAAACGGTTCTGGTGATGTCACCAATGCAGGATGTAGAGGGGTGTAGTCCAATCGAGCCGTTTTTTGTAGTCAACTTCTGTTAAATAAAATATCTCGCTTGGCATTGAACTTTGAGCTTTATAATTTTACAGATATTATTTATGCTCTAACAGCAACATTACACACTAACTAAAGTTTGAAACATGGAATCGCATGCAACGGGACCTTTAAAGGAGGGTCAAATGAGGGTAGAAAATTGTTGCTTTCCCTCCTATATGTTTTTTTGTTTGTTTGTTTTTTTTGTGTTCAAAAAAACTTAAACAATATAAGTGAACCTCAAGGAACATATTAATTTTTTTAAAAAAAATTCATGTCATGGCCCCTTTAAACACCTTCAATTGGTCATTTCTATCATGCTCAATGCTGTGGAAAAACGTTGTAAATAGAAACATTTGATGTTACAGGACTATATTTCTAGGCACAATGTGTCATACCCTCTGCACATCCAGCCTTCATATTAAGAAAGTAATAAATGTGAAATAAAAAATAAATCAGTATGAGCATGAATCATCAAATGGTTTCATGCACAGTAATTGTTTTAGTGAAATTAGTCTTGCATGCTCCACCAGTGTTCATGAATACCAGCACAAAGAATGTGATATCTTCACAAAGATGGTAGACATCTGGCTCTCGACCAAAATCCACTCAGCAACAAAAGTAAATATTCACCAGACATGAATACAAGGAGTATTGAAATGCTCACAATCTGTGAAAAAAGACAAGAGTGTAGGGGGGAGATAAGTTGCAGGAGAAATGATGGCATTGCTGGTGAATAAGGGAGGCTTTTGGATAATACTGCTATAGAGATGCAGCTGAGGAGAATATGAAAAGATTCTCATTGGTGCATAGAATCTACTCTGCCTTCCAGTTGAGTGCATTTCATTGCAGTTCATGTGTTTCACTGAACATGTACGCCTGTGTGACTGAAAGCATGATTTGAGGCATTCCGCTTCAATGGAAGCAATACAATCTATGATCAATTTCACAAATATGCTTACTATTTTGAGTTTTTGATGGAGAATCTTAAATATTTATTCTTTTTCAAAACCCTAAAACTACCTGTTTATATCCAGGTTTTGGTTTCCAGATGGTCTCATACTTTTCCCCACATTTCTGCACATTATACCTTTCTAAACTGAATTATGTACTATAAATGTTGTCTGCACAGCCAATTGAAGCTTATTTGCCAATTTGCACTTTACCATTATTTATTTATGCTATGCTATTACAACTCACATGTCTGGTTAGATGCTTGCAAGAACAATAAAGTTGAAACTAATCTAATAAAATATTTATGCTGCAGAAAATAATGTATTTTGAAATGCACGCGTTTTCTTCAGAAAACACATGATCTGCATTAGAATATGCACTTTTTCCCTTTTCAAAAGTTGATAAACAGAATCAACAGGTTGACCGGCTGTGTGTCTATCTTTATGATACATCACATTAGTAAAGCAATGAAGGTAAGGTCGGATATGGTTATGATTACACTCGCACCACAAAACTCAAGCTGTCCAGGTGACTAAGATCACTTGCATAAAATGAGAACAGCTCAATTGCATATGCAAAATGGCATCAGTAATGCAAATCATCAGCACTTTATTCCGGTTAATTTGATGGACACCTTCAAAACAACATTGATGAGATATAAGTGGCACCTACTGTGGGCTCTTTGGGTAGAAAGGCAGGGTGACATGACTGAGTTCGTGAATATCAAAGGCTGTAGGTTCGGCTGAGATTGCCTGTCTCTTGGTCCTCTGGTGCTCTTGAAGGACACTCTGCTTGTGGACTTGTTGCGTTGCCGGTCTTATAACTGATCGGTATTTGTCTAACTCATTCTGAAGCTTCTGGATGAGTTCATCTTTCTGATCCAGCTCTAACTCCAGTTCATCAATAAGCGCGTCTCTCTGTCTCAATTCTTCAATCTTCTCCTGTAACGCATACTGGAGATCTCGTAAAGTGCCCATTTCTCCCCACAGTTAACGATCCGCAGCCGCTACCAACTTGGCGAACGGTCAGTTTTCGGTCATGAAATTAAAACAAACCGCTTTTGCTCGTATGTTCCGAGACAATGTCGCCAAAAATTCGCCGCGCCAATCCACCGGCGTGCTTTCAGATTACTTATACCGGAGGAATGAGCGGGGAAACACCCACGGCGTCTGCAGACATCACATTCGGGTGACGAAGTTTCACAGGGCATTCATATTTTTTTTTTGTCCAAATACGTCAGTCGCAGCTGTGGAGCGCGTCGAGCGCGAGTGGAACGCCATGAACGCGCAGTGAACGCGCTGTGAGAGCAACATGCTCGCGGCTCCCAGACGAGCCAATGGGGAAAGACTCAAGCGCGCACCTGCAACAACCGCTGAGAGCTCTCGTGTGCGCTACCTCTCACGAGCACACATGAGCACATTTCAACAATAGTTTCTTTACCTTAATCAAAGCGAAACTTTCCCCAGTTGAATTATTTATTTTGTTTAGCTATTTAAACTCCTAAAATGTGCAAATCAGACATCAAATTAAATACACACACACACTGCCACAGAAAATGTGCAACCTTAGCTGTTTTCTCATCGATATCTCAGTGGTTAGTAGGCTAGTTTGCAAACCTTTTTGTGAAAGGCTCATTTAATCAAATATTTCATAAAACGCTTTAAAACACTAAACGTGCTTTTTATATTTTTTAAGATACACTGTAAAAAAGTTTTTCATCCTCGTTGAACATTAATTACATCTACTTTTGAGTTTCAACTTGTCATCTGTTATTAAATTCCTGCAATGTCAAAAGAATAGTCACTGTCAATGAATAAGAGAAGCAAAGTGCAAATTACTGTAAACATCTATACGAAATATTGTATATGACCAAAATGTCACTTTTAGTGGTGAAGTTTGGTGAACTGATTTCACCACAGCATGTTCCAGGATCAACACCTTTGTTGATACTGCTGGAACAACATTCCAATCAACCAATCAGATTTGAGGGAAAAGTTTACAGTTTATGTCAAGTTTAGGCTTACAATCAGAATAGGTGCTTCTGCATTTACTGATTTTAGGGATATCTTATGGGTTGGATGTGCGTGTCTGTTTTCACTTTTAACACTGCTGAAAATATTCTTCTAAGGATCTTTTTAAGTTAATATATTAACATCACTGCTGTATCTCATTGATGTGCATTTGCTGCAGACTCTCACTGTCCAGTGATGATTAAATACAACACTAATGATGCCCATTATTGTTTAACCTACTGCAGCTTTACCTCTATACTTCATCAGCACAGAACATGATGCTCTCTAACGCATGATTCTTCTTCACAGCCCCTATAACATCATCTGGATCCTTCCCATCAATAGGTGACCAGCTGGGGCTTCATTTCACCTCATTAACTGCCCCACCGTCTGGTTGGGGAGGGGGGAAGCTAACAATGTAACTGAGAATTAAATTGCTGCACTTGTCTGCCATCTTGCTGACTATCAGAAAGCCTGTTAGATAGAAACCTGTGGAATCCTGGAACATTATAATTACAAAACAGGGTTATTATCATTAAATAAAACTAAAAACTAAAACCATAAAAATCTAATTTCATTACTTGAAACAAAATAAATGTTAACTGAAATAATATATGTATATGTATATTTGTATTACAGGTAGTTGCAAAGGCAACAATTATCATTTTCGTTTAATTTAAGTTGAAGTAGTAAAATAACTAAAATAAAATAATAATTAATAAAATAAAATAAACTACTAAAATGACAAAAAAAAAATACAAAAAATTGAACTAAGTTAAAAAAGAAAGCAGAAGATGTAAAAATAAAATCTAATTAAAACTATAATAGTATGATTTTAATAAAAAAATCAACCGTGCTCTCTTGTCTTGTATATTGTCTCGTTTTGTGTGCATTTTTTAATTGCATCAAGAATTCATTTTGTAATTCACACTGGTGTTTCCCTCCATGTGTTATATAAAATAACAAAAGATTTTGAATGTTGAGTGTGAATCACAACTGAACTCTTGGTGTAATTAGAACAAAATTTGATCAAATAAATAAATAACAAACAAAGAAACAACACTGCTTCAAAAGAACTAAAGGATATATAAAATGATATACATGGAAACTTTTAGCTTAATAATTATTAGTGTATTAATACACACACAATGTATATATAATTAACGCAAGAAGAACACACAATCTTTAAAAATAGGATCAAAAGCGTCCTCTAGTGGAGAAAGTCTACAACAACCAGACAGAGATGAATAAAGATTTAACACGAATTGCTGCAAATATAGCTACAATAACATCAGGAACTGCTTTATATATAAATATGTATTATAATAATATGAAGGTTAAGCTGTAGAAATCATGTTTGCAAACTGTTATATTTGTCTTTTTCACTGCACTCTGTAGTTTGCACAGTATTTGCACAACATTTCTTGTTTTGTATGTTAATAAAGTTGTTAATAAATGTCCTGAATCTTGAAACCCACAATGTAGCACACACACCTCACTAGGGACATTATTCAGTATCTAGTCCATGCCTTCCTTTTAACTGATTTCCATGAGCACTGTCCTAAATGAATGTGAATCCCATTTATCATGCGTAGCAGAAAAGACCAATTAAGCACTATTGATGATGAGGCTCTGTCGTTCTCGCAAACCATTTACACGAACTGCAGATCAAAGTGTCTGTGCCAATGTGGACGTGAGAGACGTGATGCTAATGTGGAAGGCCTGAGCCCGTATCTGCAGGACAAGCACAGGAAAGATAACGCACTTTCCATTCTCAAGTGCTTTTCAAGCAGCTTGTTGATTATATAAGGAGTTCTACATTAGAACACACAGGATCAGAGAAGAGGGAGGGCAGTATTTGTCAAAGAGATCGCTTTATAATCAGTCGCAAGAACCTGATATGTACAGTGCTGTATATGACACTATATTAAAATAAAAACAAGTTAAATGTTTTCAAATGACAATAATATTGTGGAATAGCACTACCATTTAAAATAACTTAATATATATATAAAATATAATGAATATGCTGATTTGCTGCCTTAAGAAACATTTCTTTTTTTTTTTTTATCAGTGTTGATAACTAATTTTTCTGCTTAATATTTTTTCTGGAAACTCCCCCATTCAAAGGTTTGGGGTAAGTTTATGATTGAAAAGAATATAATAATAAAAATAATACTTTTATTCAGCAAGGACACATTAAACTAAACAAAAGAAAAATGAAAAACATTGATAATGTTAAAAAAGATTTGTTTTGAACTTTTTTTATTCATTAAAGAATCATGAAAATCCATAAATGTTACATGATGAAATATATTAAAATAGAAAACTTCTTTAAAATGTAATAATATTTCACAGTATTGTTTTTTACTGTATTTTTAATCAATAAAAAAATATAAATATATATATATATATATATATATATATATATTTCATTTATTTTTATTTTTGAAATGCCATAAGCTCATGTGATCTTTAAACGCAAACAAGGAAAAATAGTCGATTTAATTGAGATTTAATGTAACTAACATACCTTATATTTTATATACCTTGGTTGCATATATATATTTTACACAAGCTTTATTTAAAACTCATTACACCAGTTTTTTATTCCTTAATTATTATTATTATTGTTTTTTTTTTAAATACTCCAGTGATATCAGTGGCTTAGAAAAAGCTTTTTATCCGTCAACCGTCATGATGGCCGCCATGTTGAAATCACATACTACTCACTCAATAACTCTCTGTCACTTTTAATTGCTGAATAAATTATTTACACAGTCATAAATATACATGTAATTGGAGCATAATGGCATCATGAATTAATAAAATTTTCATGATAGGTGTCAGTAACACTGTAAGCCCACTGTAAAACAATACAGAGGCTGCGTCTGAAATCACATACTCTCTTATTTTGAATGAGTACGTACTTTGCAAACACTTAAAACAACTATATTCTATATATTATGAGTGTGCAGTATGAATGTAATCTGGTCAGAATACATTCACCATGCTGTCAGTATCATGTGACCTACCAGCGTCAGTTGCGTTGCTTCTCTGCCATTCACAAATCCTCTCCCGTGGCCTCATGGGATAGTAAAGTGTCCATGATATGCACACTTCAGTATCTCGTCGGAAGTAGTAGGCCATCCGGGTACTCTTTTATGAGTAGGTGCATTCGGACATAGGTTTCTTATTTTGTCACATACTGTGTTACTATATAGTAGGGTAGTATGCGATTTCGGACACAGCCTGAGTGCAGCTTTCAGTGCCTGTCACAGATTCCTCACTGTTTTAATATCAACCCTTCAAGGGGTGATGACATTTTACTGACATCTAGTGGCTACTAACAGGAAGTTATTTTGCTTTTGAGTCACAAGGGCAGCCAGTAGTTAAAATAAGTGCCAAGACTGCTTAATATCCCAAAGTGTACTTCTGTGTATTATTGTCAAATGCAACATAAAAATGTAGCATAAATCTCAATCATATTCAGAAAGCCACAGCTCCCACTGCCCCCCGCAGAAGTTAATAAAGATATTCATTTACCGAAATGGGGTTTACTCATTCCCACTAAATGTGGCACATTCCACGAGTTTCCAGGAAAAGTTGAAAGTTATAATATGTGAATCCTAAATATAGCAGTGAATATCTATGACATTAAATATTTAACAACCAGCATTAAATATTCAACAAGGTTAGGGTTATACAGAAGGCCTATTAGACATTGAGCAAGAGTGTGAAAGAGTGCTTTTATGCCTAAGAGCATTAGACCAGATGTGAACTTTTATGTGAATGCATTATATTAGGCATTACAGACCAATAGTATATATTTTAATGCCAGCTAATTATGATGCATATAGCTTGATGCCATGCAAAAATCACTTTAATAAACAAAAACATGTAACCTGCATCTCATTTGATCCATTGCATTGTTGGTGAAAGTTAAAACAGAAGCATTTAAACCCTAACCCACAACTCACACCTTTTTTCGGAAAGCATGTGCTCCACTCATTTAATTCCCAGAAAGAACAAGTTGCATTTTAAAAAGTACTGAAACTTGGAAGAAATATATAGCAGGTCATTGACAATACACTTAAGTACTCATGACTCATTACTTGCTTCTAAGCAGATTCTAAGAACTGACTTCTCCAATGAAATACCATAGTGATGCCCATCTGCAGTACAATCAAGTACAAAAAAAAGTGTGATCAATCAAATTTAGCAACCACCACTACTCTGCACCTGTCCACAATACACTGCACTGTAACACGTCTAACAATCCATTCATTATTATACAACAGATCGTGGATTGACTAGTTTGACTCGACTGTTCACATTCAGAGCGTGGAAACTTTTGTTTGTTTGATATTTATAATCAAATCAAAAGCTTAAAGTAATTTTTCTCAGTTCCAGATTTAATATTCTTACCAGGTTTAGGCCAGTATAGTATAGTATAGTATAGTATAGTATAGTATAGTATAGTATAGTATAGTATAGTGTAGTATTGTATTATTGTATAGTCATTAGTATAGTATAGTATAGTATAGTATAGTATAGTATAGTACAGTATAGTATAGTATAGTATTGTATAGTCATTAGTATAGTATAGTATAGTATTGTATAGTCATTAGTATAGTATAGTATAGTATAGTATAGTATAGTATAGTATAGTATAGTACAGTATAGTATTGTATAGTCATTAGTATAGTATAGTATAGTATAGTATAGTATAGTATAGTAGCCTAGTCATTAGTATAGTATAGTATAGTATAGTATTGTATAGTCATTAGTATAGTATAGTATAGTATAGTATTGTATAGTCATTAGTATAGTATAGTATAGTATAGTAGCCTAGTCATTAGTATAGTATAGTATAGTATAGTATAGTATAGTATAGTATAGTATAGTATAGTAAGTAGCCTAGTCATTAGTATAGTATAGTATAGTATAGTATAGTATAGTGTAGTATAGTAGTCTATAGTCATACAAAGTGACAAAATCTTTAGTTTATAGTCTTATATAAATAAAATAGTTTTAATTTTTTTTAAATAAAAAAATTACGCCTATAGTTTTTAGTCACGTGTAAAATTGTATTCAGTATCAGCTGACAGGGAACATTCTCAGAACTTCCTTAACGTTCTGGCAATGTTCTCTCAAAGTTATAGGAACGTTAGCAAACGTTCTTAGAACATATTTTTGTTAGCTGGGATAGTGTAGTGTCATATAGCCACGTGTGAAAATCTAACCTTGATCTAAGTGGAGCAGTATTAGTAGGCTACTATAGTAGACACTCACACCGCGGGGTAACAGAGACTCGACTCGGACGGAGACCATACACAGTGATGACACCGAGGCAAAAAGCACACGTCTAATAGATAGTAGGCTAAATGAAGGGTTCTTACCTGTCCGACTTGGGGTGTTTGCGTAAAGCTTCGCTTGTCAAGTCCTGGAAAGACTTGAATGTCTGCGGTTCCGCGGAGATGCCCTGCGCGCGCCTGGTTCTTCTGGGTCCAATAGCGCTCGGCAGAACTGACTGACATTTGTGCAGCTTTCTCTTCAGTTCATTCACCTCCTGCTCCTTTGCCGACAGCAGCCTCTCCATTTCCTTTATCCTCTCCTCTTTTATGAGCAGCATCTTGGCAAATTCTTCGTCTAATTCACTCATGTTTGAAGTTTGAACAGAAGAAGACTGCCGCGGAATGATGTCTTAACTCTGTCAGCCAAGATTCACTTTACCACAGAGCAGCTGTGCTCCGAGCACACCCTTCCTGCAGACTGGGACGATTGTTTCATTGAGAAACCAATTAGATGTTCCTCTCCCTCCTTCCCCAGAGAGACCTGATCATGATCACTCCGCTCCAGTCAAACGCTTTCTAAACACACGATCTCGAGCCTCAAATAGAATCAATGATCATATACCCTATGATTGGTGACGTGCCTTATTGTGTAAGTCCACGCAGCACTCAGACACAGTAATGTACAGATATAGACAAAGCCTTCTTGGAAAAACAACTATAATCCATGAACATACTTTTTCTGTTATAGGCTATAAATACATAAATAAACAAAAATATATTATTTATCTTTCAGTAACAATCAAAAACCACACAAACTACTACATTTCTTTATTTTAAGTACAATTAGGCCTATTTATTTATTTAATATTATATTTATGATATAATAAATCAACTATTATTTATATTTCAGTAGCAAACAATATAGGCTATACATTCTTTTGTGTGATTGTTTTTTGTTACTGAAATATTAATTTATTTTAAATAAGTAGTATTGAAATGATTCGTTTGTGTGTGTTTTACAACTGATATATAAATCATATTTTATTTTAGGTATTTGTTTGTTTGTTCATATTGAGGGATGGTTAGTTTTAGCATCTGAGTTCATTAAAAAAAAAGTTGCTGCCTTAAACTTCCAAGTTGATTGTACTTAAAGGGATAGTTCACCCAAAAATGAAAATTCAGTAGGCTCACTATTGGCCGACGCTGGTCATGTGTGATACGTGGTGACGTGCAACACAGACGCGCTACGCTTAAACACTACACGAAAAGACTCGACGCCCAGAGAGAAGGAAATGAAAAGTGGAATAAAGTCGTTATTTTTGTTTGTTTTAGCGCACAAAAAGTATTCTCGTCGCTTGATAAACTTTAAGATTAAGCCACTGTGGTCACTTGGACTATATTAACGATCTCTTTAATAATTTCTGGGCCAGCAAGTTTCAGTCCATAGAAGTCTATGGAGGAGTGAGACAGCGCTCAGATTTAATCAAAAATATCTTAATTTGTGTTCCGAAGATGAACGAAGGTCTTACGGGGTTGGAACAACATGAGGATGAGTAATTACTGACAGAATTTTTATTTTTGGGTGAACTATCCCTTTAAAAATTTAAGTCATTTCAACTTAAATTACATTAAACTGACTTTTAAAAAAAATAGTTGAATCTTGTAACTTATAAAAGGGTTGCATGTTTATCGACATTTTGATGAGTTAAAGCTATGTAAAAACAGGTGTTGTCATTGATCATATAATTTTTACAGTGAAGTATTTGTTCAGGCTTCTTCTGGCATATGTGATAAAAGAAGTACAGGGTGAAAATGCTGCTTTAATTTTATCATTATTATTATTATTTCACTTTGTGCATGGCCTATAATACAATCAAACTTTTTGCATTCAACGAAAGCTGTTATTTCCAGCCTCTGAATAGAAACACCTCAAATATCATATTATGCATATGTTGGTCTTCTTGGCTCAGTCATCCAAGAAAAGCTAAAGTTAATCTTTACAAACCCACTGATCTGGAATATGGAAAAGAAGATTTCACTGTTCAACCTTACAGATGGTAAAAACTAATACACAACAACTATGTTACTGGGTTTTCAATTTTGACTTTTTTAATTTGTTGTCAGCAAAGTTTCAGCAAAAACAATATAGTCATTTTTGTTTGTTTGGTTATTTTCCTTCTCCGTCTGACTGATCAGGTCACCTTGACTTCTGTTCTCTCTCTGCTTTGTTTATGTCACACAAGACAAAACCTGCTGTGATTCACAAAATTTGAGCATGGTTGGTTATCTCATCCCAATGAGGCAATGCCATCCGCAGCTCTCCAGGGGAAGGAGTATCAGCTTTCAGACAGACATTCAATGGCTTGACAGTCAATGGTCTTCCTGTAATGCATACGATTTCTCTCATCGAAACTGTAGAGCGTCCCTAAGTGAAGACAGGATGTTGCAAAATCAATGATGTTTATGTCATCATGCGCCTCGACTGCTGGATTTATCTAAATGGAGGAAGGAGGAGACACTGCCTGAGCTGATGTTGCTGAGAGACTGTGATGGAAAGGAGGGGGCTGGGAGTCTTAAGTGCAGATTTACTCAATACGAATGCAGAAGAGCACTTAAAGGGATAGTTCCACCAAAAGAAATGTATTGGCTCACCCTCATGTCCATGCAAGTAGTCCACAACAGAAACAGGGGCTTCATAGAGACAGGGACTAAACAGGGCGTTGCTGACAGACTGGGAAGAGAGGAGCTGCAACAATGTAAAATATTATAAATAATTACAAATTCGAGACTTTGAAAAGGGGAATAATTGGTCCTCTTTAAGCCTCCAATAGCTTTGTTTAAAAAACATTTTCCCTGAAAGTTTGAGTTAGTTTGCAAGAGCGTGATTATGAACACAATGAAGATGTGAAAGCGGACTAATGCGTAGATGCGTTTTCCTGTTCGGTGTGATGGTGTTTAATGTCAATGACAACATCTGTAGTCCCATTTAGCCAGTTATTAGAAAATAACCGCCTTTTTCAAAATAAGGAAAAGGGGGTATTACTGATTTATTTTATCTTGTAGAATAAAACATAAAAATGTCTTGAACTTGTGTTTACCACAGACCTTATTTCAGACATTTAACCGATGGATCTGGAAGTGCTGCAATGCAAACTTGCTTTTGGTTAAAAAAACAAAAATCAGTCATTCCTGCAGCATGGATTTGGACTGTATGAATGGACCTTTATGGGTTTTTCTGTTCTCTTTGGAGCTTAACAGGCATGTATGAAATGTTGAATCCAAGAAAGCTGCATGAAGATTCTTCAAATATTCTCTGCATGGTATTAAAGTGAGTGAATAGTGACAGTTTTTGAACTATTCCTTTGTACCCCAGAGAGAGTTGATGAAAGAAATATTTCTGGAAGTCATCATGATGTGGGCATTGTTTGTTATTTTGCAGCTTTTCAGTGGGACTTCAATGGTATGGGTTTATTTTTAGGTTTGCACCCTCACTCTAATCTCTTGTGGTGGAACATATTTATTCCTTGGCTGCTATAATTGCCAGGGAATGAAACTCGTCTTTTCAACACCTCTCTCATCCACTGATCCGCAGCACTCGGATCTCGCTCCTGCCAGGATGTGATTATCAAGTGCTCTCATACAAATTCCCGGAGACTGGACCCTGCTGACCGAACTCACAGAAGATGATGCCTCTTTCCTGCAAATATTGTTTTGTATTTCAAAGTGCTGTTTCTCTTTATTTTATTTGATTTATTCCTTTTTATTTATATTCATTCATTTAATAAATGTATTTATTATTTCTATGTGTAGCGATCTTAGGAATATGTCACAAGGAATGTGTCACATGATCATTCAGAAATCATTCTAATATGATACTGTACTTTCTAAGGGTGTGTGTGTGTCTTGAGGCTGTGCCAAAATTGTATGCAAAACAATAACTCTGAAATTCAAATGTAATTTTTTGCCTCACAGAGCTAAGAACGAACAAATGGGTGGGCAACAGATGGCCATTTTAATCATAAACCGGCATATGTGTACTCGCAACTCCAAAACGTTCTCAGCCCTCGGGCTGTAGAGATATTCAAATTCAACAGAGGTCCTTGAGTGCCTGTCTCACCCCCACCACCTTGTCTATATCCATGGAGCGAGTGTACGGATGAAAAGGTCAGGGCACTTGAATCAGACTAGTTTCGACAAAACAATAAGAAACTGTCAGGATAGGTAAGCTCCTGTGTGTAGCACCAGAAAAATGGGAAGAACCTCTTTAAGTATGACATACTGATACATCGAATGGTATATCTTATAAGATATTATGAATCAGATCTGGTACAATTTTGGAAGGAGATGTTGGATCAGCTTTGTGATGAAATTATTATCAGACATATGACAAGTAAGCGGGCTGGGGTGACTTAAGCTAGTCTTAAAGGGACACCCTTGTGCTTAACTACAGGGTGGGCCATTACACCGTAATAACATGGGAATGGTTGGTGATATTAAAGTCCTGTTTGTGGCACATTAGTATATGTGAGGGGGCAAACTCCTCAAGATTGGTGGTGACCATGACATATACTAATGTGCCACAAACAGGACTTTAATATCACCAACCATTCCCATGTTATTACGGTGTATCCATATAAATGGCCCACCCTGTATATTAAATGTGCACTTCAAAACTTAAAAGTATATTTTAAAAAGCTGTACTTACAGATAATATAATGTTATTGAAATAAAAGGCCACTTAGGTGTGCCTAAAAGTAGGTCATTTCGAACAGGCTAGCAATAGCAAGCTTTTTGAAAGCATAAGTTTGTACCCTCACTTTAAGCATCTAAAGCCACGTCACCTTCAAAAGCACAGAGCAGAGGCTGCAAGGTACGTCTCAAAGCACATAACGTTACAATAATAATGAACATAAACATCTCAAGATCACTCATAAACTCATCTCAGGATCACTCATTTAATTTTATGAAAAAACTATAAACATTGAAAACTTTGAAATCAAGAATGTCAGAATTATAATGCGTGGTTTGTGCATAACAAATGTCCGTCAAAACCAACATATGTTGAAAGATGTTCACTAACCTGGCGAAGTTTTTTAATCGGATTGGCATTTATTCTTTTTAGCATGCAGTGTGAAGTATTTCACTCAGTTCCCTGATCATTCCAATTCAATTTAAGTGAGTGGAGAACAAATTTATTCTCACGTGCGTTATGTATTATGTACGTTATTGTCTCTGACAGACAACATGTTGAAGCCTCTCTGGCCGCCATTTTCTGGAAATGGATAGGACGAAAAGGACCCCTTCTCGTAAATGCTACCATGGATTGTGCACGTTATTTTTTGACAGACTATATTGTGATATTCAAATTATTTGTGGATTTGAAAACAGATCCAACAGATTATTTCTTAGCCGTCAAGTGTTCAGTGAAGTGGCTGATGCCCATGAGTGTGTTATGTCAATGTTTTTAGTTCTAATTTTCCAACCGGCATAAGTTTTTGACAGATGTGATAATATGAGTGCGGAATGAACTGTTTGATTTTTGAGTAATTATAATATGTGCTGGAGACGTTCAAAATACTTTTTGCGTAGTTCATTATATTTATTTTACGGAATGAAGTTTATTTTGTGGCTAAATAAACTACAAGTTGTTTAGAAACTTGGGCAAAGGGATGGGCAAATGAAGCCTCATGAAGCACTGAGGCTTTCCCCTGATTGTTTAAGAAAAAGATTCTAAGCATCAAGAGTGTCGAAAACAGCGCCATAAGAAATAATGTCATACAGTCCTAATACAAATAGATAATACAAATAAAGATACTTTGAAAATGTCTATATAAAGAAACTGTTTTGGACCCCATTGACTTTCATTGTACAGCCAAAACAGTTTGAAGTTTTTATTCTTTGCATTTGTATTAGAGGTCAATTTGTGATATTTGGATCTTCTGTTGGTCAAACGTCTTTTTGCTGTATGAATTCTCAGGGCAGAGTTCAGTAAGTAGAAACTTTTTCGCATTTGCTTGTGAATGAAGTGAAGTGAACTTCCTAAACTCATGCTATTGATTGTCAGGCTGGTTTTGATGCTCTAACAAACAGAGCAATAGTTCATAGTGACACAGACTCGCTATTTCTTAAAGAAATCTACCAGTCGAATATGTTCGCCCATAGCTCTAATTGGGTCAAGTAGGTTGTTGCTTTAACTGCTTTCCAAGTCAAATTAAAAGATAGTAAATTTCCTATAAGAACAAGAGCAGACAAGGTGGAAACAGCAAACGTTAATATGGGAGAAGGTAAGAAGTAACAAGGGTCATTTAACCTCTAAACAACAAAAAAGTCTATATTTATCATACTACTATCCTACTGTTGGATAAATCTGTGACTCATTTCAGTGTTGACACCTACAGTATATCAATGCACATATTACAAACCAGGCAAGAGCAGCTCAGTTCTCCTTAAGGAAGCCACCTTTTGAAACATCTCTAACCATGCTAAGTTAATAATTCGCATAATGCTCAACTGCAGAATAACACTCTTGAAAATAAAGTTAAAAGGGGTTTCCGCAGCAATGCCATAGAAAAAACATTTTCGTTTCCCCAAAGAACCTTTGAATAAACCATTCTTAAAAGAAAAAATATTTTCTTAGTATATGAAGAAAATAAAAAAATAAAGAATCCTTTTCCACTATAAAGAACCTTTTGTGGATTGGAATGGTTCCAGGTATGTTAAAGGTTCTTCATGGAACCATAGATGCCAATAAAGAGCCTTTATTTTTAAGAGTGTATACATAATGCTTATATAACTGGCTATCAAATAGATTTAAAATCACTTATTATATTGCATTATGGCTTTCTTCTTATCATCTGCTCATCAGCACACAAGCAGTATATTTAACCTAAATTTAAATCAGATAAAGGTGAACTCATGGTATTTCAATGATGATCTGATTTGAGAGAAACGAAGTTCACTCCCAGCTGATCTCCCAACAATCATGTTTGTAATTGAGTCTTCTTATGCTTATGAAGAGGGAGCTAAATGTATTAGTTAGCATTCTAGTGGGAAATGCTTCTATTAGCTATAGTACACTGTGTCTGGGCATAACAGCAGCCGAGCGGCAGAGAGGATTGTAATGAACAGCCGTTATCCTCCGCTGAATTTCACCATGGCTAAATGAATGAATAATGTGTAAGAATATACAGTATACACAAAACAAATGACTGCCTATATCTCCAAAAGTGTTGGTTTTCTAGGGCTAATCAATGTAAATAGTTATTTAACAATTGTAATATAGTTATTTCAGACATAATTATTCATAACCACTTACAGTAGTGTTCAAAGATTAACATTTTCTTGCTCTCATAGTTGTGTTTACAGCACATTATATTGATAACATACATTCTGGTGTTCGCATATCTAGCCAAAACATTTAAATATTTCAATGCTCCCAAAGCTCAAAACGTATCAGAAAAAACTCATATGGACCAATTTTATTGTTCTTTATTATGCCTTTTTTGAGTTTTGCAGCATAAGAAATTGCTCAGACATTCTGCCTATAAACATCTCATTTTGGAGTTTTAGTGAACTATTTTTTTAAATGATGAGGTCCCTATGACATTTTTGCTGACTTTATTCCTGTTACACTACTTTTTATGTTTCCAGTTATAAAACCATCTTTGTATAAAATCCTAATTAGAGTATTATTAGACTGTTAGGTTAGTGGAATAAGTTGACGAACTTGCAAAGTCACTGTTGAGGAACCATCAAAATAAAGTGTTAGCAGATATGAAGCAGACAGTCTACTTATACTCTCATGACTGGTAGTTGACATGTAGTTGCAAAGTTACTTACAGGCCCTGTTTACACTATTAAGATGTGTTTTGGTCGATCGGATCACAAGTGGACGACGCTAAATACAGGTGTATCCGGGGTCTAAAACGTTTTGAGCTTGTCTATTTCGTCCACTTCCAGAGACAGTTGAAAACGCATTAGACTGGATTGCTTTCATAGTGTAGACGCTCATGTGGTCGAATGCGCTCCAACAGCCACAAAAGAGCGCCTACTCGCCTTCCTACTGACTCGTAAACACTATGGGAAGCGCGCTAGCCAGACGGGATTTGACTCTGAAGACCCAAATTTGGTTTGAAAAATGTACCAAGCACAATGTTCTCTCATCCTTCCTGATTTCTAACACGGATTAACAGCGTTCCACGTGGTCTTATATTTATCAGAGCAAAAACGAAAGCCTTTGCTCTTTGTATATGTATTTTTTCTGCCGTCAGCTTTCGCGTTCATTTGTAAATTGCGCAAGCTTATTTCGTCCATTAGATAGAAAGATCTGAAAAAGCCCATACATTTACCCACCCATAAACCCTCCCCTCAAAGAAGTCAGGACAGAAGTGGTTGAAAGACAGATTAAAACACCAGGTGTAAACGGGAATGGGTCTTCCTCGTCAACTTGTGATCCGATTGACCAAAACGCATCTTAATAGCAGGTGTAAACCAGGCCATAGTAAGTAGAATGTCTAAAGTGGACCATCGAAATAAAATGTTGGCAAAAAAACATCTTTTTTAACTGCATAACCAGGGTTCTGAACTAATTATTTTTTCCTCCCAGTGAAGGGTCAAAGGTCATCAAGCAGAGGCGTCCGAGACGGAGAGGAGGAGAACACTGTGTGTGACTGTGACTGGGATTGTGTGCGGCTGCTGAGCTTAAGTAAAGAAAGCCCAATTTACACATGGACCAAACTGAAATCAATACTACTCGGTAAAAGAAGCTTTTTAAGACTCGATAGCTCTCAGGCTTTTTATGTGCTGCATATATCCTCTTTGTTATCTGTGGAACTGTTTTCATTATGTCTATGACAATATGTCTATCCACAGCCACATTTGCATTTAAAGAGGCAACGAGTTGTATGAATCACTGAATGAATCACCCTTCAGACCCCTGATTGTCTGAATCTCACATATACAAAAATAATTCAGACAGTAAGTGCTTTTCTTCACAAGGGGGCGCCATTATTTATGAAACATAAAAGCTAGCAATTTTCGGTCTTCACCATATAGACCAATCAAAAGGATGCCTCCTTAGATAATACATAAATGAACTTCACTGTTGGACGTCAGTTATGGCAGTTAATGTGAAATTCAGGTCAAAAGATGCTATATAGCACATATAGAGTTTGTCCTGAGAGCACAGGGACCATGGGACCACTTGCCCATATCAAAGTCAAACAAACAAGTCGGTAGACAGCAAACAGTGGGCCATGAAAAGAAGACATCAGCAGTAGCATGTTTACTTTATCAATACCTGGTTTTGAGTGGAAAGAAAGAACAATCAGAAAAACATGGTATTTGGTCAGTGTTTTCAGACTTGTGTGAATGAGTTTTCAGACTCTTTGATGCAAAAGACCCTCAAAAATATTGATCACTTGATGGTTATGTTCCTAAAATTTTAATATGTCATGGTTAAAGACCCATTTATTCTGTGTGAGAAAAATCATAATATTATTATAGGATTATGTGCTGTATATGCATGATCGTTTGAAGGTTTGAGGTCAGTAAGATTATTTTATGTTTTTTAAAGTTTCTTATGTTCACCAAGACTTATTTGATTAAACAGGAACAGTTATATTGTGAAATATTATTAAAGTTTAATAACATTTACTATATTTTTATTGTTAAGTTTTATTTATTTCTGTGATAGTAAAGCTGAATTACTTCTCCAGTCTTCACATGCTGATTTGGAGCTCAAAAAACATTTATTTTTATTTTCACTGTTGAAAACAGTTGTTGTGCTTAATATTTGAATAATATTTGTGTAAAACTGTGATGCCTTTTTTCAGGAAAGTTCAAAAGAACAGTATTTATTTTAAATAGAGTTTTAGTTGATCAATTTAATACACTGCTGCTGAATAAAATAAAACTTTTAAACAGCATATAAACTGACTTTGAAAGCCCTAGTATGTATCTGTTTCTTTTCTCTCTCTCTTTCTCTCAAATGTTCTATGGTATCTCTATACCAGAAATGCGTCTTTATAGCTCGAATTGCATTTATCATGCAATTTATACGCAGTTATCATATGCACGTAAAAACTAATTTTCACGTATAAATTGCAAGATAAATACAATGCGTGCTATAGAGACACATTTCGTGAGATCGGGTTGCTCTAGCTCTAAATCTGATGGCGACTAATGGTGCGTTTAATCATTAAATGTTAGGCCTACCTTACGAATAGGACATATCACAACAGTCAGTCGTAAGGTCAACTTTAAAACATCCTGGGCCCTGTGGCAAGGGTGACCCAGAAAAACTTGTCTATATACTGCTGCATTGCTGGGGCTCACCTTTATAATTTAATCTCAAGCCCTTTGAATTCATGCGGATATGTACATTTTTTGTATATTTGTGCATTTGTTCGGCCTGTATGACGTGCAGAAGGCCGAAAACAAGAGATCCATAAAAGAGATCAAAAGCTATTAAAATTTGGGACAAAAAAGAGCAATTTTGCAGCATGATCTCTGGTTCAGGAGGCACCCTGCTGCAGGCGAACCGTGATATCGTGCTTATCCTGGTCAAAGGGCTGGCCTACAGCGAGAGGCAGAGATAGAGCTGGTTAACGTTTAACCACGCCGGCTTGTAAAACAGCTCCAGGACGGTGAACCTTTGGAGTTTGATATGATGTGATTACAGAATCACCCCAGTGACACGTTGCCAAATTCAGCAGAATGAGGGTCTGAGTCTTCCGGGTGGTGATCTCTGAAATTGCTCAGGTAAGTTGCATCTTTAATACTAAATTGTGAGACATAAGGAGTCTTGTCAGGTAGTGGCATTAGAAAACACTGTGCTCGTCCACATGGCTCTGTTAATGCTTTTTATTGCGCAATTAATCATTTTGCATTTAAACTGTCCAGTATGATTGTAAGGACAAAATACTATAATACAAAACGGGTCACCAATGAATTATACACAGTCATTTGACTTTTTATGTAAATATCACCATTTATTTACAGGAAAGATCATTCAATTCTATAAGATTCAACAGCACAAACTCTATTGTGATAGGCTTCATCTGTGTTTAGAATGCAGAAACGAGCCACTCATCACTTTAAACCTGCCTTTAACTGTGACGTTTCAACATATGTACATGCAAATGTGAATTTCAGTATAGTTTTAAGGAGGTGAGCTGTGACATACGCCCAAAGCTAATCACTGTTGTTACTGGAATGCTTCAGCATATGGTACTTCGCCATCATACGGTTTCACTAAACACTGCCATGCTAATTACAACCTCACAGATGGTTTTAAACAGTAGCAACAGTGTGGTTGTGGTGGGAGATACAGTGCATATCGTTCTTGATTTATGGTCTTAAACGCTTAAATACAGAGGCAGGCTGCAAATGTAACATGCAATTGAAGTGCACTTACAAATATTATATTCCCTGCACCTGTGTTGAAGTTTCTGTACAGCACAATGGCCTTCAGAACAAGTGTATTTAGCCTCAGTCAACATGGGCTGAAAAGCAGCCAGAGATCCAGGCATGATAAGCGCACGTCTAGTTATCTTGTTTATGCAAACGGTAACCAGGTTGTCCAGGAGAGAGCAGTGGATGGACCGCAGACTAATGGAGCCCTTTCCCAACTGTCTTAAAATGCTCTCTTTAATGTATTCCTAATACTCATCCATCTCTTTTATCCCTAATGTTTAAGCTTCAAGAAAAGCGTAATTTGTGATATTTGGTCTCATGCACCATATGGACTGAATAAAAGGCAACATTTACCAACTGCAAAAGCGTGCGGTAATAGCATCTCACCCAGAGAGTCATCTATTACGAGTCTTTTCAGTTTGGATAAACTCTCTGTGCTTTGCGCAAGCTATTGAATTTGTAGAGGCAAACACATTAGTGCTGTCATTGCTGGTTAGATGCATTGCATTGTAGTATTAATGAAAAGAAGAAATAGACAAAATTTTAAAGAGCACACAGGGGCTCAATCCTTGCTCACTCATGCTTGCTAGGCAAGATAAGACTTGGAAACGGTTTATTTTAACAACTAAGTGCTTCTTTTTATGTGTAGGCCTAAATGCATTAGAGTACTGGTATATTTTTTATTTGTATACAGTAGTGGCAAAAAAAAAGTGATGTCCAGAGGGCTTTTTTCTTTTTTTTCCTCAGAACTGGACTTTGTTTTCGAGAAAAAAGTCAGAATTGCAAGATATTTAACAAGCAATGTAAATTGCGATAAATTGTTACAAATTGCGAGATATAAACACGCAGTCGCAATTGAGAGAAAAAAGTCAGAACTGCGAGGTATAAACACGCAATTGCGTGAAAAATTCAGGATTGCAAGTTTATATCTCGTAATTCTGACTTTATAACTCGCAATAGTGAGGGAAAAAAAGCCTGAATTGTGGAATTGCGGAAACAAGCTTCCATTTTCCTAGGCCTGACATCACTTTTGGCCACTAATGTACATGTATCTGTCTATACATGAATATAAAACAATACATAACTAACAGCTAGCTGTCAGCTTTCCTGTGTCTTTTGAGCCACTCACAGAGATCATGGTGTCATCATTGCTGTCATGATTAAATCCAGATGCTGAAGAGCTTTGGAAAATGACTAGCAGTCTTGTCACCTTTGACCCCAATTCTGTACTCACCATCTTTTGTTTTCGTCAGCATCTCCCTTTGATCAAGTGAAGCTGAAAAAGACCAAGACAAATAGACACTCTACTGATGTTTTAAAGACTCGTGGCTGTGTGATTCAATCACGCTTGATAGCACTCTCATCTCGAAAGAAAGAATAATCACAAAGGAGATCTTGTTATTAGAGAAAGATAAATGGGGATTTGTGCATACATTTTGCTCAAGTCTCCAGCTTGCCCTATTTTTATCCTCAGAGCTTAGTAATCTTGTGTCTCCATCGGGCGTCCAAACAAATCTCAACAATGTCTTAATTTGTTCTCAGATTTGCTGTCTGCAATCAAAAGTGATATATTTAAATGTGAACTTATCATTAAATTAAATTATCAGAGCTACTATTTCGATTTATACTCTTATAATTTGATTTCTCATAAGGAAGGAAAAACATTTATGATATACTGTAACTGAGAAATTAAAGTATATCTTGAAAAAGAAGATATTCGTTTGTCTTCTAAAAGAGTATACACAGAAGTAGATATTTTGAAAAAGGTCTGTTTTTTGTCCATACAGGGAAAGTCAATGGGCTCCTATGTTGTTTTGGACCCCACTGATTTTCATAGTATGGACAAAATTAGTTATAGACATATTTATGTTACAGAGAAGAAAGAAAGTCATGCTGGTTTGAAATGACATGATGATGAGCGGATGATGACAGAATCTTCATTTAAGATTATCCCTTTAAAGTCTTCTGAGCACTGAGCTATTTATAGTCTGAGCAATCTTCTGATGTAATAATAGAATTATGCTTTTTTTATTTTCTAAATTCTGATTGAGGGAATATATTTTCATCAGAAGAAACAAGGTGTGAAATGAGGGCAGGGCACAGATGTCCTCCTCTTAAAACACATATGTGACTCAATGATTGTCTGCTGTTTTGATTTGCTCTCTTCAGTTAATAATTACACCACGGTCCTTGACCTGGAGGTGAGGAAAATGTTCCTTTCCCCACTTTTCTTGCCAACACTGTCCAGCAGATAAAAAGCCAAACAGTATACCCAAAGCTCTCTTCATATTGTTCAAACAGACTTGGATCAGAAACAATGATTAAATTAAGATGTTGCATGCCTATATTAAGACCAAATACTCGTTTCCCCTCCACCTGGATTAGATATTTTGTTAGAAGGTTTTCACACAATTACATATGAATGAGAAAAAATGGCTATTTAGTAATGGACCAGCGTTGTTCAAAAGGGCATGGTTAGGACATATGAACAACTTACCTTTGAACCTCTCTATGAGCAACATGTCTTGGCTTCTTATCATGTTCAGATTTAAAGCAAGAGCTATCTTGGCCTATCATTTATGTGTGTTTGAACTTTGATTTAATTTCAGTGAGCACCCCTAATTTTGCTGATTTATTGCTGATAATCACTCACAATGGAAACCAATCAAAAATGCGGGGATGGACTGACTGGCACGCAGAAAGAGGCTGCGCTGCGCACTCTGATCCAGCGCACAGGATATCACATACACCAGGTAGGAGTTACCAAAGCCTCGGGTAGCAGGACAGGTGCCATTGAGGAATTATGGTATAGAAACACTAGCTTAAATTGATTCTGACTTGAGAAATCTGAGACAAGAATTCTGTCGCTGGTCCATAGCCTATTCCATTTTTTTGACATTTTCACTACTGGAGATATGCTGACAGTAGATCTGTCTGGTTTCCTTTAGCAGTTTTAGAATGTAGTATAGTGGCACCATCAAGTGGTGGAAATGGAAAAACTCATTTCTTTCCATCTGTAAAAAAAGCAGCACATGTCTATGGATCAGTACAATGCTTTGTTCATCCTTAAGTTCTATAGTATTACCATAATCATTTATGTTTTTGCTTATTCCTTGTGATGATCTCAGTATGCACATTAACTTATGTATTATTAGAGTTATCAGTTGTTTTCTCCACAGGAAAATGGCCAGAGGAGATATGGTGGTCCACCTCCTGGCTGGGAAGGCCCTCCTCCAGAGAGAGGCAGTGAGATTTTTGTGGGAAAGCTTCCTCGAGACCTCTTTGAGGATGAACTGGTACCACTCTGTGAAAAAGTAAGGTGGTCAACAAAAATAATATGAAATACACCATTTAAAATAAATCTAAAAAAGTCAAAAGATTAATAATGACTTGCCCAAAATAGAAGGATATTGGAAGCCTGTTCCCACCTAAGAATATAAAGAAAGAAAAAAAAATGTAATCAAGACTTTATAAATGTATTTACACTGAGGTGGAGATATACATTTTAGTGTGGTGTAGCTGTAAAAATGTTAAGCTTACCTGTCTCTACAGTTCGGCAACATATACGAAGTACGGATGATGATGGACTTCAATGGCAACAATCGAGGCTATGCATTTGTTACTTTCTCCACAAAACAAGAGGCTAAGAATGCCATGAAACAGCTCAACAATTATGAAATTCGGTGAGTCGTTGTTCAAAGTAGACATCTAGTGGATTAAGCATTTTGAACAATTCTCACACATCTTCA
The DNA here is from genome assembly GCF_964197995.2 of Scardinius erythrophthalmus. Lineage (NCBI taxonomy): Eukaryota > Metazoa > Chordata > Actinopteri > Cypriniformes > Leuciscidae > Scardinius > Scardinius erythrophthalmus. The sequence continues at coordinate 34,045,373 of NC_138238.1, forward strand.
CACAGGAATGGAAGACTTCTGGGTGTGTGTGCAAGTGTAGACAACTGTCGTCTATTTGTGGGCGGCATTCCAAAGACCAAAAAGAGAGAAGAAATCCTGGCAGAGATGAAGAAGGTGACGGATGGTGTCATGGATGTCATTGTTTATCCAAGTGCTGCTGACAAGGCCAAGAACCGAGGTTTTGCATTCGTGGAATATGAAAGCCATAGAGCTGCTGCCATGGCCAGGAGGAAACTGCTGCCAGGTAAAACTCAATACAACAATTAATTTAAGTTATATACATATACTGTAATAGTTACTTTCTATTATAGTATGATTTTATACTATATCCTGTACTACTTCCTATTATAGTGTGATTTTATACTATATCCTGTACTACGTCATGTCCAAAAAACACTCATTCTTCTTTTCCAAATGTACAGACATTTTTCAAAGCAATTATCTGCTACCAAAGCAAGACAAGATTTTATTGATTTCCCTCTGGCTGAACTCATGTTGAGTCCAAAGATACTTAGTTCATTGCCCAAAGGAGGTGAGTGAGAGATAAATGAATAGCCAATGACATGATCAATGATCTCTTTCTAGGGAGAATTCAACTGTGGGGTCATCCTATCGCAGTCGACTGGGCTGAACCTGAGGTAGAGGTAGACGAGGACACCATGGCCACAGTGAAGATCCTCTATGTTCGTAATCTGATGTTGCCCACTACAGAGGAAACCATTGAGAAAGAGTTTAACAGCATCAAACCTGGTGAGCTGTTTGAAACAATAAAAAGTTACTTTAATACTCTGGCCTCTGGATATGGCTCAGGTCGATCCTTCTATGCAAGTCTTTAGGATTTTTTTCACCTGTTATATCATCTGCCAGGCGAAAACCGGAAGTGCGATCACTTAGAACAGTAATAGCACACAAAATTCACTTTTCCTATAAACCTGCAGTTATGCTCCAAAGTTAAATACTCATAGGAATAGGTCACACAAAAATGAATGTCATCATTTATCTGTCATCGTCCCCATGTCGCTCTAAAGCTGTATGACATTTTTTTATTTATTTTTATTAGGAACACAAAAAAAGATATTATGAAGAATGTCAAAACAACATTCAACAGCATTGTTTCGAACAACATTGGACCCCCACTGACTGTATGGAAGAAAAAAAAAACTCATTTTGTGTTTTATGTTAGAAAAATTGTCACAGGTTTGGAACGACATGTGGAGAAACTTTATGGGTGAACTATCCTTTTAAGGTTAGGTTCAAACAATTTTTGAACAATGATATTTACGATGCTTACCTTGGCAAGGACCAAAAAGAACCTGTTTCTGAGTCTGAAGGAATTCATTTGTTTTATGTGATTTCATTGAAATATTTAGAGTGTTTGCTAATCTACAGGTGCTGTTGAAAGGGTGAAGAAGATCAGAGATTATGCCTTTGTACATTTCTCTCAAAGAGAGGATGCAATCAATGCCATGGATGCGCTGAATGGAAAGGTGAAACTAATTGAAATTTAACCTAGAGGAAAATCTAATCATTACGAAATTTTCTGTATAAAAAACTTGGACTTCCCTGCAGGTCATTGACGGTTCTCCCATTGAGGTCACGCTAGCCAAGCCTGTGGATAAGGACAGCTATGTACGGTACACACGAGGCACGGGGGGTCGTGGTGGTGCTCTACTCCAAGGAGACTACGCTTACACCGTGGGCCAAATGTACGACCCCTCAGCTGCCTACCTAGGAGCACCAATATTCTACGCCCCCCCTGCGTACACAACCATCCCTAATCAATTCCGCTTTCCCACTACCAAAGGGCATATAAGTACCAGGGGGCTGGTGCGCTCACCCTCTGTGAGAGGTGGGTAATCTGATTCATTTGTTGAAATCTGTTCCAGATGTAATTTAAGGTGTGACAATCATCTCCAAATAAATCTCATTCTGAAACTGTAAATCAAACTTGTGAATTATCTGCTAAAAATTCAGTAGTACTTAATGAATATATAAAATTGTTCTGAATATTAATGACCAAAAAGATCCACTTTATGTCTAAAATAAATCAATCAATCAAGAAAGAAAGAAACCAAATGAATACAAGGCCAAACTACAATTATTGAAGTCAACATGAAAAAAATATTCTATATTCATATTGTGAAAATTCTGAGTGAAATGGCATATAAAAAAAAAAAAAAACAGGAACCTTATTGATTGGATGAAATCAACAAGTGTGTGTTACATACAGTACATGTACCTGAATTTAGCCAGGTGGTTGGAGGGAATTATTTTTATTGTATTTTAATAAAAGAATAACTGTGCACAATAAGATCAGGAAGCACATTGAGAACATTTTAATTCCATGTTGACTTTAAAGTGGCCAAATTACTCAGTAATGAAAGATCTTTACATAATGTTTCAGGCAGTTCAAACATATATTTGCATCTTCTTTGCATTTGACTATAAACAATGTATATTCTGTTATACTTTTAAGTTTGCTTGTCCCATCTAGCATTTGAATGTGTTATCCATGCCTGCATATTACAGTCCAGAGACAATAATATATTTTTTTTCTGAATGGATGGGATACAAAAATCAAGTCTGCCAAATCTTTAAAAGTTATGATCAGACAAAAAAAAAAATAATAATAATCAGAGATGCAGCTTCTGTAATGTGCTGGCTTGGAATACATCTATATGATTGTCTTGATTGAAACCCGGGTGATTTCTGGTGATTTGATTCGAATCAATGCCTTCTTGCATTCCTAGAAATTTACATGAATGTACCTGTAGGGGCAGCGGGCGTACGTGGTTTGGGTGGGCGAGGATACCTTGCCTATGCAGGCGTGGGTCGTGGCTGCGCCACATACCAACTCAAGACAGACAAACGCCCTGACGAAAAACTCTATGACCTTCTTCCTGGCATGGAGCTCACGCCCATGAACCCAGTCACTCTGAAGCCCCAAGGCATCAAACACGCCCCACAGGTACACTCATAACCTCACTGAAAAGATCACTTGTGGAATTTAAAGGAGAGAGTTTTCAAGAAACATTTCTCCAAGGACCATTTTGCCTGTTTTGCAGATCTTGGAGGATATTTGCCAAAAGAATAACTGGGGGCAACCTGTTTACCAGCTTCACTCTGCTATTGGACCAGATCAGAGGCAATTGTTCCTTTACAAAGTCACCATCCCTGCTCTGGCTACTCAATATCCAAATATGTACGCCCTAACCTCTGCTTCAACTATACTCGCATTAACTGTGTCTCAACCTAGTGAGCTGCCTACCTAGATAGATTTTTGTGCATTACAGTCACGTGAAGAACATGATGGCTGCTTCAAATTGAAAATTATGCTGCCAAGATACCTCATTACATCAGATACTCACCTTTCATGGATAGTGATGCATTCACATTATGTTGGAATCACCACAAATTTGTTTGTCTGAGCAAATATGTCCCTCCTGACCGCCATATTATTATAGCCAAGGGAATATAATATGGTGATTGGTGAATTAATGTATTGTATTAAGTATTTTCATCAGCAACAATTATGAAATCAGAGTAGAATCTCAGAGATATAAAAAGAATCCAAATTAAATGAAGTGTAGCCATAAATTAGCTAACACTCTTCAGTCAGACACGACATGTAGCAATGCAGAATCTCACATCAGGGGCTTTCGCATCAGGTAGTTCTAGGAACTTTCTAGCCACCAGGGTGGTTCCCGGAGAAATAATGGTTGCATTCGCCAGTAGGAACTCTGAAATGACGTACGTCACGCTTGCTGTCCTGACTTTTATTTTGACGGCGCGGACGACGCTGATGAGAAAGCCAGAGCTTGAGCACATAGTGCTCACATTTTCCGTGTTCATTAGTTTACGATCTGTCTAACAGTCTTGTCTAATACTCTATTAGATAGATCTGTTATACATAGAAAGTAGACAGTAATGAAAAGCTATTAGCATATGCTGTGTGGTTGATGTCCAGTGTTGCTAGCTGAGCAGAAATACATAATCATGTTTGGCTTGGTCCCCTTAAAGTTGCGTTGGATTTTCTCCTCAGCGTAAAGGTTAAGAGGCATATCTATCACTGTTTTCCATGTTCATAGAGTTAGTTTCTGGAGTAAATAGGCTATAATTGTGTTTATGCAGCCTTTTTAAAAATGGCGGGTGCTGGTGTTTCGCGTGCGTTCGGCCAATCAGCGTACACTAACGTCACGGATAGTTCCTATAGTACTGGGGCACGTTCAAGTTCAAAACGGTGCGCAACGTTTTGCTACGGTTTCCGGGTTGAACATCATGTTTCCTGGAAACGGCGTGCACCGGTGTGTAACGGGGTTTGAGATACGTTTTTTTCTTGTTTGGTGGGTGTGTCAGAACTGCAGTCCAATCAGCAGTAACATGTATATAAAGCATGCGGTATTAAAGTGAACTCGCACAATTGGGTTCAAGGAAAGTAATTTACAAATGTGTTTGATGCAGCTCGGTATACGCAACAACTGAGGATATTAGAAGACATGTTTGTCGTAAGTTGTATTGTAAAAATATAGGATATCAACATAATGATGTAGTTTATATTTTTAGCTTCAGCGCAAGTGTATGACATTTGGTATAGAAATAAACAATGGTAATTAAGTGCTTTTCCTAAAAATGAGAAAGAAAATACAGGGTATTAAAACAGTATGAACTACAAATAAAGTCAGTATGTGAGGCTAAATAGATGTGTTTTAGTCTGAATTAGGTAAGATGTGTGCTTCCATTTCAGTTTCAGCAATCCCTTCACTCGATTGGGATGTTCTCTTTTGTTCTGGTCGGCAAGTGCAGTAACTGTAACATCGGGCATATTTTGTAGTATTAAACACATATTTATACCGACTTCATCAGGCTCCGACAATTCTTCACAAATAACACAAAGAATGGCCTTCTCAGCTGCCATAGTTGCAACTCTTGCGTCATCAGAACAGTGTGTTCAACGCATCACCGTTTCTGTTTAAAAAACGTTGTGCAACGTTTTGTCGGGGCTGAACGCAGCCCTGGTTTAGACCCTACTCTGAAGTAGGAGCTAAATTAGTTCCTCCGAAAGGAGTTCCTAGAACAAAAATCGTTCCTAGTTCCTGCGGTGCGAACACGCCAAAATCCGAGTACTTCCGGCAATAGTTTCAGGAACTATGAAAAGGTTCCTCCAGTGCGAAAGCCCTATGCACACAACACTTCCCAACATACAGAATATCTATACAGTATACTTTTTTCAACAGCATATACAATACATTTATACATTTTAGCAATTTATTTTACCACTGTTGCTCTCTGTGTGTCCAACCAGACACCCATTCACCCCCGCCAAGCTCTGTGCATCGATGGATGAGGCGAAGCTGCATGCGGCCGAACACACTCTGCAGATCCTTGGTGTTCAGACAGAGGGCGCTGACGCTTCCGCTGCTGCATTCCCAGGTATGTGAGGTCTGTAGGACTGATACTTATTTTACTGTGGTGTTATAATGGAGTATATTAACTCTAACCACGTAAACTCTTAGAAGAAAGGTTCTATATAGAACCTTAAAAGGTTTCTGTCAGCCACTTCACATTTAGGACCTTTTAGGGGTTCCTGGGATGATTTTGGGATGAAAATCATGGGATGATTTTATGAATTTAGTTTTAATTGATTCATTTTGTTTCCATTCATTTTTAATTTTAATTCAATTTTACGAATTAAACAGCTCATGAACATACTTTATCACTAGAAAAAAAATGTAAATAACTCAAACATGAGTGTATTATGTATTCATTTAAGACATGTCTTCTTGTAGGCTTTAGAATCTTTTTGGCATAAAGTGTTCTTTAAATTGAATTGAGTCAAGAGTTCAATATAGTATCCCATATATATATACATATATATATATATATATTTTAATTACTCTATAATGTACGTCTGTGGTAAAAAGAATTTCAAATGTAACATAAAATTATTAAATTGCAAAAAAAAAAAAATTGAAGGGACATATTTTATTTAAATTTTAATTTTTATGTTGTATAACATTTTACATACTTACTGTAAACTTTTATGTAAAAAATTGTCAAATTTTAAATGGATTAAAAATCCATCCATTTTTAATTATTTATTACTATGGTTTATAAATGAAGTGGTCATTTGATATGCATTCTAGGGTTTAAAAAAAAAAAAGTTTGCTTTTCAAGAGTTATTTTGCCCTGAGTCTTTTCCTTTTGGCTTCACAGGTTATACAATTGCCAGCACCACTGCTACCCAGCTGAAACAGGCTGTTACTCTGGGTCAGGACCTGACTGCCTATGCAACCTACGAGGGTTACCCGGCCTTTGCTGTGGCAGCCCGTGGGGATGGATATGGAGTGTTTTGATACCCCTTACTAACAGTCTCTGTCATTTTATGTTCTATGTATTCTTTTGTGTTTATTTTAGTAGTTTTTGTTCAGAGTTATAACTTTATTTCTTCCCTAGTGTTTTATGAGCATTTTTGCGATTATTGAAGAATACGAGTCAACTTTTGACTTTACTCAGGAAGAGGGCGACCTGAAGGCTGTCCACAACTCAATCCCAAACCTTTCTAGAAAATGTCCATTTTTATGTTTTATGATTTATTGCTGTTTGTCAAGGCATAAATCGCCTTGATTGAAACATTACTTGTGTCATAATTTAGGATCATCCAGAATGGTGACCCAATCAAATTTGAACCGATTGTTACTAGCTTCTAAATGATCTAAATTACAGAAATTTAGGCTGGACCAAGCATCAATGCAATGCAAATTCAATGCTGCCTTTAACACTGAATCATTACTATTGAATATAGGTAATTTTGAAACACTCTGTAAAACCCTATTGCGCTAATGACTTTTATCCAGACATTTACTTTAGTAATCTTTGGTATTAAGTTGTATTTAAAGTTGTAGTTTTTGTGTTGGTTTTCTTTCAGTATTTACATTAACACCCAAGTACAGAGTTTTAACAGATCATGCTTTCATACACCTTAGTATATCTGCATGTTTTAGGATAATTTTAGATATGTTTGACAGTTTGTGGCTGGTTCTTTAGTTTTGCTATATTTTATAAGATATTTACAGGCTTGCAACTAATATTTCCCTCCTCATTCTTTTTATAAGTGGGGAATATGAGAACACTGTTAAAATACACATTTTTGTTAAATATAAACATGCCTTAAAGGTGACAGTATTAAAGTTTGTGTGGCACTTAGAACGTATTTTTATACCTGAATTCCAACTCTGTTTATATGAACTTTGTTTTTCGATCATAGACTGTTTGACATAATTTATTGTTTCGATGATTGGCATCGGAACTGGAGGGAGAATTGGATGAGCATCGTCAGGGAAAAAAATAAACTGAGAGCTTCATAGTGCTACAGAGTAAGATAGTTGTGAAAATATAATTCCAGTAAATCAACTAATCATCAATAAACCAAATTATCTTCTAAAGACACGTCTACTGTTCCAGACTTTGTGTGTGTGCTATTTGTGTGACGCGTTTTGAAGTGTCATGAAACCCTAAAACACATTTTTAATATGTTATCATGTACAGATTGCACATTTATCATTAGGGCATTCAGTAGGCTAGTTTTTTTAAGCTAGCGTTAGCATCGCTGTTCCTACCACATTGGTGATAGACGCTAGCCTGGAAATCCAGACCTAAATCTAAAAGATTAATGATTAAAAGATTAATTAAAGTCCACATGAAATCAAAATTGACCATATTTACTTTGTTTGCCTAAATTGATCGTTTTGTGGTGAACAATCCCAGCAAGCAATTTTGCGTCTAATAGACGTCTAAACATAGCCTAGACGTCTAGGCTAAAATCAGGCTAATTTTGGGCTGTCAGTGAAAATCTAATAGACGTCTAACCATAGCCCAAGAATAGACGCCTAACCATAGCCCAAGAATAGACGCCTAACCATAGCCCAAGAATAGACGCCTAACCATAGCCCAAGAATAGACGTCTAACCATAGCCCAAGAATAGACGTCTAACCATAGCCCAAGAATAGACGTCTAACCATAGCCCAAGAACTAATCATTAATTAGACGGCTATTAAACGACTACATATATACGTCTAATAGACAGTCAATATGGGTCTAGGCTAAAACAAGGCTGAATTTGGGCTGTCAGTGAAAATCTAATAGACGTCTAACCATAGCCCAAGAATAGACATCAATTACACTACATATACATGTAATAGACAACAAAATGAGGCATAAGGATTTTCACTCAAATATAACAGGTTCTCATAAAGGAAAATCCATCCAAACTAATTGAATATAAAGGATTTATTTAGAACAATTATATTAACAACTTAGACAACATTCAAACATAAAAATAAACATAAAATAGTGGAAAATTTGTAAAACGACTTAAGATACTAAAATTTTTAAAAATTAATTGTTAGCTTTATATTCATAACCACCACTCCCTGCTCTCCCTGATGCTTGTTTAAAAAGACCAGAAATTTAATTTTTTATTTCCCATTCAGTCGCCGAAGGAAAGTTGGTCATCACTGCGTCTGTCAAATAAGAAAAAGAAAAATATTATTGCTCAAGAAAAGCATTGTTGACAATCATTTTTAACTAATTACAGTCATTCACTTTTGCTAGGTTGCACACTAGAGCTGGCCAATATAGAGTTAACGGAATATAGATTGAGACTATATAATTTATATCAATATTATTAATAAATTAATATCAATAATTGAAATTTTTTGCCTGCATAATGGTGATGCACTAATTATATATATATATATATATATATATATATATATATATATATTAGGGGTGTAACGATACACGTATTGAACGATTCTGTACGAGGCTTTTGGTTCGATTTCAGTATGGATTTTTAAACAGAACTGTTCATTAGACAATTTTTCCTTCTAACCAAAATTTTTTAATTACAAATGTAGGCACGTCAAAAAGCCTGCTCTTAATGTAAGAGAAATCATAACAAATCGTGACAACAATCATGCTCTTTCAGGTAGTGACCATATAGACCTGCATTATATGACTGACTGACAAGAACGGTTTGACCCTAAAATATCAAAATTAAAACTACTGCGGAAACAAAGACACCTACATATTGGATGCCCTTAAGGTAAGCTAAAACATACCAAAATTTAATTTCAAAGCAAACTATCCCTATAAATCATTCTTTATCACTTACTCATATAACTCTAATAAACATAAAAGGATACTTATAGGGGTAGTTCACTTAAAAAGAAAAAAGAAATCATGTAATCATTTACTCACTTTCACTTGGTTCCAAACCTGGATGGCTTTCTTCTGTTGAACACACACACAAAAAATATATATTATGAATAATGTTGGTAACAAGACATTTAATGGTAGTCAGTGACAAGTGTTCTGTATATTCAATTGCTGTAGTTTGTTGACTGATTGCTGGATAATTTGCGATAGTGTCTTTAAAGTGGATTACATCACTCCAGTTCTGATGTTTTTACACTGGCTATCTGTCTGTCAAAGAATTAATATCAAAATACTACAGTTAGTTATTAAATTAACATTTTAAGGCCAAAGTAAATTTCTAATCTTCTGATGCATTATGAACCATCCAGAGCAGACCTCTCAGGTCATCTGGGACAGTAGCCACTAGCCAGCTACTTTTATATCCCCAAAGTCAAAAGAAAACATGGAGAAGCAGCATTCAGTTTTTATGCACCATATATCTGAAACAAATTCACTGAAAACTGAATGTATGCTGCATATTTGAATTCTTTTAAATCAAGTTTAAAGACTTTACTGTTTGCCACTACCTTTTATTAATTGGAAAGGAACAAATATTTTTTTTATAATTTCTTTTCATGTTGCATATGTTGCTGTTAAGTTTTATGTAAAGTACTTTGAAAATCTGCATTAAATCAAAAACTATTATTACTTACTCTAATCTAATATAAAAACAAAAATATATTAGTATCTTTAATAATAAAATGATAAGTTTCATAGTTTCATGAAACTTCTCATTTTAAAAATAAAATAAGTTTCATAGTTTCATGCTTACCACCTTGAATTTAGATACATTTTAGATTAAGGGCACAGTTGCAATAACACGTGCAGGTAACGTTAACTTGTTGGAGAAAAATAGTAGGCTTACTCTGCATTGGTAATGTTAAAATGTCACGGTCTACACATTATAAAAACTAACTACTTTAAACAATAAACATAACAAAAATAACACGCATACTTACAAGATCGAAGTAGAAATTTGAATGTTTTCAGAGTGTCGCTCGCCCGTTGCTCTCCGACAGCTGCCTCGTGTAAAATAAAATTGAAAATGGAGGAAATGTGTATCGCGAGATCTGGCTAAAGTGATCTAGTCGCGCAATGCCAGTAGTCCCAGTCATGTCTCAGTAGTGTTTCGATTGTGCCATCTAGCGGTTGAGAAATGCAATTGCATTTGATTTAATTTGAAATGATAGACAGCCATATCGTAGATTATGTATGAATGTTATGTTTATGTGTGACAGCAAACATTAAGCTGTGTGAGCGAAAACATTTTTAAGACTAATATTCTTATACTATATCGCTGGTCTGAATCAGGGCTATAGCCAAGCCGTACGTAGACCAGATTACCTTCATTTCGCCAGGTGGGCTAAAGCAGACCGCAGCCCGTCCAATTCAGAGCTAAATCGTGATTACAGATCGACCATGTCTTGAAATGACACATTGAACCTTGTAGATATCATTACCAATGCGAACATGATGCAATATCAACCATTTCATGCACTGCCTGGCAAAAAACTACAATTAATCAGTTTTGACTAAAAGTGGGCTACAATAGCCGGGTCTGAATACGAGCTAAATCGTGGCTACGCATAGCCTACACATATAACATGTAAAATAAAGCAAACCAAACAACTTGTAATCACAGAAGACTTTGCTTACATGATGGAATATCATACATCTCACAAGTTATTTTGGAAAAAAATACATTTATCCAGATTAAATGTTATTTGGGCTAAAAGTGGGTTACGCATAGCCGGGTCTGAATACGAGCTAAATCGTGGCTACGCACAGCCTACACATATAACATGTAAAATAAAGCAAACCAAACAACTTGTAATCACAGTAGACTTTGCTTACATGATGGAATATCATACATCTCACAAGTTATTTTGGAAAAAAATACATTTATCCAGATTAAATGTTATTTGGGCTAAAAGTGGGTTACACATAGCCGGACTATATCGGGTCTATATTTAACCCAGACGTTGAAAAGACGGCTATTGCTTGCTGGGATTCATCCATGCAAGTCAATCCACACAAAAAAAATTTTTGGCTTCGTAATCTTTAATCAAAATCTGAAAATGCCCCTCCCCTCTGCATTGGTTTGGGAAACGCTTAACTACTCCCCTCAAACCGTTAGTCTGTTATGAGCAGAGATGGAGAGGAGGAGCGCTAGAGTAAAACCCTGCCCTCTGTTCAATATTCCTTTTCACTGGGAAATACGTCACAACACTGGAGAAAAGTCGTTTGCTACTTCCGGTTCACGCGGACTTTAAATCAAATTCAACTTGTGCACTCGCGAGAACTCTGGATTACCAGGGTAGATAGACGCTGCACTGACATAAACGCTTCAGGAACGTCTACTGAGCTTTATGTAAATTACACTATTAGGCCTAAGAACGAGTTTTAGAGAGAAATCAAACTTCACATAGGCTACACACTCTGGGGACAACATAGACTTTATTTTAAATATTGTAAAAAGGGGCATTATACCACCCCTTTAACATGGCGAAATGAGAGGTTCGACAGCACCATGTATAATTAAAACAATATATAAAACGTTTAGTCTGTGTACAGATGTTAGATGACTTTACAAAAACACATTATTTCTTAAAGGGATAGTTCACCCCAAAATTAGAATTCTTCATTATTTAGCCTATACTCACCCCCATGTCATTCCAACAAACCCATAAGACTTAATGATATTAGGCTATTATTTAGTCTGGCTATCACCAGACCAAGGTCAGTCTTTTGAGATTGAACATTAGCCTGGGGAGTTTGCTCTGCATTTTCTACTGCACAAGAGGCGTGATCAACGGACATAGTTCAAATGACTCTTTATGCAATTGGATCGTCGAGAGGTTAAAAGGAATTGGATTGGATTAAACCCGCCAATGTGGATAAGCCAGTTTGTGATTGTTCCCCGAAAATTTGTAACGGAAACAGGATAGAAGAATGTACAGGTTTCCAGCCTGAGCTGCAGGGCGAAATCAAATCGCCTGCAGATCAGGCTTGGTTTACCCAGTCTAGCTATTATTATGACTGATTATTCTTCAGAACCTATTTTTGTTCTATTGAGCCATTTTGTTCTTGGTGCTTGCAACTTTTACTAAACTTTTTTGGCTAGAGGAGAACTGGACCCTCGACTGAGCCTGGTTTCTCCAAAAAAAAATTTTTCTCCATTCTGTCACCTGATAAATTTTGGCTTCCTTGCCACTGTCGCCTCTGGCTTGCTTGGGGACACTTAATATTCAACAATATTATTGATCTGACTGCATTATACCATTGTATGAGAACTGAACTGAGCTGGACGATGACATCACTTTTTTTCTCCAGAGCTGCTATATAGATAAATAAACTGAATTAAATAACTTTTTTACAACAGAAATGAATAAACACTGAAATGACTTAAGGTGGATGATGACACTATTTTCTTCAAGAGCTGTTGTACAGCCAAAAAAAACTTTATTGCATTATTTTCCTGTAAAGCTGCTTTGAAACAATCTGTATTACACAAAGCTCTATATAAATAAAGATGACTTGACTTGACAAAACAATGGGACACAAATTCAAATTAATAAGCCTACATGATTTTATTATTCAGAAGACATACCTACCAAACTTTAACAGTTTGCCTCTATGTGTGCTGTACAATATTGTGAATATTGTATAGTGTCTATTTTAGCAGCAGAGACCAATCAGAAGCTAGGACTGGAACAGATCGATATAGGCTACTTTACCAAACAACTATTTCACCTTAGAAATAAAAAAAAGGCAGAAAGGTCAATGTTTGTGCATTTGACGTATACTATTGTTGCATGTTTACCTTAGACAACAACATAGTTTACAGATTGATGCTGTTAACTGAGCACTGAACAGCTAATGTTCTACAGCATATAATGTTCTTCCTCAGTGATACACTGACTGATCAAAAGTAGTAAAAACTTCTGGTGACTTTGAAAGCATCGGAAGCACCCACGTATGGCATGATGATGGTGTTGTTATCCTTGGATTCTCTGTAATGTCCAAAGTGTTGAATCCGGTAGGCACCCACGTATGGCATGATGATGGTGTTGTTATCCTTGGATTCTCTGTAATGTCCAAAGTGTTGAATCCGGTAGGTTCCTGTCTGCGCCGTGAGCGGGATGTGCCACTCCACTTCTGACCGACTCCGGCCGGCAATTCCTTTAATCCAGTGAAACCTGGTTACACATACATACACAAAATAAGTCAGAATCTTTACTCCTATATCATAGCAGGCCATATGCAAGGCTAAACATTAACGCTTGTCTGCTTGTCAGGGACAAGTGGATTTTTTGAAGGGACAAGTAAAAGAGAATTTTACTTGCCTGACCGGACAAGTAGCCTGATTAAAAATAACAAGGGAATCACTAAACCGAGAGAATGATTCTGAATTGATTACATTTATTGTAATATTGTACATTTATTACATGGATATGGTTAGGACAAAATTTTCGGACCAGAATGTTGTTCCAGGATCAACAAAATATGTTGACCCAGGGAGCACGTATAACTCTGCAAAATCCGTTTTTGAAAACCGATAACAAATAAATCATCATTCAATCAAAAAAACTTTGAAGCCATTTTCTCAGTTCCAGTGACTTACTTGCGTTTTGCCATTGCAAATTATGTCAGTCAGTATACATGTACAGACTGTCTAATCTACAATTTAGGATCTTACATGGATTTTGGCCTGAGGGATAAACTGGTTAATGGCTATATAATGTGATAAGACCTTGACTCAGCGTTTGCCTTATCGGGGGACAGAGATACTGTCAGCTTTAAGATGGCTTCATTAACACAAGCTCAAAGTAAAAGTATATACAAATCAATATTATAGAAACATTTGCACAGAGAACATACAAAAAAATAAACTTGAGCCTATACTGTATACAGTATGTAGACAGAACATTACCTTGTTTCCCATGATGCATCCGTGTGAACTATTTCCCATGTGTTGGTGTCGTTGTGAAACCTCTCCACTGTGACCAATGTCTTATCTCTCTGATATCACAATCACAACAGATTAGTCATATCTACTGCATAAAAGAGCATGTTTTGCAAAATATGGTTACTGCTACTAAAGTACTCACAATATCTCCAGAGTTTCTCGGGTTTCCAGCAACAAATGTGACAGATGCGATTTCTCCCTTTAGAATAAATAAATCACATAAATCTTGTTAATTTATAATAGCAAGCTTAAGTATGTTGCACGCTTAGCATTCACAAGTTCACTCGTTTCAATAAAATGCTACATTCGTGATATTTCAGCGAAATTTTGCTGGCAAAAAATGTCCACTGTTAATAGCGTAGTGATGTTTGATTCACTGCCCGACAGTTACTTTCAAAACAAGCAGCTTTCTGTTGGTCAGCACAGCGAATTCGCACGACCAACTTGAACATGAGCGAAATTTGCGTAAGGGAACTCATTCGCCCTCATGGGAAACTCCCGGATTCCTATAGAAATTACTGGATTTCGCCCACAAAATTCCGTCGAGCAACGGTATATGTAATCGAACGTTTACTGCATGTACATCACAATTATTGACCTACCACTGTATAGACAGGGTTAACCTGCTGTAAGACGTCACCAAAGGTGGTGTTAGCTGGTGCTACATCTGCCACGGGGTCCCTCACTTGATTAAAAAGTGTGTCTTCATCAAAGAAAGGTGGTTCGGGACCCTTAGGCAATTCTCCTATTGTTCCCTGTGGAAGATTAGTTCATTCGTGAGATCAGACAGATCATTTCAGTTCATTAAAAAGTTACAAAATGACTGCAAGGCAATGAAAAATGGATAGTTACATGAGCAATAGCTTTGGCAAGTCCTCTGTAGCGCTGGATATAAGCCGAGAGAGTGTGAGGGCCAAAAATGGTGGATGCGCCCTCATATCGCTGGATCTGTGAAAGTAGAAGAAAACCATTTGAAAAGCCAGACTAAATAACACATTGTGTCTGTCATCTCGTTTTGACATGTTCTTGAACCTTGGAGCACCATGTTAATACCACGAATATTACGGTGGTCAACTAAAACTGAAGCATATATACCTGATACTCTTCGTATGTAGTGATGTAGTGGGTGTAGATGTTGCAGAGACCAGCGACAACCACCTCTGCATTAGTGAAAGACTCTTGAACCTCCAACTCCTGTGAAAACCAAAAAAAAAATAAAAAAAATTGAAGAATCTACTTCAAATTCGGATTCATAAATGGTGTGTCAACCTGTTGTATTCGATTCCACTAAATACTGAAGATATGAAAAGAGATTAATGAGATTGTTGTTTTATCTTTGTGTTGTTGAAAATGACTACATTTTCACAACTTCATATTTTTTGTGGAAATTGTGAGACACTACCATTCAAACGTTTGGGGTTAGTAAGATTTTATTTTTATTTTTTTATGCTGAATAAAACATTCAGGAAGGATGCATTAAATTAACAGTAAAGACATTTATAATGTTACAAAAGATTTATATTTTAAGTAAATGCTGTGGTTCATTGAACTTTCTATTCATCAAATAATCCTAAAAAAAAAAAACATATATCATGCTTACCACAAAAATGCAGCAAAAACATTTTTCAACATTGATAATAACCATTATTAATAACTGGGCAGCAAATCAGCATATGAGAATGATTTCTGAAGGGTCATGTGAGTAATGCTGGTGATTTTCAATTGCAGGAATAAATTTCACAATGTTTTTTTTATTTTTATTTTTTATTAATGCAGCATTTTTTAGCATAAAGGCCTGTTCACACCGGGACGAATTTCGCGCGCGATATTCCCCGACGTTTAACGCCTCGTAACTAAACAAAGGGCACCAATGTGAGTGTGCACACCGACGCGAAAAACGCCACGCGTAAAATCGTCATTTTTTAAAAAAATGCCTCGGGTTCGTTTTTTTGGTTTGATGCGCTGCGTCAAAAACTATCCGACCAATGAGATTGGCGCTTTTGCTCACGTGTCTGGAGCTTCTGAAGTTACAGTAAAACACAACTTGGGGGCGCTCAAACACAAAACGGTCTTGCCGAGCACACATACGTAACGGCGAAGAAGATATATGCCGAGTAGCGTCTAACACTGCCGGGAAGAAATAAGACGAGGAAGATTCAAGGCAAGATGAATGTAGAGCTGCTGGTCTCGTTGGTGTCGGAACATAAAGAACTGTGACAAACGCGACAGCGACTACAAAAATCTTGATAAAAGAGAACTGTTATGGAGTGGTATTAAGCGCCATCTAATGTCAGGGAATGAATTTGCATGTTCACTCGGCTCATCGTCAGCGAAAATCGCTTGGGTGTGAACACAAAAAACGCGTTGAAAAACGCTGGCGAATAACGCGCGCCGATATTCGTCCCGGTGTGTATGGGAGACCTCTTTCAAAAACATAAAAAAAAAAATCTTAATTATTCCAAACTTTTGACTGGCAGTGTATGTACCGTTCTCACCTTTTTGACTGCCTCCCGTATCCTTCTCCCTGACATGGTACTAGAACATTGAAGACAACTTGAGTTGAACAATATTGGCTGGTTGTTGAGACACTTTTTCCTATATTAACACAGCTTCTGCTTTTGCGAATCAACAGAACTCACGTGAATTCTCCAGGGACTGCAACTATGGCTAAAGAGCCAACAGTGATGATCTGAACGTCCACAATGGCTGGATGCCATGGGAGGGGTGAGTCCATCTGCATGAAAACAGAAATCACTGTTATCATTTCAAAACAAAGAAAACATTTAAACATGTCTTTTGAGTACTTTCCATTACCCATCTCTCGTGTAAAAAGTGCCAATTCTGGAGTGATTGGCACTTTATTATATTATGCTAATAATAACAAAAGATACCGTATTGTACATTAGATTTTGTTAGTCTGTTTATTTATGAGCTCTACTAGTCCTTATACCTCCCCGGTGCTCAAGAGGATTGGTTTAGGCCAATGACAAGCCTTGGACTCATTAGACGGGGGTCCCAAAAGCGCATCTCTTATGCCATCCCAAAAGGGGTCTCCATCTGTATCCCCTGGTCACAAGAAGAAACATAACCATAATTATCAGATATGTGACCAACAATAAGAAGTGTCAAAGTATTTCCCAGGCTTGTGACATAGCTATATTTGCTTGTGACATTTATAGCTTATATCCTTACCTTGTATGAAGTCGAATTCTCCTCCTCCATCGGTTGTACCAGCAGCAAAACTGTGTCCCAGAGCAGGTTTACACGTCCGTCCCTGGTGATAGAAACTGTGTCAGCATGACGTTTTGGTACAGTGTGCTTCTGGCTCAAAGGGTGCTTCAACTAAGTATAAGATCAGGGGTGTGCACATTTATGCACAATTCTTTTTTTCCCCCATACTATGGAAATCAATGGGGCCCATCAACTGTTTTGTGTTACTGAAAATTGTGTTTTTGGTGATGCACTTACAATTTCAGTCTATGACGCAATACATTTTGGAGGGTTAAAAGCAGATTTACTTAAAGGAATTATGGAGTGATTTTGAAGTTGTATAAAATTGTCCTTTTGAGGTAGTAATACTTTAGGTCGATTAACTTATGCAATTTCTGTGTGTGTTCAATGTTCAAAAATATTTTACTGGTGTGCATCTTGAGACAAAACAATGGCACTGACATATTTTAAGACATCTCAGTACAAGTTGCTTTTAGTTAAAACAGCTCAAACATGTATTTTAGTCTGGGACTAGCTTAAGCCTCGTCTGTAAAACCAGGCAATAATTGTCTAAATGTATAAAGTTAACAGGATAAAAAAAGAAAAGCTGCTTTAAAACAATGTGTATTGTGAAATGTGGTATACATATAAAATTGACTTTTAGTTCCTAGTCTCATTGCCCGTGTTTTGTGCACAGGAGCCCTGTACTCACTGAATGAGTGGAGTTAAATGGGACAGTCTCATCGGTCATGTTGACCCACTGATGTGCGCCGTGAACCGACCCGTGCAACTCCTGCTTTGCACTGCTGTACAGCTCCTGCAGAACAAATACACTCGGTGAAGAAGCACACTCAGGCCACACTGATACTCATCACAATCAAGCAATATGACAAGTGACACACACCTTTGCTTTTTTATACATATTCTCTCCTATGATCCTTGTGCTTTCAAACATGTCCTCGCCCGGTCCAAAAGCTACGCATGCTTTTTTCTATTGAAAGGCACATGTGAATTAGAACTGGTGAGTGAATATTTCCAAGTGTCTACAATTATTTTGAAATACAAGGTTATACTTCTTTATGTAGACAGATAGATAGATAGATAGATAGATAGATAGTAGATAGATAGATAGATAGATAGATAGATAGATAGATAGATAGATAGATAGATAGATAGATAGATAGATAGATAGATAGATAGATAGATGTGTATAATAATAACTTACTCCACCGACGGGGCAGGAGCTGTTAAGGTAGTCACACTTCTCGTCTGTGTTCAAGCAGATGGGGCCGCGAATGTTGGGAGATGAATCTCCAAGATTACTGGAGGAAAAGCCGGCAACAAAAGGACCCTGGAGGTAAACAGACCATGAGGCGTCAGCGCTGCACTGTTCATACTGTCCACAACTCAAAAAGCCTAATAAAGATAACTGCCAACATAAACAACAGAAATAGTGTCTTCCATTTAATTTCCACGGCAGATTTTTACTGTCTCAGATAATAACATCATTAATTAACCATTGTCATTAAGCTTCCTCCGTGTTTACAGCATTCGCATGGGAATTATTGACTTTATTGAGTGGCAAACGTCCTTGTGTACTCTTCAAGTAGATTAGGCTACAACTAATAAAGACAATCCATTAACCTTGATGGTGGAGCTCAGAGGAAGGAGGAGTAATTAAAAGGTTGACCTTTTACCTCACCGGGAAGAAAGCCAATGTTTTTCTCCTGCTCGAAGGCATAGGAGGCGTAGCCAAGGTTGTCTGAGCTCACCATGCGATTGGTGTTATTCATACTGACGGGATGGACAGCAAACCAGCTGAGGACAGATGCATAGCCAATGCAGTAATTATTAGTGCATTTTGTATATTTAGCAGAAGCCAAATACCTTGAAGATTCTAAGATCATACTCTGTTTGCAATGAAACTTGTGATTTTCTGATGTAAAATGGATATATACAGCCTATATACATGAAATATATATATAACACACACATATACACATTCATTCATAGAAGCCTCATTAGCTGCTTCTTTGGGCCACTATATACAAGCTATCCACCATATTGGAACAGTCAAAGCCGGACCGTAAACATCTAAGAGCAAGTCGACTGAGCGTCTGCAACTGTAGTTAGACGCATGCATAAATATATATATATCTGTAATAAACTTCAGCAGATGATTTTGCAAAAACTAATACACTACAAGGTGTCAGCTGACACGACATTAAAAAGTTACCATAGTAGCCTAAAAGTAAAAACATTAAAAAGTACTATAGTAAAAATCTGTAATATTGAGTAAATACCTATAAAAACACAAACTAACACATTCTCACCTAAGGTTATCCCATTTCTTCGTGAATTTAAATACAACCAGAAGCTACGCAATGTTTTGGCATCATAGATTTTTACAGTGAGTGAAGACACCATGACTGTTCCAAGATGGCGGGTGCGCCGACATGTCTGAATCGTATACATATGATAAAAGATGTATACCTGAGCAACCCCATACCATCCCCATCCAGATCTGTGAATTTCATGATGACAATCTGCTTGTCTGTGTTGAATTCATATCTGGGTTGGAAACAGAGTCATAAATTAACTTGTAGTGACTTTCAGCTCTGTTGTGTTGCGTTGTTTAATGTGTAGCTAATATGAAGTATTTTTTGATGAAAAAAGTTAATACAGCAGGGAAGATTGGGGCTAGTTGTCACGCATTTTAATGTAAAACATTTTTGAGAGACAAAACAATTCATGAAACTGCAAAAATGCTAATGGGATAATAATATACCAACATATAATAATATGTTAATAATAATAATGTGTTTTAACACACAATAACATTGCTTTGTTAAATAGTTTTCTGAAAAGTCATGTCAAGGTAAGAAAACACTAAGTAAAGTACTATAAATTTACTTTTTTTTAAAACCAAAATATAAAAAAAACTTTGCGTGATTTACAATGTTAATAACTGTGGAAATGTCATCCCAGTCTGTTAAAAGGGTCCATAAAAAGCATGTTTTAAATGAAAACATGTCCAATCTGTTCATTTTGTGTTTTACAGTAAGATTTAATTTGTTAACATTAGTTAACTATATTAGTTAACACAAACTTCTACAGCGTTTATTAATCTTAGTTAAAAGGTAATCTCAAAATTTACTGATAGATTTTTAAAGGGATAGTTGACCCATAAATGTAAATTCTGTCATCATACAGGTTTGGAACAACTTGAGGGTGAGTAAATGATGACAGAATTTTCATTTTTGGGTGAACGATCCCTTTAAGTTGTATCAGTTAACAGTATTTAATGCACTGTGAACTAACATTAACAATTGTTAATAAATACTGTAAGAATATATTGCTCATTGTTAGTTCATGTTAACAAATGAGACCTTAAAGTGTTACCATATATTATTATTATAATTATTATTAATAGTAAAAGTCAATTTCTGACACTGGTGGGATTTCAGCTAATTTAAACTGCTGCTGGATCAATGTGATCACATCAGTAAACACACAAACCTGTTTCTCTCCTCCTCAGGGTTGTTCAAGTATGAATGTGGGCTTCTGTTCAAGTTGTTGTCGACTAGTTGTCCTTTATTTATGAAAATTCGCCCAGGTCTCAAATTCCTATGAGCTATATCAATACTCTGATAGAAAGGACATAAATCATTATCAATGACATGTTGAAGGCATTTAGCCTACATGAGCTAAAGAGTAAGCATTATATAGCTAACATATCAGGAATGTATTTCAAATGAGAGAATACAAGCATACCCTGACTATTCCACTGACGATGGCTTGTATAGATGGCTTAATATAGCCTTTACTGGTGATCATAAAGAGTGTGTACTGGAAATATCCACCCACGCCTGAATGTGTGTGCGTGCCACTCATGACCACATTGTCCTGTCTGTACAGGTCTCCATATTTCGCCTTTAGCTCTTGAAAAACCTAAAATGGTATGAAACAATGACAAATTAACAGATGCCAGGGATGAACACAAGGAGAAAGTCTAGTTTGAAACACACAAGTCAGATTCTTAGATATGGAAGAGCCTTGTATTCATTTTTGTACCAAAATTTGATATAAAGGAACACTCCATCGTTTTTTCATATAAATCTATGTTATTCACTTAACTGAGACGAGTTGATACATACCTATCTCGTCTCAGTGCGTGCACTAAATCGCTCTGGCAGTGCACGCACTGAGATGAGAGAGGTATGTATCAACTCGTCTTAGTTAAGGGAATAACATAGTTTAATATGAAAAAACGTTGGAGTGTTCCTTTAATGATTCCAAAAATGGCAAGTGGTGTAAAATATGAATAAAAAATATTTTGAAGTCCCCCAGCAGTCAATCATTTTAAATCACCAAAATTACATATTTATACGTTTTTTTTCCTGTGAAAAAATACTTCATGCCCTAAAATAGCTTGAATGTTACTCTACACCCTTGCTTCATTAAGTGTACGCGGGTCTAGGAATATGCTAATTAGCCCCGCCTCCACTCACTCACGCCAGCTCAACTTAAATGCTGCACAATGGTATCGCTCTTTACAACGTCGGACACCTTACGGTAATTAATATGATTAGCCTTTTGCTTGGCTATGTTATCAAACAGCTAATAATGTGTTGCTAATGTTACATGAACCATGTTCCCGTTCGCCATCTCAGAGTCAGACCGCTACCTTCTAACGATCAGCAGAAACGCTTTGAACATCATAGAACATCAGTGGAGAAAGGCATATAGTTCATCATAACATTGTAATATACATCATACACACGCTATATTGCTAGATCTACCTGATTTTTCTAATCAACAGAAAAATATAACGGGATAACCTGGCTTCTCTCGCGACTCCACTGCTAGTTCGCTGTTAATTATATGCTAGAGCCCGCCGGCACGTTGACGTGATTGGTTACAGGGTAGTTTGTGACGTCAGAAACACCAGCGATTTCAAACCGTGTTTTTGAGTTCACAGCAGTTTTAAAGGTCCCGTTCTATGCCCCTTTTCACAAGATGTAAAATAAGTCTCTGATGTCCCCAGAGTGTGTATGTGAAGTTTGAGCTCAAAATACCCAACAGATCATTTTTTACAGCATGTTTAAATTGACATTTTTTGGGGCTCAGAAAAACGAGCCGTTTCAGTGTGTCCCCTTTAAATGCAAATGAGGTGCTGCTGGACGACACAGGGGGCGGAGCTTCATGAGCTCGTGCTCAGTCTGTCAGGAAAAATTCATCTCACGGAATGATGATAATATCAGAAACTCTCAGTAACGGCGTTCATTTCGAGTCGGACAATAATGCCTACAGAGTCAGATTGCTGTATAGAGATGAAACAGGTATAGTTTAGTAGTTTAATTACGGTTATTATAACGTATTTGTCATCTGCTTGTAGGCTATGTATCCATTATTTATTAATAGCCTACAAGTCTGCTGTCTGAATGATGATCAAACATGTACTGATGAGTTTAATAAAGTTTATTGTACATCACACAAAAGATGAAGCGTCAGTTTTACTTCAGAAAATCACCGTAAGAGCTGAGTAAACACAGTAGGCTAAGTTATAAGAAGTGCGCAAGTAGCCAGTAGAGTTGAGGGAGCATTCCTGTGGGCGGAGGTTAGTCAAGAAACGGTTCTGGTGATGTCACCAATGCAGGATGTAGAGGGGTGTAGTCCAATCGAGCCGTTTTTTGTAGTCAACTTCTGTTAAATAAAATATCTCGCTTGGCATTGAACTTTGAGCTTTATAATTTTACAGATATTATTTATGCTCTAACAGCAACATTACACACTAACTAAAGTTTGAAACATGGAATCGCATGCAACGGGACCTTTAAGGAAAAAAATCTCTGCAATGGTGTTGACTTATGGATTTGCACATGGTTTGTCCTAAAGTGTATTAAAAACATAACATAGACATATAAGCAACATTAAAAGCTTGATTTTCATCACAGGTAAAAAAAAATATTTTTTTTTTCAGTTTAATAATAAATCAATAGGCTACTCCTTGATTATAGTGTGTGTGTGTGTGTGTGTGTGTGTGTGTGTGTGTGTACGTTTTAAGTTTTTCTATATAAAATTTCACATTCATGCCATATTCTTTTTAATTTGTGAAATTTCTTAGCAATTAATTGAGCAATTGACAAATAAAAATGGATTCAAAGGAAATTCTGCTAAATTCATCAAAATTAATTTTGACATTTTTCATTTTTTAATAACTTAATAGAGCCAAAAAAAATAAAATCATCATTGACCAATATGCAATTTTTCATAATGGAACTGCTTTATACAGTATGTTGGCATTTACCATGAATACAGAAGACCAAACCAGTGAATGTGGCAGTATAGTGTGCGTTACCTCAAGCCTCAGTCTCTGAGAGACCATGCCGATGTCCGCAGTCACGAACACCACTCTTTTACTGCCGTCATCCACAATGAAGGCTCTACTGAACAGACGTGTGTGGATCCCTCTCGCAGTCTGCTCAGTACTGGCATAACCCATCTTACCCAAGGAGAAAAATACAAAACATCAGCATTCACAAAGGCCTTATCTGTCCCTTATCAATACATCTGATCAATGGACAGTCATAAACATTATCAGACTCTAACAACTGATGACTATCAACTTCCTTAAAGGCCTCACCAATAATCAAACAGAACAGCTGGCAATAGATTTCCTTCAGAGTAAAATGATCAGTATTAATATAAAGTAATCAGCCGAGCATAAAAGAATTAAGAGAAATGAAACTAACCATAGGCAAATCCGCCACAGGCCCCGTGCAGTCAGCACGACCCACACCGATCAGATACGGGTTCTCTTGAGGATTTACTGTGGGGGTCGGTTCCTCTGGAGTCACTTCTTCTGCTGCACAAATCATTCAAACCAGACACAATATGATTTTTCAATAAGCTCATGACTGAAAAAATGACAAATCTGAGATCACTAGCGCTTGCTTATATTTTATGCACTCTCCGACAAAAATTATTGCTCAAGAAAAATACATTTTGGTCTACGATATATAATTTTATTTTAAGAAAAGGTTCTATATAGAACCTTAAAGGGTTCTGTCAGGCACTTCATATATAGAACCTTAAAGAAGTTCCCATTGTATGGATTTAGTTTTATTTTAATTACATTTTATGAATTAAACAGCTCGTAAACATATTTTTCACTAGAAACCAACTGAAATAAGACCTTTTTGGCATGAAGGATTGTTTAAAATTGAGTCAGGAACCCTAGGGGTCTATATAGAACCACAATGAACCTTTTCTCTAAGAGTGTGAGAGTTCTCTAAGTGTATGGTTCACAAGAATTACTTTAAAACATGTAATTACATTTCTCCGAATCCAATTTGAGGGCCAAGACCGTGATGAGCCCCACTGACACTGCTGTCATCAAAAGGAAGAGAACTATGAGCGAGATCTCCAGACCATTGAGACGACAGCCCACAGTCTTCCGTGCCATCCTTCACTGAACATACAGAACATGTACTTGTCAGGCAATATTCAAAATATGGTAACACTTTATTTTACAGCATCCTTGTTACATGTAGTTACGACAGAAATAACTATAAATTAAAATTATACATAGTTACATGCAACTAACCCTAACCAAAACCTATTCCTAGCCCTATAGCAAGTACATTAGTTAATTACATGTATAATTACACCTTAACAAGGACACCTTAGAGTAAAGTGTAACCCGAAATAGAAACATACTATGTGTCAAAACAATGCTACTTAAGCAGTGTACAACAACTGAAACATTAATCCATATATAATCCACAATGTTTGAAACACAAATCAGGATGTGTTGCTAAATGTAGTCACGCACACTATACCATTCAAAAGTGAAGTTGGTAAGGTTGTTTTTGTGTCTCTTTTGACCACCAATTTATTTGATCAAAAATACTGTATACATTTAGATTTTTTTTAACCTTTTAATGTAACTGTTTTCTATTTTAATACATTTCAAAATGTAATATATTCCTGTGATGGCGAAGCTGAATTTCTTTTTCAATGTCACATGATCCTTCAGAAATCATTGTGTCATTGGTCATGTAGCATTTCTTGTTATTATCATTGATAACACTCAAGTTAATAACCATTTGTAACATATACATATATATATACATATATACACATACAGGCATCCAAATTGATCAAATCATTACTATATAATATGTGGAAAACTACTTACATGTGTTACTCTTGGTGCAAGCTCAGTAAATGGTGTAGATTTTGTGCAGAAGAAACAAATGAATCCAGTGTGGGAAAAGTGCTCACTTATAGTGTATATAGCGCAAGGACAAAGGTGGTATTCTCTCGTTTATAGCCGTATTTAATGTTGACAGTGTGAAACCAAACTCTCAGATTAGATTAGATTAGTTGCACAACTTTTGAGATAACAAATACCATCAAGATGTTAATTTTAACTACAGAGGGAATTTATCAGTTAATGATAAATGGTCACAAAAAAATCAAATTTATTAATTCAGTGTAAAGATAAAAATAAAAATAACAAATTTAGTGGTAGCCTACATACGTACATACCACTATACATAAATCTGCATTTCTGAATGCTTCAGTTTCTTTAACACTTTGAAATTCCTAAAATTGGGAGGTGCTGTTGGGATGCAGCAAATAAAACAAAATTCATTTTTGCTGTGACGAAAAATAGTGTAGTTCATTTATTCTAACTGCACATTAAACCATTTTTTGTATGCCATGTGTCCAAAATTAACATTTACAAAGTGCCAAATGTGCCGAATTATAAATAAACTGGTGAATAAATAAAGGGAATTTTTTTTTTGCCCATTAAAGAGGTCCTTGATTATGATTTCACTTTTTTAACATTAGTTAGTATGTAATGTTTCTGTTTGAGCATAAACAACATCTGCAAAGTTACGTATGAAGGTAAAAGAGTAGCAAAACTCGAGAGCGCGTAGATGTGAATTTGAGAACTTGTACAATAAATATTCGTACGTGAACATTTACAATGTGAAAACCTGTAAAATAAAAATCTGATGTTGAATGTTGAAATTTGCACTCGCAGACAATAGTCACAAACCTGTATTCTGAATTTGAATTCACAATGTGAAAAAAAAGCCATGTTAGCGTTTCAGAGCAAGGTTTTTCGTGACATCATCGCGTACAATAGCAGTCCCATTTCATTGGCTAGGCGCCAACCAATAAAACGGCTCCTTAGAACACCCAACCGCTCACCCAAATTTCAACATTCAACTTCAGATTTTTATTTTACAGGTTTTCACATTGGAGCTGTGAGTGTAAATGTTCGTTCACACACAAGTACGAACATTGTACAAGTGCTCAAATGTAAAAAAAAAAAAAAAAAAAAAAAAAGGTAATTGTGCGCACATCCCACCTTCTGGCAGGTGCAGGACAAAAGGAACTTACTAAAGTGAAAAAAAAAAAAAACACAACACTGCTTTGAACTCCCATATTTAATAAAAAGGCAACGTTTCGACCCTGCTGGGTCTTCTTCAAGCAAATTGTGGACATTACAAGTGCTCAAATTCACATCTACGTGCTCTTGAGTTTTGCTACTCTTTTACCTTCATACTATTCTGTCCAGGTGTGTTGTTGTGTTTTGTATAGCACGCGGTTCGTGTTTACATCGGCCGCTTGCTTTCATGTCATGTTTTTTCTTGTACTGTGTAACATGCAGCTTGTATTTTACTCCTGTTGTGTGCTTTCATGTTGTCATGTTTTGTGTGAACACTTGGCTTATGAGTGTTCTCATTGGCTGCGTGTTCATGTCTCGTTTTGTGTGAGCACATGGTTTGTGAATTGTTTTACTGGTCATGTGTGTTTATTGTCATGTTTGGTGTGAGCACATGGCTTGTCATGTGTTTCCTTGTGCCATGTGCTCTCCTGTTGATTGTCTAACCCCGCCCACCTTGTTACCTGATTACTAATTAATTTGTCTCACCTGCCCTCCCTCGGTACCTGCTTTGTTTGCTCTCCCTATTTATTCTCCCTGGGTTTGCAGTCCTGTGCTGCTTCGTTGTCATATGTTTACCCTTGTGTGTTCTTCCTGTAGTCAAGTCAAGTCAAGTCAGTTATTCCCCCCCGGGGTAGTTTTGTTTGTATTGTTTTATTTTTTGCTTAATAAAAGCCTTTATTTCTTCTCCGTTTGAGTCCTCGCCTCATCTCCTCAACCCCAAACTGTAACAGATATAGATTTTTAAGGACTACAACAAATGTCTGGTAGAGACTACAATGAGCTTCTTCCTGGGTTGGTGACATCACAAACCCTAAAATTTACATAAACCCTGGCCCTGGTGACTAGCGTTGCCACCCGTCCCGGTTTTCCAGGGATTGTTCTCTTTTTTGAGCGACAGTCCCGGAAAATGTATATTCTTTCCCAGGACACCCCAGGAATTTTTGTGAAAATGTACTTCTAAAGTAGAATTTCCTGGTTTCAAATTAAACCGTTTCCTAATATTGTTACTGCAGAGCTGCCACACGCAATTGACACTTTTCACACGCTCTCACGGCACAAATCCATTTTCTCACGCACAGAAAAATCGCGAAGCAAAGAGGACACTGACACCGACAGAGTACAGAGCAGGTTACTTATGATATAAAAAAAAATCTCAGCTCTCAGATTCTGTCAATTTTATTACGAAATTCAAACAATAAATACCATTTTGGCATTTGTAAATAGATCCCTAGCGGCACGTGAACCGATCATCTCTACTAGCTAATAGTAAACACGAATGAACAGTGTTAAAAGAAACAGTACAACTTACCGAAATGTATATTCCTCATACATAATATCGATCAATCAGTGTTTTTCAACCGCGGAAAGGGTCAATAAAACAGCTGGAGAACAATTGTCACATAACATTTACCTCAGGAAACTCATTTGATGACCATAATATGGGCTATGGCACGTTAGTTGGCTAGAAAAAAAGAGCTATAGAGAGTATTTTGCTAAACATGTGTAGGCTACTATATTACATATTTATTATATTTTTACTTATTAAATAAATTTGTTATTATGATAAAAAACACATTATATTTAATTTGAGTTATTTTTAACCTTAAATAATACTACCAGCTGATGCTCTCTGTATGTTTACAGCATTAGGTGAGATTTTTTTTCTTTTTTTGAAAAATGAATGCCTATCTTCTGTATCTAATATTTATCCAAATTAGTCAATTAAATAAAATCACAAGAATTTGTCTGAATTGAAATCCTGAAATTTGTTCCAAGCAATAATAAAAAACGTAGCTTACCAGAAATTGCACCATGTAAACATTGTAACATGTTGTCACTAAACCTAATACAATTCAGTTTAGTTACTAAAATGTTTTGACAATCACAATACACTTATTGTGATGCAAGATTATTTTTTTTACAGTTAAAAAATTTCAGTTAAATATGAAGGAAAAACAGCGCTGGAAAATCAGCTTTCAGTAGAGAGTACAATGCAGACTATATGCACAAAAAGCTTCTCCTGAAAGACGGAGTCATTCCCACAACTTTTAAGTATATATAAGTATATTTTAT
Source organism: Scardinius erythrophthalmus (assembly GCF_964197995.2). Classification (NCBI taxonomy): domain Eukaryota; kingdom Metazoa; phylum Chordata; class Actinopteri; order Cypriniformes; family Leuciscidae; genus Scardinius; species Scardinius erythrophthalmus. The sequence continues at coordinate 34,074,350 of NC_138238.1, forward strand.
TATTTGTAGTTGTATTTTCTATTAACAGTTCCAGTTACAAGTTTTATGTAGATGCTATGATAGCTATGATGTAAACATGATGTCCACTCGCCTGATAACTAACATTACAGTATTGATGGAGGGTTTAATGTAGCTTTTGTAAGCTCTTGCTTTTGTAAGACTGTTCACCACCCCTTAGGAAAATTATCCATGATTTTGTGATCAATTACTGCTTGTATTAACATAGTTTTCCGACAAATATGATTAAATGGTGGATAACATCGTATCTATAAGAAAATTATAAAAAAAAACATACCACTCTGAAACATCCTGTGAAATCCTTGCCTGAAATCCGTTCAGCACAATCCTCTTGTTCGTTAACATTGTCAGGGTCTGAATCTGGCTCGAAATGGTTTGAAATTGATGCCATGGTTAATATCTACATCGGAGTAGAGCTCGCACCGCGGTTATGAAGGGGCGTGACATTTCCCAAACACAACACACTGGGCAGCTAAATAAATCACAGCACATTTCGTATTTCGGAAGGAGGGGCTTCATCGAAAAGGAAGCAGACTGGGGAGAGAGGAGCTGTAATAATGTAAAATATGTGAAAAATAATGTGTATTAGAACAATCAAGCATGAAAACATATTCTAGTACACCCCAAAAACAAAAATTCGCAAAAGGGCATAATAGGACCCCTTTAAGTTTTATTTTTGAGAGTGTCCCATTGCCAGGAACAACTTATATTTTTCTACCAAACTAATTTCAAGCATTTAAGCATAATCCTTTAAATTAAAGTTGAAGATCATGAGACACATTGATGATTTCGACAATTCTGTCTATATATTCACACAGTCACAAAAATAAAAGAATAATACAAAGCAGTTTTTGTGCTAATATTTGTCATTTATTTGTTTGTCAATGGACGAACATCTCCTACTATTACATCACAATAGCAGCTTGTTGAATAGGGTGGTCAACGGGACAGAATATTTGTTCTGGCTTTCGGAAAGGATGGATCGGGTCACATCGTTTTTGTCATTCAAACCCAGAACAACCTCCAGATACCTGGAGTTCAGTAAGAGCCATAAAGCACCAGCTGTCTGACAAAATATGATACAAAGACATTAATAAATACTTTCCGAAAACAACATCAGAGAAATGATTATGGACAACCAAATTAGCTTTGCTGACACCGTCATGAAAATACTCTTTCAAACCGAGCAGGATTGTTACATTCGGGTGACGAGGTGAGTTCTGTTTCAAGCATATGTGGTTCGCAAAGGGTGGTTACAGCACGACCACCCTGAATATAGTCCAAAACACTGAAATTGTCTTTGAATGAACATAAATACATTGCAGATGACGGCCAGAACAACGTTCCCTCTGAACTATTAAGGCACTGAGGAGGAGCATTAGATTATCCAGACAATATATGTCTTATGAAGTAAAAACCCCACAAAGAATTAGTTGAAAAAATACAAATTATATTCATATAAACCTTCTCTGACAGCACGTGTTGTTGAGCAAACGACTAGAAAAATGTAAGGCTGTACAAAAATGATTTATGTTGCTCAGACTTGCAATATTTAATGTGTCAATATCTTGAGAAAATGGCATTGTGCCTGTAAACAGGGGCAAAGATACTTGGAGACACTGTAAAGTTATTCGGGAAAATAAATAACTTCTCGTTTAGCTTCCTTGCTCATTTTTTAATGATGTAAGATGATATTACAGGCCATCGCAAGCCACTTGCTTATCCCTGACCATGGTTTCTTCTCCATTGTTCTTAGCCCCATACGTGCTAAGTTTTACATCCAAAAATCAATCCTGTGAGGACGTCACAGAGGACTGAGAAGCTTTGGATGACTAGTCTGTTAGTTAAAAGGATTGGCTACAATGTCAGGCTTGTTCCGGCACTTTGGGCACATGTTTTGGAGAACAACTTCCAAAATTGCACGTCCGTCAGTCTGAATCTATCCGTGTGTACTTCACGTGACCCCACTGCAGCGATCGCCACGAGAAGGGCTTCTGGAAGCTGCGGGGGACGACGGCAGGAACATTGTTTTCCAGGTACTGGAAAAATCTGTACCACCACACATGGGTGAAAAAGTTGGTCTGGGATGTCTCTTTGAGAGCCTAAAACAGATGCAGACGGTTAGAGGTTAAAATACAATATAGGGCTCTGAATGGAAACGTTGACGACGTCGAAACAGACAAACGCACTTGTTGGTTAGCCATTGTGTGATACCACCAGAAGAGACGTGTGGTGATGAAGTAGGCCACAACAACATCAATCGTGTAGTGGTCATGAGCAAGAAGAATGCAGAACACTCCTATTGCACACAACGTCCAGCAGCCCCAGTGGTACCACCAGAACCTTCTAGGAGAATCTGTGAGGTAAGAGAAAGTTAGGGGGTGTTATAATAGAGAATGATTTTTTTTAGTCCTCCAGTAAAGTGAAGAATTACATAACCAAAGGTGTAATTCAGCACATTAACAATGATCCACTGACGTTTGAAGACAACAGTGTCACAACACATTGTTGTCTACATTTTAAATACTGATACTGATTAATTCCTAATGCATTTTGGGTCCATTTTGACCCAAAAGAGATACACAGTTTGTGTAATAATAAAAAAATAATAATAATTTATAGCATAATTTAAATTTTAGATTGGTTAAAAGGCTTTTTAAAGAGATTTAACCATTTTTACACCTTTTGTGCGGATCCATTTTGACCCAGCCTCTTTTCCATATTTCACACACAGTTTTGGGACTGAATATTGTTGATAAACACGCTTATGAATGCCTACTGATGAACCATTGCAGCATCAAAAAATGCATAATCATTTTCACCTTAAAGTGAAAGTTTATACAAGTACAATGAAAAGGCTATATTTTTTGTTTCAAAATATCTTAGAGTAATATTGATGTTGTTTTGTTAGAAAAAGAATATGTATGTTTCGGTTTTTGGAACAAATTTTCCAGGTTTTTTCAGATACTTTGGGATATGCGTTTTGAACCAGATCCTATATTATAAACTAAATTCTGAAGAATTTTTGAGACATTGGTTTGTTTCATATGGGTTAATCGCTGAATTAGGTACACCCTAAAAGACAAGATTTTGTTATTTCGCCTTTTATTTCTTTTCTGCAAGCTTGCACTTTTAGGTTGATTTTTGGGTGGTGGTTGATGTGTTTTCTGTCTGGTTAGTTGATTTTTGTTTTCTAACTTTTTCAAATTTATTTAAAGTTTTTCTGTTCAATTATTATTACCCCTATGTCTTTTTTTAGGATGCGTTTCATTTGTTTGCATTTAAAAAAAAGTGTAATTACAAATGATGTTCTGCTTAAATACCAAATAAAAAGATTTAAACAAAAGAATATGTATGTTTCATAAATTTGAGCAGTTGGGAGATTAAAGGAATTTAAAGAAATCAGTTGATTTCAATGGAATACTGGTAATTCTCAGATTACATGTTCTTTTAAATTTCACATATTGATATATTCAAATCAAATTTATCATGAGTATTGTAAAAGCTCATAAAATTTGAAATTTCAAATAATATTTGAACAATAAAAAAGGGTGAAAATGTAGTAATGACATGGTAAAAACATGATGGATATAACTTTGAAATGCTATGCATTCACTCATTTAAGAGAAGTTACTAATCAGATGTAATATTTTAGTTGACAAATATTAAGTTACACTTGCTTTATAAGCTTATGTTCCATCTGCTCCAAACAGACCTTATTATTTTGAATGCATTATAGGCGTTTAAATATATTCCACTTACAAAATAAACTTGTTTTTGTGAATATTTGGCTTGAAAAGTGTTATTTGCTTAACATAAATGTCAAATCAGTTTGATTTAATTTGTAATGTAATGCAATACCCTTCATACATTTTTAGGTGTGCATGGTACCACTGTATAATCAAAACCTGCGCTTAAACTGTCCTCTAGGGGGCGGTGTTGTCCCAAATCATCTACTCACACTCCTTCATGAAGAGATAAGTGAGGGTGAGCATGACAGTATGGCCACTGTACAAGTAGTCTCCACACAAGTTATGGGAGCCTGTGATGGTCAGACCCCCTCCTGCGATCAATTTCATCACCCGCCGTATCCGAGATTCCCAGTCGCCATACAACTGCCAGACACAACAAACAAGCATTAGCATGATGTTATTCTCCCAGAATTCTTTAATCTATTTTCATTCACCGCTTGACCTTATTTGTTTCTACAAACTCGGCATGTTCATGTCAAAAACAACAATAACCCCTTTGAGGCGCAACATAAAAGCAACAATGGCTAGAAAGCAGTTCTTGGCGTTTATGTCTAGGCTTTATTTTAGCAAATGCAACAGGAAAGTAGGTTCTAACGAGAGTGAACAAGTTGCTGGGCTTGATAATAAATGTTTCCTGCATGTCCCGTGGTGTGGATTTCCTGTCTTGTGTAGCTAGTATGTGTTCACGACATCCCATCCGCGACATTGAGTCACACACACAGTTGCAAAAGGATCACCAGTGGACAGGCAGCATAGCAACACTAGAGCAGATACACTCTAAACAATCATTTCATTTCACAATAACAATGCTCATTGTTCCGGTGGGTGCAGTCTTTGCTTTAAGATTCATAAAGTCCAGAAAGAGGCCCACCGGTGGGGAAAATGTATGTTTTTTTGTTTGTTTTTTTACACCAAAACTCTTCAAAAGTTTGTGAGGATGCACTTTAAATAAACTTTAAAAATGTAAAACGTTGTATATTTTAACTCTTTCACCGTTTTTTGTTTTTTTTTTTAAAGTTACCAGTCACCGCAAGCATTTTGATTGATATTTTCATGACCCCCATAATATTTTGTTGTATGAATATATGAACATGCAATACATCAAAAGAAGGAACAGAGCCTCTGCTTAAAAAAAAAAAACATTTGGAATGTGGGTGTTTTATTAAAAAAAAAAGCAACATTTTGAGCAAAAAGTAGATTGAGTAAGTTGATGGAGAAGATCGAGTCCATCAACACCCCAAAGCTTCACAGTCCTATAGCTCGTCCTGGGTCGACATTTCATTCAGTAACATTAGGCAGTTTTGATTTATATGCTGTTTAATGTTGATGATCACGTTATTTTACATATGCACCTGCTTACATATGCTATCGCTTGTTTCTGCTTCTTTCTCGCCTGTGTTTTGATCAGGAGATTCAGTACTCTTTCAGAAGATGTCATAGCGCCCCCTACCATATAACAGTGAAAACACTGAAAGCCGGAAATTTCCCTCAATGGCAGGGAAAGAGTTAATTGATCAATGGCTTGTGCTAAAACTGGATTCTTATTGGATTCAATACAATTCACACTATGAAAACTATATCAACATCTTAACATATTTCCAATGCTCTATCCCCTGTGTCTTCCTCAATATAAATGGGTTCCCAGAGCATATTAAAAAACAAAATTGAAACAGATGAAAATAGCATACTTCACATTTTCCATGAACGGCTTCTCCGTTCAGTGTGAAATATGTCCCTTCATGACCTCTGCTCTAAGGACATTTATAGAACAGTCACAAATTCTTTACATCAACTGTTCAAAACATAGATGGCCGACTGACCCATCCTGTAACAGAGAATGAACTGAAAGGTTCTGGGATGAAAATACATACAAACTAAATAGTAAATTCTAATTTAGAATTAGAATTCTAGGGGGGGAGGGGGGGGGCATGTAGTGGATGCCTAGCAAGTTAGTTGTGTTGATTATGAAGTAACTATGTCAAAACAACATACCAAATAATATGAGAAAAGGAAAAGAAAGTGAGATTATTTCGTTGTTACCTTCGGAGAGCATTTGAAGTGCATGCCAGGCACAGGAAGAGTAGTAATGTACATGGTGATGCACCTGTAGAGGTAAAGCGTCCCGACTATGAAACAGAAGCGTCGACCAACAATTGATCTGTGGAAGGAAGATGTGGTGATATATTCATATTAGTGAACTACTGTACAGTGATTTGTTTTACAGAAATTCTTTCATTTAAAAATAAATAAATAATAATCAACTTTTTTTTTTGCATGATGGCAATGAGAAATTGAGGGAAAACTATGCTTAATTGTCATTTAATATTATTTAAATAATATTTCATTCATATACAACTTTTTCTTTTGCTTTAGAGTAATTAGTATAATATTTTCTTGCATTAATGATCATGCAAGTAAAAATTGTGTCAAATAATATTTAAATATATAACATATAACGAATAATATTTTCTTTCTTTGTGGTAATGATAGTTTTAGTGAAAATGGTGCTTGTTACGAATTGTTATTCTTTATTTTATTATTATATTATTATTCATATAAGAGTAATCAGAAAGAAATACTTCATTTATTAAGAAAATAATTACAGTAATGTTGATTTAAGTGAACATTGCATTTAGTTGTCATATAAATAGTCTAAAAAAAAATCATAATTTAATTTGGGGTGAAGCAAATATAATTGAATTTATTTTGTTAATGTTAATTTAAGAGAACATTGTGCGTGCTTGTCATATAAATATTGCCAAAATCTGAAAATTATCTTCACTGTATTTAAGACAAATTTAATTTATGTATTTTTATTGATGAATCTGGAGTGAAATATTCCTGAGGCAGGTTTTGTGACATTATTCATGAAAGAATACATAGGCCTATACACAATGTGTGCTACTTAGAAAACTCACTTGTGTTCTAAGAGACTCCACTGTATGATCCACAAGACCACCAGAATCATCCCGTTGATCTCGCATACAGAGAAAGCCCACTCCACCCGGTCAAAAAAGTCAAAGAACTTGTCAGGGAGAGGTGGAGTTGCCTCCTTAGGAGGCACGCGTTCATGAACCACAGAAATAATGACGGTGGTGAAGACGAAGCAGCATAAGGCATAGACAAGAGCCACGGCGGTCTTTCCCCATTCGGCAGGGAACTGCGGAGAAGCTGGCTCTGGTATGGGAATCTGCACCAGTTCCTTGTGGAAGCCATTCACCACGCCATTCCGCAGAGCCTTGCCGGTGCTCCCGGCATTCCCGTTATGATTCAACACCATGTGCCCATTGGCATGTCCATTCTTGTGAACATCGATGTGATGCTCGATCTTAAGAGTCTCTATCTTTTCCAGGAGCAAAAGACCACCATCTGACGTGACCCTGGAGAGGGATGCCCTCTTGAAGTCCTCCGTGGTAAGATTCAATAAAGCCTGTCCGTCGTAGTTTCTCAACGGTTCAGAGTATTCCTGCAAACCCTGATCGGTCAGCCAGAGCGAGACCTCCTCCTCAGACCACGACTCTACTTTATTCATGTCAGCCCTTGAGCTTGTAGAAACGTAATGGAGAATCCGACATAGGCACACACTGCTACGAAACACAAAGTCCTTCTCTGACCATGCTCATTACAAGGGAAGGGCTCTGGGGAAGTCTGGCTCACAACTTCCAGAAGTTTAATCCAAATATGACGCACACCTACAACCCCTTCATAAACGTCTGTCCTGTAAGAGAAAGGACAAAAGGAAAACTTGTTCAGACATCTAAAAACACAGACATGCAAAGCATCTTTTTGCCCAACATTTTCTAATACGCCTCACCCAAGGGTTAATATAGTGAACTAAAACTAAAACCATAAAAAACCTTTATGTTATTTGAAATATAGTTAATGTTAACTGAAAAAAAAACTTTAAAAACTTATTTCAGCTAGTTGCCAAAGATATATTTCTCTTTTTTTTTTAGCTTGATATACTAAACTGAAATAAAATTAAAAGCTATAAAAACTATAATATCTCAATGGCACTAAAATAACACTGCTTTATCATACGTGATTTCACACGTACATTCAGTAAAAAGGACCGGACACAATACTTTTTCAAACTAAATTTCCACATTTTAGAATAATATTAAAGTCATTAAAAGTATAAAATAACATGAATGGAAATATGGGAAATATATGGTGACCAAGACATTAAACAAATGACAAGTATCAATGAATAAATGTAAAGTAATGATATATTTTACTTTAGCTTTGTCAACAATGCTTTGTAAGAAATTTATTTTCTAAAGTTTATATTCATCATTTTAATCATATTTAGGCACAAAACTAATTTCAAGCTTTTAAAAACAAACCTTTAGGTCTTTATGCATCTTTAGAATTACAAATAAATTCAGTCAAAGTTTTTACATGATAGCAAATGCATGAAACGATTCAAGATTCACAGCTACAAGAATGCAGCAACACCCATTGAGTTACGCAATATGGCAACAGTTAAAATCCACTTGTAACTGTACTCACAAGTTTCATTTTCCTCCCGAGTTCGGCATAATTTACTGTCAAGAGAAGAACCTCCTTAAACGAAACTTTTCCAAACTGCATGGCATTTGAGCCATGCAGTCAACACAGCAAACCGTGAACTGCTACAACCGCCTGCTATATTTAATCCTCTTGCATTTACAAAAAGCAGCACATTTAGTTCTCAGAACAGCTGAGAGCTGGAGCAGAAACGCACTGATCAGGACCACATGCATCGTCTGACTGAAGAATTTCAGGAGCTCTCGACTCGAGTGTGTTTCCACGGGTGTGGCAGGACTGTTTACATTACAGCGGTAGGGGGAAGGGAAGGGAACTATCCATCATGGACAACATCTGGCTTGCATTAGTGAATGAAACTAACGGAGTGAAAACTTTTCATTAGCCTATACTATACTAAAAGAAAACTATTGAAAAAATACAAGCAATAAACAATACATACTAAAGAATGTAGGTGAAGCAAAACTCCAGCATGTGTTGTTAACTTCACAGAAAGAAAAAAAAATGTAATGATTCAAATACAGAATAATGATACATAAATAATTAGATGATATAAAAATTCTTATTTTTTATGGAATATAGCAGTGTTTAGTAGATATTATTTATCAGTGCACATCTTTTTCTTTTTTATTCATTTATTCTTAAAATGATTTTCTCCGTGGCTGCTACAGACTGTGTGATTTCGGCAATCCTATCAGATCATTACAAAATCACACTGTACGACGTGGATCTAATAAACTTGGGGTACGACTATGACATGTAGACTGTACGGTGATGAAAACTTTTGAATCGTTGGCTGCCACGCAAGATAGTATAGAAAAATAAAACATTATCAGCATGCGCTAGTGGTAAACAAATAGAGAACGATGAATCGCACTTTGCAGTTGTGGTTTTTATTATGTGCGCTGGAATAAAAAAAGAGGAGGAAGCGAAAAAGGAGAATATGGACGTGGACATAGCTAGGGAAAAGAGGCCAACTTGGCATGTCAATCTTGCAAATGGAGCTTAAGTTAAGTGGTTTTAAGTTCTAGTGCCATGTCGCATTGATCAACACACCTTTCATGTTGCATTTTTATTGGCTAGTCAGCACATGTAGTTCGTAGCAGCAAACACACTGGGAGATGATCAGGCAAAATTTCTTCAAAATTATCTTAGGCTAACTTTGGCTGCAAGACCATGACAACGGCCATCTTTGAACCTCTCTCACTGTACGACGTAAGAGCACCGTTTAGGAGCCACGGCCACAGAAATCGCCACGATTGGTCGATCGTCATCTCTTTTCTTCTCTGATGACATGTTTACTGGCACGAGGGCGGGACAACCTGTCAATCACATAAGATCACCATAATAACAAACCACAACCATCCAATCAATTCCTGATCCTGATCAATTCCATGCTTTCATGACCTCAAGGCTAGATTATTGTAATGCTCTACTGGGTGGTTGCCCTGCACGCTTAATAAACAAACTACAGCTGGTTCAAAACGCAGCAGCTCGAGTTCTTACCAGAACCAGGAAGTATGACCATATTAGCCCAGTTCTGTCAAAACTGCACTGGCTCCCTATTAAACATCGTATCAATTTTAAAATATTGCTGATTACTTACAAAGCACTAAATGGTTTAGCTCCGCAGTACTTGAGCGAGCTCTTAACGCATTATAGTCCTTCACGTCTATTGCGATCTCAAAATTCCGGCCAGTTGATAATACCTAGAATATCAAAATCGACTGCTGGTGGTAGATCCTTCTCCTATTTAGCACCAAAACTTTGGAACAATCTTCCTAACATTGTCCGGGAAGCAGACACACTCTGTCAGTTCAAAGCTAGATTAAAGACACATCTCTTTGACATAGCATTCGCATAATACATTATAGACTTCTTATAATTCAATGTTAGGCTGCATAGATTAGGTCAGCTGGAACCGGGAACACTTCCCATAAATCCTGATGTACTTGTTACATCATGAGAAGAATGGCATCTATGCTAATTTAGTGTCTTTGTTTATCCCGAGGTCTTCCCGCAGCCTGCCGGATCCAGGCCGTATCCAGATCTGACGAAGGCCCTTGGCCTGGACCCGATGACAACGCAGTGCTGAAGTGCCACCTAGTCTCTCCCTATGGAGGATCCCTTTCCCACTCTACAGATAAAGCATCGTCGGGAAACCTCAATTTGCGTATCTACCCCGAATTGATAAAATAAAATAAAATTCTGAATCAAAACTATAAGGAAACACCAGTAATTTTATTAGGCTTGGTTTGTAGGGAATTCCAAACCTGCACACATATATTCAAACGCACATAACTACAGAACCAATTCTTAATGCGCATGTGAACACCATCAGCGTTTCTCACAGGTTCGTGTTTAAAGTCTGTGTAGAGAGAATGGTGTCGTCTTAGCGGCCCTTAATTTAATAACAAATGATTGTTGCGACGGAAGCGAATCAATCAAAACTAACTTTAGCTGGAAAATAACTTTATTAAAGAACCGCTATAAAGCCAAAACAATCTTACCTTAAATTATACGTTTATCTATGTAAAGCTGCTTTGAAACAATCTACATTGTTAAAAGCGCTATATAAATGAAGATGACTTGACTTGACAAGGGACAAAATGAAACTGAAACGCTACAGTTTTTCTTGTTTGAGAAGCAGTTTCACTCGGTCACAAGAAAAGACTATCGCAACATCTGTTTGCATATTACATGTTGTTAACATGCATGTTATATCTTAATTTTAACAATTTGTCCATGTATTTTTTTAAAGTGCCCCTATAATGTTTTTTTGAATATTCCCTTGAATATATGCAGTGTGTAATATAGCAGTTTGTGAATGTAAACATTCTGCAAAGTTAAGTCGAAAGTGCACGATAAATGACAGACTTCCCTCTGGTGACGCAGGGCTTCTCCAATCATTTATTGTGGTTAAACTCCACCCCTGCTTTCATTCACCTCAACTTTTGAGTGCCATGCCCACATCTCAAAGACCAATCAAACTGATGCATAGATGCATGTCCCCATCCTATTTTTTTTTTCTCGATAATCAGTTACACTCAAATGTACATCACAATAAGGAAGAACAGATATGTCGTTAATTGCATTTAATTGAGACTTTAAAGAATAATCTTGCATATTGGTATGAACTATGAAGCCCAGTCCAATTTGCAGTTTATTTTGGACAAGAACAGGATACTTAGACAAGCAGACATGGCTGTTTGACCGACACGTAAATTGACCAACAACAGTTCATTTTGAGCTTAGATGCTGTTTAAGCTGAGTACACAAGAAATAATGGGAGGGGTCCTTATTTCTACACTTGCAATGGCCTTCCTTCCTGTCACAACTTATATCAGAGTGCACCTGTGGTTTCCTGCGATCTTCTTATTTTGGCAAGCAACCCAGTATAAAATCACTAACCAAGCTGAGCAAGATAAATGCATTAAGTAAAAATAACAGCACTATTCTAACATACCCACTTTCTTTTATTAAGCAGCTATCCAGAATACTTCATTCAATATTAAGCATGATCTATGTTTTTTTTTTTTTTTTTTTTTTTTTTTAATGAGTGCTTAACTTTTTATTGGACTGCTGTCAACATATCACCATGTTTACTACCGACCGTAATTACAATGGCCTTGGACTGTTTCAGTTTGTATTTATATACATTCATCATAACGTATATGGTGGGCATAAAACCTTTAAAGGGGTCATGACTCATGACATGAGAAGTAAAATTTTCCTTGATCTTTTTATAGGTCTTTGTACCATAAAAACATCCTGCAAGTTTCATAGCTTAAAACATTCTCCTCATTATAAACAAAGCTTTTATTTAATCAAGCTCCAAAAACGGCTCATTTGGATATGGTGGGATTTGTGACATCACACGGGCAATTCGAATAATTATAAATCACTGCACCATAGGCCCCGCCCACTGGCACACCAGATGCGAGCGTCGAATCCACACTGGATACAATATACAGATGCACATTCACTTTCTGACATACCCACAGGACAAATGGTAGAGTAAATAGGTGTATAAAGGATCGTTCGCTTCGACGTGTCCAGTTCAAACAGCTCATTTGCTCATTTCTGTACTCACCTAAGAAGGATCCCAGCAACAATAAGTTGATGGTTTATTTTTAATGGCGTCATAAAATAATAAAAAAAATCCATGTCATGACCCCTTTAAAAGGGGTGAATTCGAGGTGATTGGACCACTTTTTACCATTAAGATTACTTGGAATCAACCTGAATTCACCCTATATGTCTAGAAATTGTTTTAAAGCAAGTTAAAGCAAAAACGTTGAATAAAAAGAGTAAATGAGAGAAAACTTAAAATAGAGGAAGAAAGCTTTTTTAGTTGTATTAATCATTCAATAAGCAGGATAAATGGACTGTCAGATTTTCATTATCGTTTATTATTTAAATTTAATAGATTGCAAAATATTACACATCCTTACTAGAAGCTTAACGACATAAAAACATATTCATTGTGGCTTTTTCATTTAATTTTAACTTACAAAACAATGTGTTTTGAATGACACATGTACAGAAGCCTTTTCTCCACAGACAGAGGGGTAAAAAAGTGAAGATAACCAGGCTGAGAATGTGACAGTAATTGTCAAACACCAGTGGTAACTGCTGACTAATGGCCTAATAAAGTTCTCAAGACTCTCTATAGTATTATGACTGCACATGCCATGCATCTTACATTAAGTGCTAAGCAACCTCTCAGAAACAAGGACAAACTACAGTCCAGGATTGTGGAAGAGTTTTCAGGGCGTTCAAGACATTATTTCTAAAACTCTGAATGAGTAATCCATTTGAACAAGCAGTCTACCATAACAATGTGGTCAAAACCCAAGGATGATAATTAACTACAAGTACAAACCAACCCACAGAAATTTCAGTTGTCAAAGCAAAAGATAACATCAAATCTTTTTAGGTTTGAATTTATAGTTTAATGAGACAACTTCTGACAGCCCTCAGAATTTATACCTTGAATGAACCGAGTATAAAGATGCCTGCCAAATAGATAAATGCCAATGGGCAACTAGAAAGGGAAACTCTTCTGCATCTAAATAAAGATAGAAAATCTGTACACTCCATAACAATCATCATTTGAGCTGGTCACCTGCTCAGAGTCATATAATCTCATGTGCTTCTTTAGAACATTAACTGATATGAGCAAAGCTATACATTAACTCCAAGCATTCGTTTTTCCAGAACATAACTGCTCAGCTGTTCGGTGACTATAGCAACAGTGGTGGTTTTAGACATGGGGTGGCCAGGCTAATTCATAGACCATGACAGAAAATTAGAGTATAAGCCTAACTTGGCATCAAAAAACATGAATGATAAATTCCATGATTTCCGATCACATCACACCATGACTGCACTGTGTGTATTACTAGCACATTTGTGAACATATGACCGTTAGGCTACAGGGACTCTCTTATTTCTCTTATCCTTTTAACTGATAAGCAAAGGATCTAACATTAACTTACAGAGAATTTCATAAAAGTTGTTCAGGAAACCTAAAACTTTCTTCAAACAGGGCTGCCAACTTTTGAGTTCAACTTTGAGTAAGAATTATTGCTGTTGCAGGGAATCAACACTCAAGTTGATCCAAAATGGTGAGTTTCCTTCTGCTGAACACAAAAGAAAATATTGTAAAGGAAGTTGGTTACCAGACAGTTGATGGTAGCCACTGACTTCCATAGTAGAAAAAAATAGTGAAAGTAAATGGCTACCCTCAACTGCCTAGATACCAGCATTCATCAAAATATACTATTCTTGTCTGTTCATCAGGGGAAATATACTCGTCATCTTCTTTCTTGGGTGAACTATTCCTATCACTAATGTATAGTGAACTGCGGATGTTTAGAAAAGAGCTGCGGTGAGTTTCTGTTTCATCTAGTGGTTTAGAAAAAAACACTACCTACATACACAGGGCTCAATGCTGAGGATTATTTTTCAACTGGTTTTTCGACCAATGGTTAAAAATTTTACTTGTTCTGCCAACATTTTCACTGGCCCCACCACAAAAACAACAGTAATAAATAAAATAAAATAGGTCTAGTTATTGTTTCTGCTGTTTTTGACCCACCCTAATAAATAAGGTTGTGACACCAAAAACTAGCCTAATATTTTTTGTAAGACAAGTAAACAGTCAGTAATAAATTAAAAACAAAACAGAATAGAAACAAAAAAAGTACAAATGAAATAAACAGTGCTTTTTTCAGGGAGGTCTAACCGTCGTTTTCAATTGAATAAAGTAATCAAATGTAAAATAACTATCTTCACTGTATAAATTAAGTATAGATTAATCCTCAATTAAGTTACAAAAGTTATGTAATCAAGAGCAGCAAGCTTTTTTTTTAATCTTTAGGCTGATGTCACTTTAAGACCTATGCACGGATCTAATACTTACACATACGTTTTATTTCTCAACTGTTTACGTTCACCTAAGATATAACCGACGATGTTTACGAGGATACTCACCAATACGGGCATTTTGACAATTTAGAGTGAACTCAATTTAGTATTTGCATGCTGTCTAAGAAGCGGCTTTCTAGACACATGCTTCGGATGTGTACTTTTATGAGATATATAGATTTATGCATTTAGCAGATGCTTTTATCCAAAATGGCTTGCAAGAGAGGAACAAAGCAATTTGTCAAGGAGCCAACAGTATTTGTTAAATACAATGCCAGGTTTATTTGACAACTAGATTTAGTAAGGAAACTAAAGAGTTGCAGAGAATTTGTGTGTGTGTGTGTGTGTGTGTGTGTGTGATACACTACTTAGTTTGAGGTACATTATGAGATAATGTATTAATGTATTTAATTCCTCACCATCAGCATTAACAAGTGTATGTTCATCAACCAACCAATGTGTATATTTCTAATTTACTGCAGTGCACATGCGGGAACTTTATCAATAACAGCGCATAAGTTAGCCGAGCATGAACGTGAATGACTGATGTAACATTAAAGTTTGTAAAACAAATCTTGCTCAATCCTTCATCATTACTCAAAGTAGTAGTAAGAACGACAGACAGTCTGCATTAATAGGCAGTAAAAGTGGTTCAAAATTAGGTCATAAGTATTTCAGTCAGACGTGAGTTAGTTAGCTGGAAACTTACACAAAATAAAACGCAAAACTACGCATTTTGAACACCCGGTAGAAAATATATACATCAATAATTATTCATACTTACAGGTTGTGATTCTGAGGAACAAGCTGGTCCAAATAAACTGGGTACTGTCTCATCTTTCAAGAGCAAGTGTTTTGCGAATCCCGCATTGAACTCCCAAGATGTGAGCAGTCGTCAGTAAAATGACTAAAATGCCTCGAAGTTCATCAGCCTTAGGACGGTCAAACAAATGAGCCTTCAAATGTATTTAAATGAGCCACATTATTATTGCTCAAACGAGCCGTTTTGTTGTAAGTAAGTGGTAAGTGGATCCTGTTAAAGGTGCTCTAAGCCATGTCACATGTTTTTTTTAGACCAAAACATTTTTTGTCACATACAGCAAACATCATCTTACTATCTGCTAGCTGCCTGTCCCCTGAACACACTGTAAAAAAACTGTGGCCTCTGTAGACAGCCCAGGCTCCACAAACGGCAAGAAAAACAAACTGGGCTAACCCACACCACAAAACATAACAAACTGTTCCGGCCAATAACCGACTAGAAGGATTTGGGGGTGGGGTTTGGGGGGTTGGTGCGCGGATGAGGAGGAGAGAGGGTCTAGCTAGCCTCCATTTTGTTTGACAATACCAAGAATTGACATCACCCAACATCACTTATAGCACCTTTAAATAAAATATCTCCCTTTGGAGTGGACTTGTAGTAACCTTGCAGATCTTTTTCATGCTCAAACAGCAACGTTACAGACTAATTAAAGTTGAAAATGTGGAAAAGCATGATAGGACCCCTTTAAGATTTGCTTCTGTAATATGAATTTGTTGAAAATCCTAAATTATATGATCATATATTAAGTTAAAGCCAAAAGCTGTGGTCACACTAGACTTTGAGCATGCCAAAATCACATTTTAAATCGCAAACCAGAAAAATTGCAAGTAGATTTTTACCCCAAATTGTGCAGCCCTAGTTGATTGTACAGCAGATCTAAATATTTATAATTAATTATTCATATTTCCCTTTGAGGTAATTTGCTACACATGCAACTGATAAAGTTTCATGACAATGCAACACCGGCTCGATCGGGCAAGTGACAGGCCTGTCGACTGTCCCGAGCAATGTTCACGCTGGCCCCGGATCGTCAGGCAATGCTTTTTAGTGCATATAGTGGTAGGAAGTAGTCACTGACCTAAACATATGCACAATAGTTTTATTTAAACTTATATCTGTCCTATTCACAAGCCATGGAATCACAACAAGCTCACAACTTGCGGAGACAGAAAAGGTTTCTCTCACCATCACCCTCCCACTTCCTGTAAAGTCACATTTTTCACTGAACTGCCGTTTCCCAAGATGGCTATACTACCAGTGAAAAGTTTGAACACTTTATAAGTGTTAGAATAATGGTAAACTTACCAAAACTACTATATAACAGCACATATGTCGCCACTTTTTGATTCTAGCTCTCGCTCTTCCTGTTTTCTGAACCAGCTTCATAAGGTGCATCCTGAAAAATCATTTTTAAACAGTACTGAAAGAGTGCACATGTATGCTGGAGACCTCTTGGCTGTTTTTCCTTAGTAACCACTAACCACTCCAATTTATTCATTCAAGAAAAAAAAAAAGAAAAAAAGAAAAAAAAAAAGATCACATGTAAGTTTAGGAAGTTGCTTCACTCCTTTATCCAGTTGCTTGGTTACTCATAATAATACACAATCGGCGACAAGGAATAAGTGATATTTCATCTGAACTTACTCATACCATTTATTTGCAAAGCAGCTGCTATAACTACTGCTGGATTTACTTTAGAAATGATGTCAGGTTTCTATTTGAGTACAGTGCACACATCACTTTTTCCTTTTTATAGCAATCAAATGAAACTTTCTGTAAAAAGGACCCTAATAAAAACACACACCTGATTTCTTTAACCCATCTATAGAACTCAAACGGCCATTGTTAACAGAGGTGGTTTTAAGTTACTGAACAGCTTCTTCTATGCAAAGCAAACAGAAGGTGTGAGACTGAACAAAACTGCCATCTCTTTAAATCCCACCGGTATTGTGTGTCACTTGCTTTCACCTGCTTTATCTAGGTTTGTACAAGAATACGGGGTCAGAAATGTTTTGAAAGGCCCGTTGATCGTAACAGAATACAGAGCTGAAAAGATCAAAACGAGATTTATTGTTATGACAAGGTTCAAAATTGCGACCATTTTTGTCCCATATGCTTCAGAAAAGTAATCTGTGCGCCCTCAAAATATATTTAGGAGCATTTGTGTGAGTGCAAATAATTGTTGAGGCGCGACCGTTGAGGTGTTTCATTACTCTACAAAACTTTTGTATCACTCCCTTTCACTACGCTCCATTATCACGTGACAGGGAGCTAACTAGTGTGTAGTAAAGAGCTTGAGGAGGGGCAAGTGAAAGAGAATTTTACTTGCCCGACTGGACAAGTAGCCTGATTAAAACGACAATAACTAATGCGAGAATGACTCTGATTTTAGTATATTTAGTGTAAGTGGCGATAATGGTGGATTATACATAATGTATTGACGGTTACAAGGTTGTGCTGTTGAGACTCGCACAGCCTCTAGAGGAGAAATCGATCAATTTTAACAATTTTAAATGACCAAGAGTTGTTTTCCTGAATACCATCGTGATTGAAAATGTGACACTGATTTCACACAACAGTACAATAAACAAAGTCGCTTACATTTTAGACGCAATTGTTCCAAACAAAGACTGCAGCAGAACTATAGCGCATCTCACAGCAACTTCTTAACCGTGTTTTCATTACTGAATGATTCAGCGTTTTGAACAAATCGGTTGAGTCAAAGATTCAATGACTCTGGCGGCAGGAATCGTAACGATAAAAGTATCGTTCTTTCCAAAAAAATGTATTTGTATATTCAAAATATATTTAAAACAATCTCATAACATTGTTTAATGTAGTTAGAATTTTTCAGTGTAAATTATTTCATTTGAATGGTATAAGAGCCCTATAATGTCTTATTCTAACTGAATTTATTGGTCAAATTTAAGAATTTAAAATGAAATATGAAGTACAGCCTACACTTAATAAGATTAGGGGGAGAAATGCTCTTTATGAAAGGTAAAAAAAAGTAAAAAAAAAAAAAAAAGCCCTCTGGGTAAATATATGCACAAATATGCAGATTTGTGCAGATATCATTTACTCCTCCGCATGTCGTTCCAAACTCATATGACTGTATTTGAATATTTCCAATAATCTGTTGATTAAGTTCCCAAAACTGGTTTGACTCACAGATAGGGATCTCAGCTCACTGGAGGAGGCAATTGTTTTGGTGAATTCTGATTAAATTTTTTATCTGTTTCTCATACAAATCTATAACATCAGAAAGCATGACCTATTGTGTTTAAGTCCTATGGACAACTTTTATGATACTTTCACATTCCTTTTTTTTTTTTTTTTCACTTTTTGTGTCCCACACATTGTAATAAAAGTCCATAAAAATTGGGCACAATTCCATATTGATTTTTTACAGGTCTTTTACCTGTATTGTTATTTGTACGCATTGCATTGTGCTGTGCCTTTTTTTACCATGCAGATGAAAGTCATACAGGTTTGGAATGACATGAAGCAGTCTAAATGTTTGAACAAATAAAAATTTTTGCTTCAAATATTTGTTTACGTCTTGTTTCATAAATTGCTCTAATGGGTTTCAGTGTGAAGTTTTATGAGGTTGTCTAATCTATTCAATAACAACACCAAAAAAGCGTTGATGATTCAAGCAATTTGACTAAATTGCATAAAGAAATACTTGAGATATGTGGGATGGATTTTTCAATCCCACTCACGCAAAATTCTGTCCCGCCCTTGAGTTAAATTTCGTCCCGCTCTTGCTTGCAAAATCCCGCAGGTAAGGATCTATGCAGATTATTCAGTGCTGGCAACAGCTTGTTCATTCATATAATGGCCCCATATTTAATATTGTGAAATGGCTGAATATGCGGTCTTTGTTATGCAATATATCACCCAACTCAAAACAGATTTCAAAATCTACAAAAACTGGGATGTAAAAGGTCCGTCAATAGCTCAACTCTAAAACTACGGGTCAGAATAAGATGGCCAACAACACTGCTGATGGGGAAGAACGGGCCACAATAGATCCATTGAGTCTCTCAATCACTCTCTGTCTTCTTCTAAACTCCTCGACACACACATTCCATAAGCTGAAACTTCATTAGCATTACCAGCACGGCTTGAATTCACACTAACAAACAACACAAGCATACATTTAAGCAGTTCAAAAAGTCAGATATCGAAGTGAATTGGGCTTCTTTCATATAGATGCATTTCTCTGCACGCTTGCCTTTACTGACTAAATGTAACAGAGCAGTGAGTCAGTCAGAATAGTAGTAAGGTTTTTGATACAAGTAATGTGCATGCACGCACACACACACACTTCATTATGTGTAACTACAAGTTTTTGCTCCCACCCTGCCTTGATTTGAAAAATGTAATACATTTAAAAAATATTTACTGAGGAAACTGCAATGTCTATCCATTTTGATGGTTTTCTTGTCTAAGCTTAATATGAACAAGGGGGATTCTCCATTTTCCAAGCGCTGGTGTAAGGTTTCAAGATTGGACCTCACTCACTCGATAAAAGTGTTTGGAGAGAGACAGTTTCTGCCCTTTCGGACACTGAGAGACCCTTTATCACATGTACAGGGAACAACAATCATTTCACCATAGGAGATATACATATATTGTATATAATATACAATCCCATTTCCAGAAAAGTTGGGACATTTTGTAAAAGAAAAGAAAAGAAAAGAAAAGAAAAAGTAAAGAAAAGAATGACAGTAATTTTATTGTATTTCACTCTAGCTGTCAGTGCCCAAGGGCCCCAAAGAGTCTTAATCTGCCACTGACTAACTAAAGTTGAAAAAGTGAAAAAGCATAAATTAATTAAGGCAACTAACTGATAACATATTCTTGATTGTATTGTATAAAGAAAACGGCTATTTTGTTATCTTTTAGAACTGTATTTTTGAATGAGGAAAATAGTATCTCGCAAAATAGCCTCAAACACCAACATGAAAAAGAATGGTGATAAGAACGATGATTGTGGTCCTGCCTGAAAGAAATTGTGATCTGATATATTTGCCATATTGCCCAACCCTGCTTTGAAGTTGATTCTTTTTTAACCGCATGTTGTGTGCTGAACTGGAAGTATGTTGAAAATGCATTATAAATCAATTCATCAACACAATATTTTGCAATACAGGCTTTTATGAGGCAACAAACAAATTAAATATTCATCAGAATATTAATTGATTGAAAGCTCTATGTGTAGCTGATGTTGCAGCCTGGCTTATGCACCGCTCATGCATGAGGTCTGAAACAGGCCTTATTTCACTTTTAAATATTCTAATTCGACTGAACTCCATGAAAAAAATGTCTTAATAAAATGTACATTTTGCTGCTACTTAATCTACAGTGCCATGGCAAAAGAAAAGTCTTCAGACAACAACACTTCCAGCAACGAAGTGTTACGCACACTTTCTTTAGTGCGTATAATGTTGCTGTTTGAGCATGGAAAAGGTCTGAAAAGTAACAAAGTACAAAGTCACTCTCTGTATTAGTAAGCACTATTTCTGAACTCCCTGAAACACCTCGGGTTTACTTCTGGGAATGACCACATCACAATATTTCTCATTGAAATAATTCCTGCCCAAGGCCTGCTCGAGTTGTAGCGTGGCTGAAACTCACAGGTATGGTAAGAGGCGTGACATTTCCAAAACAAGTTTGAAGTGGTCGACCAATCACAACACACTAGTCTAGCCGACCAATAAGAGCACACTGAGCTTTTCGGTAGGAGGAGCTTCATAGAGACATTGGCTGAATCCAAAATCGCCCCCTAAACCCTCATTCACTATTCCCTACGTTAGTCCACTAATACTGTTCACTTGAAGGAGTGAATGAATACGAGTGAGCGAATTCGGACAGCCGTTGAGTGTTCATCAGTTGTACACTCGTTATTGCGGTGCAATGTGGGATTGAATAAGTGCACTCAATAAAGTCCACTATGGTTTCGGACACCACTATAAATGGCTATCGCCTCAAATAACGGCCTATTTGAGGGTATAGGTGGAGATTTCGGGGAGCATTACTGACAGACTGGGACGAGTGGTGCTGCAATGTAAAATGTGTAAAAAATTAAGTGTTAAAAATTCAAGCATGAAAACCTATTCTAGTAGACCCCAAAAACAAATTCAAGATTCGTAAAAGGGCATAATATGGCTTCTTTAATTAAAATAAAATGGTAAACTTTTTTTTTTTTTTTAAGTAACATAATTAGGGGGGTCAGTTGTAAGGGGCTTCTATCAAAGTAAAAGAATTGTATGGGATCACAATCACAAAGTAGAACCCACATTTGTTAACTTAACTGGCATCCCTATTTGTTTACATGTACACTGACAAAATGGTTAAAAAAATAAAATAAATTTAAGGTCAGTAATAAGAGGAAATCAGGAGACTCTCAGATAAGTGAAGAACCAGGAAGACAGACCAGTCCCAGGTGTATTTATCACATCAACACAATGTTTGGCTCCACTCTCATAGAAGGAAGCAAGAGTAAAACAAAGGAAACTTTGCTTGTAAGGGGAAACTGTAAAGCTATATACTTTGTTTGGTTAAACATTCTCACTGACATCTAAAGATTTTTCCCTCTATTACAGCTTCAAGATAACCGTTCTAAAAATGACTGTAACCACAAAGTAGAGTTAGCCCATTGATCTGGCTGAGGAATTTCCTTCAAGTAAAACAATCTCTAAGTATGCACACATTACTACAATTCAGATTTTCTTATTATCTGAATTCTAAACACTCGTTTGTTATGCAAATGCTCGTCAGCTGTGAATCTTTTGGTTTTTCACACAACTAAATTAAAACTTTGAATGTATCTGGCTTAGTTTTAAATCATTTTTATTGTTAAATTATTGATATTATAACATCTAAAATTTGCATTGTATATCCAGTCTGCCACTGGTCAGTCAAAAAGATAGTCCCGCCCCCAACCCCAGACCATTGGTTAAGTCAATACTGCTGTGACAGGCACAAAGCATTGCACTTTTAGGAGAAATCAACCTGCAAATTTCTAGAATAGGAGAAAAATTATTTGATCAACTTTAACAAAAAGTTATATTCCTCTAAAACAATTATTATTACCACAATAGAATAAATACAATGGTAATTTTTATTTATTTGTCTGATAATTACACTGGATGAATAAACAAAATTACAAAGCAACTAATACACACACTGAAAATAATATGAACTATAGGATTTACTTGAATAAAGCTAGGAAACAGGAAATAGATCCGTGAAAATGACTAAAAACGCTGTATTCTGCTGCCAGGCCAGTAGTTGGCGATGTCACTAATGAAACACTTTGCGTCTGTAGACTGAATATATTACGCGCTTCTAATACTAGGCTTGTTTGAGATGAGCAAAATCTGCGCAGAATCGATCACCGGTGATCAGCGCGAGATGCATGCCGGTTAGAAATGTGTCCGAGTGCGGTCCGCCTTGCTCTGATGTCATGCTGACGTATGTCAAAAATCTCTCGCGAGCGCAAGGCGCACCTGTCGGATTCTGCAGTCGCGCGCAGTTGCTCTCCACCCACCGACTGCGCTGATCAAAAGCATGATGGGAAACGACTTGCTGACGACACAGCTTAATGCTCATTGGTTTAAACAACCGTGATGTATTTGTTCTCTTTTAAAATGTTTGATTTTAAAACTCTGATATCATGTTTTATGTGTATAAATTATGTGTGAATATTCCCAAACTAACTAACAGTGCGATCTCTATGGGTTATGCAATGTATTTTTTATTTTTAAAAAAACAAGTCTGTATTAAAGAAAAAAGACTGATAAACATGTATTTGGAATGGAATTAAATAAGTAGGCTACTTTGGGTGTCTTGTTCATTCTATTTATTTTCATAAAAGCAACAGAACTTAAATTCTATCCAGTTTATTAGCAACACTGTGCACAAGCGTGAATCCGGTGAATCCCGCGATATCCATCTTTGATCTCACAGGTGTCAGATCCACTGCGAGAAGAGAGAACTGTCCGTCTTGCCTGCGCTTTTTTCACTCCTCCTCTCACTGCAGCCGCCTACTCTCGGCTACATTGCAGGCGAGGCAAGGCGCATCTCAAACAAGCCAATTGTCTATGATTACGTGTGCGCATGACGTCACCATTTTCTCATATTCACGTTTCTGTAGTTTACATGGAGATGATAATGGTATTGTTTTCAAAAACTTGCATTTTGAATTCGTTTAAAAATGTATTTATTTTTTGCGTTTTCAGGCCCCCATAACCCAGATGTTGTGTAAATGAACAACAAAAGCGCATACAAAGTTTTCCGATTTCAGTTGAAAACGATTTTGTGTAAATGGCCCCTGAAATAATTTTTTTTTTAAACATATTCCTATAATCTTTTGATTTATTAACAGCGTCTTTCAATATATATTTTTACAGTGCTTACTGTAAGTGGAATTCTGCAACACACACAAACACATCAGTGTGTCAGCGGCAAACTATCCACAGACACTCGACAGCACTATGCTTTCCACAGTAAAAGTCTATATTAGGAGCACGTGTCTCCATGCATGTTTCCATGCAGTGTCTCATATTTTCCATAAACAGCCTAGAGCTCTTGTGACTTACCAAAGAGAGACCACACAGGAAACAAATACACCAGCAGCCTGAGGTGAAGAGCCACAAACTAATTTATCGTTAAAGTGGATGGATACAGCGAAACCGTTTTTGATAAGGATCATCATTAGTAACCATTCAGATTTAAATTTGAGGTCAGATAATTTGTATTGAATGTCACTCTTCTTAACTTAGTGTACTACAAGAAACAGCTTAATGCAAAGTTTAATACCTTTAAGCAGAGAAAACGTTACATTTCACGTGCAAACTGCACATTTTCATATTTCAGTCAAGTCTCTTTAGCAGAAGCCTCAGGGACTGAAGCCCAGCTGCTGGCCTTGTGTTTCCAGGGACTTCCAGAGCACACACACCTGAGAGACATCCAATTACCCAGAGATCACCACCGACTCCAGTCTTCCCACTAATAAATGTCTCCTGCTTAATCCTAATTACATTTAGTCATTAGTCATCCGAGAACGCCTGCACTGAAACCATCTAGACAAACGCTGCATTATGTCAACCTACAAAACCTGAAAAACCTCTTTCTTCTCTGAAGCATATGGTTTCCAAAATATTCCAGTTAACAATCACACAGCTAAATACATGTTAAATAATGTTATCAAAGATAAATGCGGTAAACGACGTGATGCTCAGCTCAGACCAATCAAATTATTAAAACATATAGACCTATAAAAACATTTTAAAATGCAAAAAAATATTTTTTTAAATGCATCGACCATTTCAAATTTCATATTGCATGCCTATTTTTACATTCTCATGATTATCTGATAACACTCTACATTAGGGTTTCGTTTAGTAACTAGGGGTGTAACGATACCCTCATGTCACTATTCGATGCATATCACGATACTAAACTCACGATACGATATTATTGCGATACTCCAAGACATATGGTAAAAGATTAACAAAAAATGTACTGCTGATTAAAATGCTAAATTTGATATTACATTGTGGGTGTAAATAAATGGGCTTGGACTTGGTGCTGGTAACCCAACGCACAGGACAATGGAGACACAAAAATAAAGTATGATTCTGAAGTAGCCTGGGTGCCAGCCCGAACCCCGCCCACAACATTTTTTTGATAGGGAAGTTCGGTCTGGACTAGTCTCAGCCTCGGACGTAACGCCCACGGACCGTTGGCTGAACGTCTGATGCATATGGCACACTTTTCTGGAAACACTTCAGGAGTTTTGAAGTCGCGACCTGATTGGTTGAATTCCACAGGATGTCCGCGAGACGTGTGTGTCGCGTTCTTTAACGGTCCGTCTGGAAACAAATGCCGTGACGCCAAAACCCCTTGTGGAAGAAGAAAGCCGTTGTGTTTACAACTGAGACAAATAAGCGCTTACCAGGATCAACTAAACGCTGGATTTTCAAAAGTATGTGAAGTTTGCGGCTCCGTTGTTGCAGTGAACTTGCACAACGTTCTTGAATGAATAATTTATTAAATGCACGCCGGTCTGTTATTGTAGGGACATCGACATTATATTGGCACGCCCCTAAACATGACGCAGAACAAAACGAACTGTGATTGGTTGCGTTATATGTCAGTCAAACGTCCTCTTGGCCAAGAAAAGCTGCGATAGAGTCCAGACCTTCTGCCGTCAGTCTGAAGGTCTGGCTACGCGAGACTAGGTCTGGACTAGTGATGGGCATTTCGGCTCTTTTTCGTGAGCCGGCTCGTTTGACTCGGCTCACTGAAAAGAGCCGGCTCTTTTTGACTCACAAACGGCTCTTTAAAAAATATGTTTTAACTCGCTGAAAGTCCACCACACAACTGTGCAACGTGAATATTCACATTTTTAATTGTCCATAACAACCCAAAAACTGGCCTGCTTGCCTTGCACATCTAATTAATTGGCAAAGTTATGACTGACTATTTTTCTTACCTTCTTTTTTTACTTTTTAATGTGGATATTATTGAGCTTGTAGAAGTTTAGCTCTTGCGTTCTTCTGAACATCTTGCACTGCAACTGCCCGATGTCATTTCTGAGTCATTTCAGACCATAATCTGTCTCTCTTTTAAATGCATATTCCATAGTGGTAGGGTATGATTGGCTGTTTTAAAATATAATATCGAAACAAAATAACAAAATAACCCAGGCGGTCTCATCTAAGAGACGTTTAGGCCTCCTCCAATAGTACTGACAGCTGGGCTCTAGCTTGCAGATTTGCATAGTGGCAAACTTTTTTCATTTGGTTCAACCGCCACCCGCCCGAATTTAATTAAAATATTATTTTTCGTCACGTCGTCCGCCCGATCCGCGGTTTATTCGCATCTCTAGTGTGTGTGTGTGTGTGTGTGTGTGTGTGTGTGTGAGTTTGCTCGGCCCTCCCTCATGCAGTTTAATTGGTTGACATCGCGTGTATGATTGACAGGAATAGAATGCGAGGCTGATCAGACAGTCGAAACAAATGTGTGTGTGCCTTTAGGCCTATATAATTATATTTTGTTGGTTTTTGAATTAGTCAATTATTTTAAATGCAATTCAAATTATTCATTATTTCATTATTAGCCTACATAATGATTTAATTTCAATAGGCTATATTTTTTTAAAAAGAGTCGGCTCTTCAGATATGCGAGCCGGCT
The DNA here is from genome assembly GCF_964197995.2 of Scardinius erythrophthalmus. NCBI lineage: Eukaryota > Metazoa > Chordata > Actinopteri > Cypriniformes > Leuciscidae > Scardinius > Scardinius erythrophthalmus. Next base: position 34,101,113 of record NC_138238.1, read on the forward strand.
CCCGTCGTTCACCTACAAGAGCCGGCTCTTAGATCCGGCTCATTCGCGAACGACCCATCACTAGTCTGGACCAAGCGGGAAGGAAGTCGACCGGAAGTTGAAGTCGACCGGGTGCCGCCATCTTGTAGCAGAACTTCACTTGCGTTAGCAATCCCATTGACTTCCATTCATTTTGGCGTCACTTTGACAGTGAATAACTTTACATCTGAGGCGTTTGAAGACTCCATTTGTCCATTTTTTATTTCTAAAGAAACACGACAATGTATAAAATGCTCCATTACCTTGTAGCTTATGTTATGGCCCCGTAGAAGCAGTTTTTGTAAAAGTAGGCTAACGATTGCGTCATAACCACGCGACTCTCTGTCGCACACTAGAGAGATTACCGTATGGACGGGAGGAGAAGCTCGCGGGCAATCGGGGAGACGTGGAGGCAAAATGACAATATAATTAATCAGAATACTTAGCAAAAGTTTCTCCTGCTCCAAGCTCATGGACAGCTCCTAATCACACTCTCCGTCTCTGCAAGATTCGGAAGGGAATGATTCAGATTTCTCTTGGCACAGCTACTAGAAGACAGACGGGTTGCTCACGTGGTCCGTGTAACGCTTTGCTCGGTTTGAGTCTGCGCGTCAGGAAAGGAAGTGCTAAGAAATCGCTGAAAACGGGCTTCACTTGTCTCAATTGAGTTCCAATGGGGTCGCTGTGTCCATTTCTTTTACTGTCTATGGTCTGGACTCGATCCGTTGAGGAGTAATTATGCTCGGCTCCCAGAAGGCCGAGCCAATCAAATTGCCAGGGCGGGCTTTAATCGATGATGGACAGATGATCTGCGGTTACGTAATCACCCATGTCACCAAAGAGCGCTTGGATTGAATTGGTTTTCAACAAAGACGACTGCAGCTGGAGAATTGAGATGTTTAGATTCCGCTATCGCGTCTGTTATAAAAGAAATCGACAGCGCATTCATTTTAAAAGACGAACAGAGAACCGCAATCAAGGCATTTATCACTTACTGCGTTGCTCTGATTGGTTGTAGGTCTACTCTATCCAATTGAGTGCAGAGTTTTTTTTTCTCCTTTTTTTCTCTTAAGACACGCCTCATAACCGAAGCCCTATGGAGCAGTATCAGACTCACATTCTGACTAGAATATGAGTATAACGAAGTCAGGCTAATTCTGAAGCTGAAAATACAGAATTATTTGAGACAAATATGCTTGCATATATATATATATATATATATATATATATATATATATATATATATATATATATATATACAATAAAAAAAAATATATATATATGGGAATATATATATTAGTAGTTTAATGTAGTACTGACACTAAAACTCTGTAGAAGTGAATTCGTTTCTCACTCAGTAGTTTTCATTTCATTTTGGAACTATCCATGAGACATATTGTCACTATCCATTACATTACATTTACATTTATTCATTTAGCAGATGCTTTTATCCAAAGCCACTTACAAATGAGAACAATAGAAGCAGTTAAACTAACAGTAGGACAACAATATGCAAGTGCTATGACCCTTCTCAGTTTAATCTAAAGCAGTACATGCAATTTTTTTATTTTTATTTTTAAATAAATAACAAATATTTATGAAAAAATAAATAATAATAAATAATAATAAATAAATAATAAAATAAATTAAATAAATAATAATAAATAACAAATATTTATAAAAAAAGATTTAAAAAGTATTTTTCTTTGTTAATTTCTAATACTGAATGCATGCAGCTAACGTTAACGAACTGAACCTCATTGTAAACTTTTACTGATTAGCTTTGCCGATTATCAAGCACTGAAAGTTAATTTCTAATAAAAACCAATAATTTAATAAATTATAAATAAATTTAATGGTATGATGCCTAGACTCACTTGTAACATTTAAAAAGATTTCTTTGGACAAAATAGTAGTTATTGAATCTAAATATCGGCCACAATATTATCAATTTCAACAAATCTGTGCATTCATACTTTTAAAGTATAAACTTTTAAGTATGCTACTTTTATATAAAATTTTAGAGTCATTAAATCAGATTTTGGGTTGAAAAATGTAATAAAAACTTACAAAAACAACTGAAAACAATTGCATTCACATTACGGAGATATACATTACAGGGTTCATGGTAAGACGATGACTTTTCCAGGCCAGGAGAAATCACAATTCCCTTACAGATTTTCCATCTACGATATAATGCATAGCAACCTGTAGCCAAGGCCTTACATTTCCAACATCGTTTGCTGTCAGAGTCCCTTTTGTCTTTTTAAGTACCTCAAAAATAAAAATAAGAAATCGTAAAATGCTAGGCTAACATTGGCATCATGAGAAAGATTACAACCTTTCGAGATCACAATATCATCCAGCCACTATTTGATAATAGCTACAACATAAATCAAAGATTTCCAAGCTGTGCATTCATGATGAATTCGCAAAAGAGGAACAACACAACGACATTAAGCCAGCAGCAGCTCTAGCATTCATCAGGGCAAACGCAACGGTAAGCACTCAGGTCCGCAGAAAGTTGCGAAGAGCAACAGATGAAACATTATAACCGCAAACACGTTCGAATGTTCCAGTTCAGGCTGTTACATTCGGGGAATACAGTGAGATTGTAATGCAGCCGGAAACCTACCACGAAATCCCATCTTCACAAACCCACAGGATGCGTGTGCTTTGAGATTCATCAGGAGTAAGTCACTGAGAACGTCTTCTTCTTCTTCTTCTTTGGGATTGTGAACGTCTTGAAGAGATCCGCTACTCTAGACAGCTCGTGCTCACTCACTCACTCACTCACTCCACGCATGTATGTTGGGAGTTGCATAGAAAAATCAATTGGTGAAGTGTATTGAATTATTGGTAACAGAGGCACGTAGGTCTCCGAAAGAGTTTTCTAGGATTTGTGATGATCACTGACCTCCCTGAAGGCGGGGCAAGACCTCATGTGTTAGGGTGGGTGTGGGGGCAAAAAGGATGAGAATGAGAAAATCGAAGTCGTGCCATATTAATTTCACAGTTAATGGGCTGTTGTCTGCAGTTGAATGCAATTATTGATTGTCTTGTTGATTGCTGAGACAATTACTGGCATAGGCCGTGCCCTTAAGTGACTTATTGCTTAATTCTTACTGCATAACATAAGATTTCCTAAAATGTAGGATATTATAGCCTAATAATATATATATCAAATACACATGGCAAGCATATACAACACACGTATTGACATATTAGTAGGTCTATAGTGGATAGTATGTTCATATGCGCCGCGTTTAAAACACTCAGAATTATTTTCATTATATACTTTAGACTTTATGTCATTTGTGGTCAATTGCGCCACCTTCTGGTCAAGAATGTGAGTGGCCCCTCACACAAAACTCCAGTAAGAAAAAAAAAAGTCTATAGTCTACATTGTGCATATAAGTTTCTTGACATCTGTCAAATTAAGTGCCATTTGATGATAAACTACATTTACTAGTTTAAGAAAAAAAAAATATTAAGAAGGGGCCATATATTTACCCCCGGAGTTGATTTTTATGGGAATTGCCTCTCTTTTTTTTTTTTTTTTTTTTTTTTTATAAAACACACGATCTACTTTCCAGCTATGGCAAATTATTAATAATGTATTAAATTAATTATTTATGCATTTATAACTTAACATCACAAAAATATTGAAGTAGCTTTATGGCAAAATGTCTTACATTGGAACAAGATTACATTACATGATTTATGGATACACAGATGCACACATACACATTTACAGAAATAAATAAACAACATGGGAGAAACTTTGAAAATATGTTTTATCAAGATACTTTTATTTTGAAAACAGTGGCTGTGGGCAAAATGTCTTACATTGATATACATGATTATCTATATATGAAGAGTTCAGATGCAAAAGCCTCAAGTGTCATCTGAAATTTTCTTCTAGAATGATCATTTTTATCAAGCTTGTATATTTAAGTTCAGCAAGTTCACTTTATGGCAATGAAAATAACCTATTAATTGTAATTTAAGTGGAATTACTGAACTTAAATGTACGAGCTTGATAAAAATTATCATTCTAGACGAAAATTTCAGATGGCACTTAGAGGCTTTTGCATCTGAACTCTTCATATATATATATATATAGATCTATAGATCTGTATATCTATTATATACAGAAATAAATAAACTACATGGGAAAAAAAAATTTACTCAAGAGACTTTTATTTTGAAAATTGTCTGTGTTTGAGCTTTCTGTGGCGACTATAGTAGCAAAGTGATCACTTGTACTTTCGTTTGCTGAAAACATGGCTTTTCAGTGTCAGAGGGACAGTTATTTGCTGGAGGTATGCGACTTTTTCCGATTTTAAGACATTTGTAGCGCCAGAGCAGTGTATGAAGAGCATTAAGTTACCTGAATGTGTGAACAGTGTTTTAATGACAGCACATGTCCAGCAGTGACAGCTGCAGAGATTGTACTTCTCTGCATACAGTTCATGTATAATTATTATTACACATGTTGATTTGATATTAATCAAGAGTGTATGTTTAATATTGTGTAAAAATGCATTTGTCACTTCAGGAATATTTAGGTCAGCTACATACATTCAACCCAAAAAGTCAATGTCCTTTTTGTTTGTCTGTCCACTTGCCTTTTACAGTTTGACACGTCTGTCGTGTCTTGCGTGCCTGCAGAATTAAAACTAGAGAATAATGGGAAAAAAGAAAAGCTGAAGGGTTTTAATGTGAATCTGAAAGACACTATTCTGTTTCCAGAGGGTGGAGGACAGGTAAGTTCTCTTTCTCTAATGTCATGCAATGCTGGTAACTAGACACAATGTTTGAACAATCCCCAAATATATATATATATTTGTATAGCATGAACTTGATTTGAGATTGATGTCTTTTCATCATTCCCAGCCTGATGATCATGGGACGGTCGGAGGTGTCCCAGTCCTGCGTGTGGTGAGGCAGGGTCCAGAGGCTGTGCATTTCATCAGCTCTGCCCTGGAGGAGGGTCAGGAGGTCCACATCAAACTGGACTGGGAGCGACGGTTTGACCACATGCAGCAGCATTCAGGTGAGGAAGGAAGGAAGGAATGTGTTTGGGAGAACCAAAACCTGACATATGAAATAAAATAAGAGTGGAAAAGATTATTGAACAGTTTATTTAGACAAAATATTAACTTATGAAAAAACGCCTCAGTTGTATTCAGATGTCCAAACTGAGCAAAATATGCAATTTGGTGCAGTTGCTAATATTCATATGGTGAAATTCTGGTAGCTTGTAATATAGCAATAGCAGACTACTTGCATAAAATGCATGTAAAATTTAAATATAAGTTGTAACTCTATCTCCCAGTAATACAGGATGTCTTAGTAAGATGATATTTAAATACTTTTATGATAATAGTTGTATGATCAAACCTCTGTTTTAACCTCTAGTTTTCATTGTGGAAGCAAAATATATAATGCAATGCAATAAATTATGATTGAGCGATGTACAAATAAAAGTTCCGCAATAGCCTGATAGATCATATTTGATACTCACATTTCAACATGATTTTTCTAAAAGATTATGTATGGATAATCAAGTAAACCCAACTGGCTTCAGTCCAGTAAGTGTTCATCTAGAAATATTACTAACAATATAAAAGCTATTCTTACAGTTTTATTCACAATTTCACAACAAAACAACACATGTACCATGATCTAACAGGGGGGTGGTTTTAGAATGTTTTTACAATTATACTAAAAGACCTTTAACATGCTGATAATTTAGAGAAATTTGTGTATCAAATATGATACAGTAGGATTTATAGAATTAAATTAAGCTCAGACTGATTTTATCGCGTACATGTTGTCTTTATTCTTTAAAGGTCAGCACTTGATCACAGCTTTAGCTGAGACGATGTTTGGATACAAAACTACCTCTTGGTAAGAGTTTTAGTAGGATCTATTAAATGACTCTAAAATAAATTAGATTATCAAATGTTAAAGCATGCTGGTTATGAAATGATACAGGGAGTTGGGACGTCAGCGGAGCAGCATAGAGCTGGACACAGCCTCGGTGAAGCCCGGAGAAATGGACGCTTTGGAGGCTGCTGTGAATGAGAAAATTCGTGCACACATTCCAGTCACTGTCAACCTTCTGTCCATTGATGATCCAGCTCTGGAGAAGGCATGTGGGCATCTTCACAAATCTACTTATAGTGTTTATTAGAAATCTCAAATACTACATTTACCTAAGCAGGTACGTAAGAATCCAAGTCAAATCTAATCAGGCTTTAAAATGGCAGATATCTTCTGATTCCCAACAAAACATGTTACATTATACACTGTAAGTTGTAGAGGCCAAAGTCATGTGTATATATATAGAATGTATATATGAAGAGTTCAGATGCAAAAAACTCTGTGCCATCTGAAATTTCCTTCTAGAATGAGTAGTTTTATCAAGCTCGTATATTTTAGTTCAGTAATTTCACTTTAATGACAATTAATAGGTAATTTTCATTGCCATTGAAGTGAAATAAGTGAACATAAACATACAAGCTTGATAAAAATGATCATTCTAGAAGGTAATTTCAGATGGCACTTAGAGGCTTTTGCATCTGAACTCTTCGTATATAGAATGACTGAATTATCTTCTGTATTTCAGTGAATAATTTTCAGTAATTCAATTCAGTAATGATGAAAAGATTAACAGATATAACACAACATATCATACACACTGACTGCCTGCCCCAAAAAAAGTCACTCTTTGGATTTAAACAGGCAAATGCTTAAGAGTCAATGATTAGATCTTTATTGCAGTGATTATTATGTTTTTTAGCATGTTATATGTTTGGCAACAGTTCTTCTAACCCTAATTGATGGAGTGTGTTGCTTTTCATTTCTTAAACAACTGTGTAGGAATCATCACGGCCATATTTCAGGATGACAATGTCAAGATTCATCAGGCTCAAACTGTGAAAGAATGATTGGGAAGGAGCATGAAGAGTCCAGATCTTAAACTCATTGAAAGTCTTTGGGATGTTCTGAGGAGACTTCACAGAGTGCTGGACTCTTGCATTGTCAATACAAGATCTTCACCAAAAATTGATGTACCCCTTGATAGAAATAAATGTTGTGATGTTATTTCAATCGAGAGGTGCATCAGTTTGTTTGGCCATGGTGTGTCTTCCTACATGGTTGTTTAAGAAATGAAAAGCTACACACTCCATCAATTAGAGTTAACTGTTAGTCATTTTGTAACAGTGTATTATCTGTCATTTTCAAAACTTAAAACTATAATATGCACTGCTGTCCGAAGGTTTGGATTTGTTTATATTTTGTATATTTTTGAAAGAAGTCTCATGCTCACAAGGCGATTTTTTAGATATATTTGAATTAGAAACCTTTCATAACATTATAAATGTCTTTACTGTCACATTTGATTCACTTTTTTTTAACAGGTAAGAAGCCGTGGTCTTCCTGACGACCTTGCTGGACCCATCAGGATCATTGACATTGAGGGCGTAGACGCCAACATGTGCTGTGGGACTCATGTGTCCAACCTCAGTCACCTACAGGTCAGTCCTTCTGTCCTTGTCTAGCACAATTTAGGTCATCTGATCTCCCATCTTAACCTGTCAGCCATAGTCTTAGTATATTATTCAGTGATGTTCTGCTGTTTAATTACTCAAAATTTGTGTTTACATGCTCATTAGATTATAAAGATTTTGGGGACCGAAAAAGGGAAGAAGAACAAAACCAACTTGATTTTTATAGCGGGCAACAGAGTGCTAAAGTATGCTGAGAAGAGTTACAACATTGAAAAATCTCTGACCGTCCTCCTCAAGTGAGTTATTCTCCTTTGAATCAGGTGACCTATCTGCTTCTCCTCGACAAACTAACGTTTGTTCGTGTGATCTATTAGGACAGGGGCTGATGAGCATGTTGATGCCGTGGACAAGATACAGAAGACGGTCAAACGTCTTCAGAAGGTAAGCTACTGTAGAACAACAAGTCAACAATGATTAATTTTTCACTTTAACAATTATTAATCATTACCCTGTTTCTGTGACAGAGTAATCTTACTATCCTGAGGGATATGGCTGTTCTGATAGCGCAAAACTTCAAAAACAAAATGGACAGAGGAAACTTCTTCAGCTTACACAAGTGCGTGCTTAACTTCTCCTGTTAAAGTCTTATGTCTGAGTGAAACAGCTTCTCGAACAAGATAAAATGTAGGGCGGGGCTTGATGTTGTCCATCGGATATGGATTGGATCAATGGTTGGTTGTGATTTGCTATTGGACGATTGTGTTCCTAGTCCCTGCTAGGAAGTTATTTTGATTAAAGATTGCAAGGATATATGAATTTTAAATCAAATAATTTATAATAAAACTGCAATATTATATAATTTATCAATTCCAGGGTGTTTAAACGACAACAATGTACTAAAAACCGAAACTTTTTCCTTTGTGTTTTTCACGTACAGACGACAACTTTGTCAAAGCAATCCCGTTCACAAGGATCCACCAAAACAACTAAAAACGCTGTACTCTGCTGCCAGGCCAGTAGTTGGCGATGTAAAGAAACACTACGTGCATATAAACTGAACACATAATGCACATGACGTCATCGCTTTCACAAATTCACATTTTTGTAGTTTACATGGAGACAATAATGGTATCGTTTTCAGGCCCCCAAAACGCCGTTGTCATGTAACGCATTTTCCAAAACGCATAAAAAGTTTTCCGTTTTAGTTGAAACCCGAGTCTTTAAAGGTTTATGAGGGAAGGAAATCAGCAAGAAATGCCGTTCTCAACCCATTCTACTTCCATGGCCTGATGTAATTCCAGATAAAACAAGATATTCAACATGAAAATATTAGGGCAACATTGAAAAGTTCAGTCCATTTGTCAACTTTTCTGCCTTTTGGTGATATTTTCACAGCAAAGATGGTGATAATGAGTTCATGAACATCATCGCAAATGAAATTGGATTTCAGGTGAACCACATCTTTTATCCCTGGAATAGAGTGTATGTGCAGTGTTATTCACAGATGCCCATTCTGGAGATTGACACGTAGTTTGCACTCTCATTGCTGTGCTTGTGTAGGACACAGTGATCTTCCTGACCGTGGGTGAGGAGAAGGGTGCAGGACTGTTCCTGCTCGCAGGGCCTGAGAATGTCGTCACTGAAGTGGGACCTCGGTAAGACCAATACTAATTTAAGTCTTTTCATGCTGGCAATTTTTTGTAACCCTGTTAAAGGGATAGTTCACCCAAAAATGAAAATTCTGTAATTACTCACCCTCATGTCGTTCCAAACCGACATGAAAGCTCTCAGATTTCATCAAAAAGATCTTCATTTGTGTTCCAAAGATGAACGAAAGTCTTACGGGTTTGAAACGACATGAGGGTGAGTAATTAATGACAGAATTTTCATTTTTTGGTATATGATATAATTTTTTTTTTTTTTTTTTTTTTTCAAAAAAGTTTTGCTAATGTGTTTTTGTTGAGCATCATATTTGATGCATCAGGCTTCATATACTATGATATTGTGAGAATATGGAGCTTACACGAGGAGGAAAAAAATATGAAATGAATGCAGTTGCTGATATTTACAGTTTATGGCAAAATATGAGTATATAACATGAGTATATAACAGACTACTTGAATAAAATGCATATAAATATCAGTCGTCACTTTATATCTCCCAGTAATATGTTATTAAGATGATATTAAAGTGCTTAGTTTTATGACAAAAGCTATTTAGTTTTTATTGTGAAAGCAAAACATATAATGCAATGCAATACAAAGATAATTGCGAGATGAACAAATAAATGTTCCTCAAAAGCCTGAACCATATTTGATGCATACATTTTAGCATAATTAAAAAATCTTTATATATATATCTTTTTATGTTCATCTTGAAATATTACTAACAATTTAAAAGTGATTCTTATGTGTACTTCATAAATCAGAAAAGAGTTCACAGCAAAAAGACATGTGTACCACGATTATTCTAAAAGGCCGTTTACTTGTTAAAAATGTATAAACTATGAGTCAGACAACAGAAGGGATGTAGTCGATTGTGTACAACAGGGTTTTCAGGCCTCTAATAATTTAGAGGCCTTAGAAAAAGTGGCAACTTAATCTGGCCAAGGACCGCCCACTCGTGACTACCATATCTTAAATACTTGATGCCACAATAATAGAAAAGAATTCAAATTACAGTCACATGTTTCACAGCTTGAAACATGCACCACATTTACAGACAAAACTCAGGGGGAACAAAAAAAAACAGCATTTACCATTCTTCCGTCTTATTTACTGTCTACAACTTTTGTTGCTTTTGCTAATATCCTTTAGCTTTAGAAGGATTTACACTGCCTGTCAAGAGAATGATCCTGTAATAAATCAAAGTGAATTGTTGCATGCAGAATAATGTTGTGTAGTGATGCTTCCAGTAGGTGCCACTCTTCTGAATGAAATGCTCCCCTGTTGATGTCATGATGTGTAGAGTGTCAGAGCTGCTGCAGGGTAAAGGAGCTGGAAAGGCTGGACGTTACCAGGGTAAAGCCAACAGTCTGGTGAAGAGGGCAGAGGCTGAGTCCTTATTGCGGGAGCATAGCTGCAAACTCACCGCAGGAGAGGAGTAAAACAACCGCAGACACATGCTGACATACAGGTGCGTTGATGATGATCCAGACTCTGTCTACACTGAACATGTGCAGCAAGTGCGTCAAAACCAGATAGTGTCGTGAGTTGCAAGGAAACTGTCTAAATGGAAGCGCACAATGTGTCGCAAAACTTCATTTTACACTTTTAGTTGATAGATGCTCCATTTCTACTTTTGATGCACTACAGAAGTGTCACAGTCACGTTCAGTTTGTTTTACGTTCTTGGACTTTCTGTTTTGTTTACATTCATCATGTGTGTTTCTTGTTCTAGTTTGCCGCCACGCATCAGTCACCATGGAGACCAACACCAATCATCACAGCTGTTCGTCATTGACTCATAATCACTATGTATTTAAGTTCCTCATTGTGCTCACTTCAGTGTCCGGTAATTTTTAGATGCTGTCTCGCATGTTGGCTGTATGTTAAATAAACCTTGTGATGTATACTTATCATCTTCATCACTTTCTACTGTAAGTACTCCAGACAATTAATTTTTCCTGTCCATCCATAGTGATTTATAAATGTTAATTATTTCTTTCTCCCCTCCCCTTTTTTTTGTCTCAGGCATTCAAATTTAAATAATTTTATAAATAATATTTTAATAATGATCTTATACATAAAAGCCAGTATGTATAATTCTTTATAAAAGTATTTATAATGTGTTATAATGCATTATAATTTTTCATAAATAATTGTAACCAAAGTTATAATGCATTGCAATATTTGCAGATTTCTTGTTACATGCGAAACTGGTTGTTTGGCATGTGTTTTAATGCATTATATTTTCTAAAGGCGTAATATAAGTATTATAATGTATTATAACTCTGGTTGTAATTATTAATGAGATCATACAATGCATTAAAAGGTGCATTATACATACAAGGCATAATTAATGCATTCAAATACTTTTATAATGCAATATATATATATATATATGCTTTAAGTGAAGGGTCGCCGAAATCATTTTAAGGGTACTAACGTGTAACGTTTTTTCATGATTCTTAAATAGCCCATGTAAGTTCAGTTTTTATACTAATTTATTTTTGTTGAAAACAAAGTAGAAACCGAAATGATACTGTTAAGCTTACAGCTGATTTAGAGAGAGTGTAAATTGGAGTCCTACTGTATCTATGAGGGGTTTTTTTTCTTTGTTTTTTTTTTTGCTTTGTTAATTTGAATTAATGCACACCCTTCAGAAATGGCCATATTGCTCATGATTTGTTGATTATTTGTCAGAAAATACTGAATTAAATGTATCTCATTTTATTGTGGGAAGGATATGAATAAAATCTAATCTAAATACACTGCGTTAAATCATTGGGCTGCATTAAATTATGTGCTGTTCTTCAGAAGATGATATGATGACAGAATTTTTATTTGTGTGTGAATTATCCCTTTAAAGTCACAACATAGGGATGGGAAATCAGTGTACATTTAGGCCCTTACACTTGGTATTAAGATGCACTTTGATCAATCTGATCACAAGTGGGTGATGCTAAATATGAGTGTAAATGGGGTCTAAAATGTTTTGAGCTTGTCCACTTTCAACCATGTATTTGAAAACTCATTCAAGCGGATTACTTGTGTGAACGCTCATGTGGCCGAATGCGTTCCAACAGCCATAAAAGACCACCTACTTAACCATAAACATTATGGAAAGCCAGATGGGATTTAAACTTTGCTTGCTGAAGACCCAAGTTTGGTTTAAAGATGAAAAACATACCAAGCACAATGTTCTGTCATCATTCCTGATTTCTAACACGCACTCACAGGGTCGGCTGGTCTTGCGACTGTCAGAGCAGAAATGAAAGCTGATGATTTCTGTATGTTTTTCCGTCGTCTCTGGGCGCTTCATTTGTAAATTGCTTGAGCTTATTTTGTCCATTAGATTGAAAGATCTGAAAAAACCCATACAACCCATCCTCCCCTCGAAGAAATCAGGACAGAAGTGGTTGAAAATGGACAAAAGAGACGGATTGTGTAAACGGGAATGTGTCTCCCTCAACTAGATCCAATTGACCAAAACGCATCCTAATACCAGGTTTAAACAGGGCCATAGTGCCAAACCATTTCGGTCTTAGGGATTCCTTGTAGTTTTATTCACCAGAAGTAAAGCTGGTTGAAGACTGAAAATGTTCCAATACTTTATGTTGCTAGACACATGACTAACTCATATCCTACTGTACCACAAAACTTGTCATAATCTTCAAATGCATATAGTTTTTGAGGTAATGGCTGTACAGTGCATATCAAATGAAGAGCATGTTTGACTCACACCTTGTTTTCTTGAAGATGATTTGGTTCATCGGATGGATAGTTGATGTTAAATGCTTTTGTGTGCTTAATATTACACCTAAAACTCTTTTAATCTGTATTTTAAACTTTTTCCCAAGTATTATGCAGCATGCCATTTTAATGACCTCATATTAATGACTACATGAATTTGGCTTACTGAATTGCACGCTTTGCCATACACATTATAGATTTCTTTATAAAATGTAACCTAAAAAATGCAAGTGAAAAGCAAATGTTTTCAGAGTTTTATTAAAAAAAAAGACCTAAAGAATTTCCAAAAAAAATAGAATATTACAGAAAATACATCCAAAGAAGTACACATCTTAGGACAAAATTTGTCATCCTATATATACTTTTGTATATTTTATTATTTCAGTTCTCAAAAAAGAACTTACTTCTTTGTCAAATACCAGACCTTTTCATCTAGATCCAAAAGCACTAAGGGGACGGTTACACAACAGTACTAAAAACTGAAACGTTTTTCCTTTGTGTTGTTTCACGTACAGACGACAACCTTGTCAAAATGATCCCGTTCACAAGGATCCGCGAAAATGGCTGCCAGGCCAGTAGTTGGCGATGTCACTTTTTTAAAGAAACACTACGCGTCAATAGACTGAGCATGTAATACGCATGCGAATGACATCACCGTTTTCACACATTTGTGTTTTTGTAGTTTACTTGGAGACGATAACAATATCGTTTTCAGCCCCCAAAATGCGTTGTCGTGTAAATGAACGGCCAAAACGCATAAAAAGGTTTCTATTTTTAGTAGCAAATGGTGTCGTGTAAACGTTCCCTAAGATATAAAATTAGAAATTCTAAAATTCACTTACACAACACATTATCATAAACAGTACAATATAGCAGTGTTTAACTTAAACTAGTTATCTGCATCCCTCAGTTAGAAAACACAGTTAAACAGGCAAGTTGTTGATCAGTTAGTGTTCCTCCGACTGATGGGATGAACTGGAAAATGTGCTAGTCTGAAATACTGTAAATAGTTGTGCAGTTGCTTACAGTCTTGTACAGTTCTTTCCCAGCTTAAAGCTGTTTCTTGCTTTGTAAACCGAGGGCTCCGGACACGCAGTATGGGATGATACTGACCGTGGCCAGGGGAACAGTGGCACTCTTGCAGAAAGACAGCAGGTAGAAGAGAGCAGCCGTGTGTGTGGGAGGCTTGATGGAATCGAAGAGATGCAGAAGAAACAGAGAGGCGACAATGCAGGAGATCCTGACGCGAGTGCTGCTGCTCTTCTTGCTCTCCGTGTACAGTGGGGAGTGAAGGCCGAGTCCCAGCCCGAACAGGGTGCCCATGTTCCTCAACAGGCTGGCGAACGGTGTGCTGTCCAAATGGACCCAGGCTGGATTGACGCACCACTTCTGGGCTTTCTCAAGGGTCCAGAGCAGATCCACACCCAGAGCTTTCAGGAGCACGTACAAGCCCACCGCAAACGAAAGCAGGAACAGCGTGACGTTGAAGTAATGCTTTAGACTGGCACTGTAGATCCATTTCTGTCTGTTGAAAGCCTCCGCAACAATCATGCCTGTAAAGAACACAAATAAATAAGTTAAGACTATTACACATTTCTTTTGTGCTCCAGTGGCACAAAAGTGTGTTAATGGTAAAAAAATGTGTTAATGTTAAAAGAAGGCTCACTGCTGCATTCTGTATTAAAAATACAGTAAAAACAGTTATATTGTGAAAAATGATTACAATTTAGAAGAACTGTGTTCCAGGCTATTTGAATATATTTTAAAGTGTAATTTATTCCTGAATTTTCAGCATCATTACTCCAGTCTTCGTCACATGATCCTTCACAAATCATTCAGATATGCCGATTTGCTGCTCAATATCACATTTTATTGGTGCTCAATTATTATTAATAATAGTTCTGTTGAAAAACGTTTTTGCTACTTTTTTGAGACGTTTTTTTCAGGATTCTTTGATGAATGGAACGCTTACATTTGAAATAGAAATCGTTTGTAACATTATAAATGTCTTTACTGTTACTTTTCATCAATTTAATGTGTTCTTGCTGAATAAACGTATTAATGTATTTTCTTTAATCTTTCTGATCCCAAACTTTTGAATGGTAGTCTATCACAGGTTCCACAAAAATATTAAGCAACAAAAATTGTTTTTAACATTGATAATAATTAGAATTGTTTCACTAAATCAGCATATCAGAATGATTTCTGAAAGGGCATGTGACACTGAGTAATGAGGCTGAAAATTCAGCTTTGCATCACAGGAATAAATTACATTTTTAAA
This sequence comes from Scardinius erythrophthalmus, assembly GCF_964197995.2. Classification (NCBI taxonomy): domain Eukaryota; kingdom Metazoa; phylum Chordata; class Actinopteri; order Cypriniformes; family Leuciscidae; genus Scardinius; species Scardinius erythrophthalmus. The sequence goes on from NC_138238.1 coordinate 34,116,348, forward strand.
TATATTCAAATAGAAAACAGTCATTTTAAATTGTAATAATATTTCACAATATTTTTACTGCATTTTTGATCAAATAAATGCAGCTTTAATGAGTATAAGAGACTTCTTTCAAAAACATTAAATCGTTTTTATTCCAAACTAGAAATGCCAAGGTCATGGGTTCAGTTCAAAGGAAAAGTTCAATATGAAGCACTCAGATAAAAATAAAAAAAACTACTTTTAAGTAGACAATTTTAAGTTTCATCTATTGATGATGGTTTTGTGAGATTCCTACCTGAAATAACGCCTGCGAAAACCTGATGGGGGAAATGAGCTGCGATGAAGACTCGAGAGAGACATACACAGACCTGGACCGTCCAGAAGAGTGCCCAAAGTGAACCACGCAAGTATCTGAAAAAATAAATAAATAATTACGTTTAAATGTACTGAAGAAGCAACAATCTATTTTGAAAAGTAACCTAATTATGCTAAAGATTGACTTACAGGCTCTTGGACGGTGATTTCTTCTCTTTGCTCAGCATTATGGCGAGGATGGAGGTGACCAATGCGTAGTAAACACCAGCAGCGCCCATAGCGTGACCAGATGGACTGCCTGCATCAAGAAGCAGAGAAGTGATCAAAGTGGTCTTTTGATGTATGATGAAACAGGTTTTAGGAGGACAAGTGTGGTACTTCTAGAAGAGGAAGACGCACCTGGGCCAGTCTCACAGGTCATGGGATACTGTTCAATATGTGGCGCTGAGCTGTTGATGTAGTAGGAAGTCTCATGGATCCACCAGTATGGACGTTCTCCAAACAGGATCCTTGAATAGATGAATCAACAGTCATTTTTTTGTCAATTAATGATTTCATTTGACTCATTTTTGGCTTTGCTTACCATTTGAATACCAAATTGAGCCAATCTCCTATCACAGCCACCCAAATGAGCTTGATGCCGACTGATTCTTTCAAATGGAACCAGATGGGAAAGAAGATGAAGAAGGTGTTCCTCAGATCTGCCGCAAAGGAGACGAAAAGAAACCATCCTTGGGCGTCTTTGTAATGGGTCTGCAGGTATTGGGTGCTACTCACCCCGAACCCGTGCACTGTATCCATCACAGCATTCATGTTGTAGAGCTAGTCAAGAGTGATAGTCCTCCACCACCTGCCTGTGGTTTTTATACAAGCAGGCCCACCACCACAACGCATGGACAAACCGATCTTTGAACCTTGCACATGTGTAATAAAACACAGAGTGGAACAGAAAAAAAAACGCTAGAGTTAAGAGCGTGTTTGTCCTGTCAGAAGAGATAACGCACAAACAAGTTCAGGAGAAAAAGGACATAGAAAAGACGTAACAGTGAATCATTGAACTCTTCTGCGACCTCAAAAACACATACGGCCTCAGTCAACATCTGTAATTGGATTTTGTTTTATATATATCTGTAATAATTATGACAAGTCTACATCTATTTGCACAATTTATAAAATAATAGGTTATGCAGGATTCTTACAATTAAGTTACACTCACCGGCCACTTTATTAGGTACACCTATTTTGGACCTCCTTTAGCCTTCAGAATTGCCTTATTTTCTCATGGCGTAGATTCAACAAGGTGCTGGAAACATTCCTCTGAGATTTTGGTCCATTTTGGCATGATAACATCACACAGTTGCTACAGATTTGTCGGCTGCACATCCATGATGTGGATCTCCTGTTCCACCACATCCCAAAGCTGCTCTACTGGACTGAGATCTGTGACTGTGGAGGCCATTTGAGTATAGTGAACTCACTGTCATGATCACTGTTTGAGATGATTTGAGCTTTGTCAGATGATGGTACACTGTAGACATAAAGGGTCAGCAACAATGCTCAGGTAGGCTGTTGCATTTAAAAATGCTTAATTGGTACTAAAGGGCCCAAAGTGTTCCAAGAAAATATCCCTCGCATGCACCATTACACCACCATCAGCAGCCTGAACCGCTGACAAGGGATGATGAATACATGCTTTCATGTTGTTTACTCCAAATTCTGACCCTATATCAGAGCTAGACTCATCAAACCAGGCAATCGTAGCCTCGGTTTCCTCAGTTGTTCTTCTGCTGCTGTAGTCCGTCTGCTTTAAGGTTTGACGTGTTGTGCGTTCAGAGATGCTCTTCTGCACGGTTGCAATGAACCAGTCTGGTCATTCTCCTCTGACCTCTGGCATCAACAAGACATTTTCGCCATGCACCGAACTGTCGCTCACTGGATATTTTCTCTTTTTCGGGCCATTCTCTGTGAACCCAGAGAGATGGGTGTACCTAATAATGTGGCAGGAGAGCGTATATGTTACATTAAGAAAATTAAGCCTATTATAGCACTAATAAGATTTGCATTACCATATTATTTCCCCATGGCATATATTTTTTAAATGCAATTAAAAAATTTCAATTTAAAATGTACTTTTAAGTATTACATTTTGTTTTCTATTTAAATCCACGTAAATTAAAGGCTGCATTGTAAATACCACCTTAAAGTAAAAATACTTTACACTGTACTTTTTTTAAAAATACTTTTTGTTTGTTTATTTTTTATTTATTTTATTTTGCAGTCCATTTGACTTTCTTTTTTGCCAAAACAAACACGTGTGTAATTAATCTATAGACCTACGTCATTTTGACTTCTGAGAAACTAGGGCAAAATTTTCCACAAACAAGAAGGGGAATCCTGTTCAGAGCTGTGGGAACCTATCACTCTAAGACAGGCATTCATTTGGCTGCTTACATAAGCAGTTTCTGATTTGCATTGAATTGCTTGTTTACATGTGTGTTAAATAAGTAAATAATTCATTAAGTTGATCTGTAATGCTTAAATGACAAGCTAAACTGCAATCAGGTTTTTTCTTGCTGATGTTTGTTCATCCTTGATCAAATATATTTACAGACAATATTTACATCTAACAAAATAGATAGGTACTATGTCAAGAAAGTGTGAGTGGTGTTTGCTGGTACAAAACTTTTTGAAATGGAGTTTTGTATCCTATGGGTGCGTCTGAAATCGTAGATATTTGAATTTAAACTTACTTCCCAAAGATTAAAATGAAACATTTCTATATAGAATGAAATTCGGGCATATACATCCACCATGTTGTTACTGTCAGGTGACCTACCAGCATCAGTTGCGGCCTCTCCAGTGGCCTCATGGGATAGTAGAGTAAATGCTTGTCGGTAAGCTACATTCAGCAATACACTTTAACCCTATTTCAAACACTATAACAAGTAATTATGAATTACGTATAAAGATGTTAATAAGTCCTACTTAAGTGGGTCAAAAAGCACTAATTGTATTTAATATAAATTTAAACTATTATACATTTTCATGTAATTGTAACTAACATGCCTCCAAATACACTAAAGTATATTGTTTTAAAGTACACAATTTACGTATTAAGTGCCCTTTCTTAAAAGTATGCTAAAGTGCTTCTTTTTCACAAGGGAAGAGCCCATAAACATCTGTTTGTAAGAACACAACACTATGAAGTACAACAAAACAAAATGTCACAAGTCAGAACATGAACGGATCAATGAGCTTGTCAAACAAGTCAGACAGATCCATTCAAATAGTGTCATTTGCATTAAATGCGTCACTTTAAGACGTCATCATAGTGACATCACGCTCCATGAAACCAAAGACAAAACTAATCGGTGTGTCCACTCATCATTTTATCAGTGTTTGCCTCATCAGCGTCATCACAGGTCAAAGGTCATGAAATCGAGGGCCCCTGAGTCCTCCAGCCAGCATGCAAACAAAACCAAAGCATCTAGCCTTGAATAAAGTCCAACTAGAACAGAGAACTGGGGTCCGAGTTTAGACGAAACCTGGCAGGCTGCCTTCATACCCCCATCCCTGCACCTTGTGTCTATCCTCCCTCTCGAGTGCATTTGTCCATGGTGACCGTCCCGATCTCAGGCTACAGAGATGGACCTGCTTCACAGCTGGGGGGTGAACCTAGCTGTCCGTTTGCAGACAGAATACCGGGACTATGAGAATCTGTTTGAGTGGGTCTCCTCGGTGGCGGATCTCCACACCACATTCTTTGTGTTTTTCCCCATTTGGTTTCATCTGCGCAGAGACGTGGGTGTTAAACTCATCTGGGTGGCCGTGGTCGGAGACTGGCTAAACCTCGTCCTGAAGTGGTGAGATGCTCTTTGGTTTGCATATTCTTAATTAAAAAGCATATTTTTTATTAAAAAACAAAAAATATTACGTGACAAGAATAAGCTTGTGCATTATCAAAAATATTGACCCACTTTACATTAAATGTCTTAAACCACTATGTACTGACATTTAAATTAATGAAACAATGCACTTATTGTGTACATACATCTTTACATTGTAGTTATATATTAAAAAAAATAATATTAATCTGTAATTAGACTGTTAAAACTACTCATACTACCAAACCTGTCCCTAACCTTACCCGTATTGCACTTAATGTAAAGTGGGACCAGAAATATTATTTCTATTAATATAAAACATGCAAGTTGTGTTCAATGTTTTCTTTGTGCTCCTATTCTCCCTCCCATGACTTTTTATATCCATATGAATTTTTGATATATTCATAGGGTGCTTTTCGGTGAGAGGCCGTACTGGTGGGTGAATGAGACTAAGTTTTATGGCCCTATGAAACATCCTGAACTGCAACAATTCCCCATCACTTGTGAAACCGGACCAGGTATATTATTGCACAGCTACCTGAAATACTTGATTTTGTTTGGTCAATCACAGAGTTCTCTGGTCAAATAGTTTTGTATAATGACTTGACCATAATCACTCGTTTTTCTCTACAAGTCTCTTTCTTCTCACTCAATAAAATGTATTTAAATTCAAATAATTATTTCATTTCTGTTTATTCATTTATTTTGGTAAGTTATTGTAATATACAATAAATCGGTCAATATTGCTAAATAAAAGCTTTCCCAATCTGGGTTTATTTTTGCAATTATAAATGGCTGACTGTACATTATATCCTCTTCTTATTACTTTATAATTACATATACATCTCCAAATAAAATCTGCTACTCTGTATACCAGTAGTTATGCAATTTAACTAATCTATTCTGCTGATCTAATCTCTCATATGGAAATGGATCTGGCACCTGGTTATCATCCTGTTCCAGTTCAAGGGCCGTCTTTGAGTGAAGTCACACATAGTAATATTACACATATTGCTGCCAAGTATCCATTCATTCTTGACCAGATTTAGTACTCTGGACCAATTAACATGGCTCATAAATAACTGCATGAACTGATATTTTATCTAAATGGCTGCTGGTATTTTGCCTAAGCTAGTTCACTGGTATGAAAACCAAACCAGCCAAGACCAGCAAACCAGTTTAGGCTGGTTTCAGCTGGGAAGCTCCCGAACGGATCTATCTTGGTAATCTGTAAGGATTCATGTCTGTTTAACCATTGCCCTGTGTTCACTAACGCATTACACAGAAAAAAATGATTCGTTGAATTTAATAAAAAAATGTATGGTAAGTGGTTGCACACAATTGATTTCAGCTACATTAACAGTTGAACGTAATGCATTTGTTTAAATCAACGAATATTTTTTTTTCAGTGTACAAGTAATGTGAGTTATTGTAATCGGATTACTTTTTCAAGTAACGAGTTAAGTTACGCATTACTTTTTAATTTGCAACAAAATATCTGTTACTTTTTTTTTCAAATAAGTAACACAAGTTGCTAGTTTTTCCATTTATTGATTGACAGCTCTCCTACTGTAAAAAAGTATATGATCAATAAGTTATGACAACATATTTTTTTACATTGCTTTAACTTTTTTTAAAAAGTTATACAAGATTCAACTCATTTTTTAAAGTCAGTTTAATGTAGATTAAGTTGAATTGACTTAAACATCCAATGTGATTGAACTTAAAAATTTGAGGCAGCAACTTTTTTTTTTTTTACAGTATGTCCACATGTTGAGAAAAATCGAGAGTAAGTTTAGAGGCGTTTGGGCTCAACGCTAAGGATTTTTCTACTTGTCTTGACAAACTTTTCACTGACCCCACCACTAAAAAAAAGTAATAAATAAATAAAACAGGCCATATTATCCTCATTATTTTTGACCCATAATGTTAATAAATAAGATTGTGACACCAAGAACTACAAGCCTAACTCATAAATTTAAAATATTGTTAAAGACAAACAGTCAGAAATAAAATAAGATTAAATAAACAAATTACAATAGTACAAACATATAAATAAAATAAACACTGCTTTTCATGTTTTTCAGGTAAGTCAAACCGTAATTTTCAGGTAGAGAAAATTAATAATCAAATGTATGTAAAATAGCACTGCATAGTCTTCACTGTATAGACTAAATATAGATTAATCCTTATTAAATTTACAAAAGTTATTCAGTCGAGAGCAGTGACTGATTTTTTTTTCTTTGTCATTTGTTTGATTAACATAAAACAAAGACAGCAGTAGGTAGGCTATATTAGGCTGCTGTCACTTTAAGAGCTGCAAAATACTGTTACACACACGTTTTATTTGTCAACTTTTTATGTTCACATAAGATATTACATATACAAACTGTTTTTTTGACCAGCATTTTTTGACGTAATTTTGTGTGAATATGTGCAAGAAGACGTGATAGAGACATGAATTCAAGTGCAAGAAGACGTGAAAAAGAGCTCAATTCAGCATTCGCACACTGTCTGAGAAGACGTACAACAAACTTCTCACACTTTTGCATTGAGTTTTCTTTCGCGTCTTCCTGAACTTCAATATTTAAATTGGCAAGGCTTAAAACATGCAAATGATAAACTTTCGTGAATCGTGATGCAGCATTGGCCTGATCGGGCAAGTGACTGTTGTGTCAACTGTCCCGAACAACGTTTACACTGGCTCCAGGCCATCGGCCAGTCCTTATTGTCGAGATCTGATGATGGTTATATTGTAGCATTGTATACCATTCAACCAAGCAAAAATGACTTAAGATAAGCATCACATTTGTGTTTCATTTTTTAGTTTTTATTGCTCACTTTTGGTGTGAAGGGCCTTTAGATTTGTCAAAAATAAAACTTTTTTAGAATTAAAAACAAAAACGCAAGCCCAGCCCAGATGAGGAAAAAGTAACACAAAAGTAACGTAATGCATTACTTTCCATAAAAAGTAACTCAATTAGTTACTTTTCTTAAGGCAATAACGCAATATTGTAATCCTTACTTTTCAACAACACTGGTGTTCACCACTGTGCTTGTTTGGTTCTCTTGTCAGGGAGCCCGTCGGGTCATGCCATGGGTTCTGCAGGAGTTGGGTATGTAATGGTTACAGCAGTGCTTTCCATTGTTGCTGAAAGAAAAATGCCTCATTTGAGTTATAGGTGAGTCTGAGTCTTGATCATCTCAAGAAAATAACTGTTTTAAGGGCTTAATATTTAAATATACAATAATGTCTGCTTTTAGATTTTTACAGTTGATGCTCTGGATGCTTCTGGGTTTGGTGGAGTTACTGGTGTGCATGTCTAGAGTCTATCTGGCAGCCCATTTTCCACACCAAGTTATCAGTGGAGTTATTTCAGGTAGGTGTCTTCTTTTTTCGTAAGTGGATCTTTCGACCTTATGAGCCAGAGAAACAAGGGCGCCGCCATCTTTAGAATATTGTCTTTGAACTTCCGTTTTTGCAGTCGCTCTATATATTTCTATGGCATCTATGCCATTCTATGGTCCAAGAGTAATTAGCTTTTGAAGTGGATTTACTTAATATAAAGTTAACGAAAGTTAACGAAAGTTATCATGAGGATTGTAATGTTTAAACCAGATGTCTTAACAAATGTCAGTAGACCGGGAAGATTTTAAAACGAGCAGTTCATTCATAAACACGCAAGATCGCTGTGAAAATAAAACCGGAAGTCAAACGACAACGAGCGTAGCGCTGAAAAGGGGCGGGGCTACATAAGGTCTTTTAGGAAAGACATTTTAGGAAGACAAAAAAAATAGTTCTTTAAAATGTGCTATTTGCATTTATGTTGGTTCAGAAACACTTGTATACCATTTTAAAGAATATATAAAAAAGTAATGACTATAAATCATTAGCTTATATATATATATATATATATATATATATATATATATGGAAGTTGCACCACATGACAATTTACAACCTGAACCAGTGTGTTTTGCTATTTATCTATAATAACCCTTTCAGAAACGTTTTGTTTACGGTCGTTTTCTGGTAATTATCCAATATATTGATAGGCTTTTTGATCTTGACACACAGTTATTTGGAAGCTAAAAGTTTTCAAATAAATAAGCAGTGGAGCAGTTTTGTTTATTAATAATTTGTTTATTAATAATAATAAATGATTATGGCAAACTACTCGGTTATTTCCAAGAATTTCATCCTATTAAGCTTTTTCTCCTTTATTGTGATATTAGGGCAGTTGTATCACCCACCCCAAAAATGTCAAAATGATTTTCAATTGAGAAATTAAAATTAAATAATAGATCAAGGGGGGGGGGGGGAATGAGCAACTACTTTACAGTTTACTCTACTGTGCATTGGCATTGTATGTTGCTTGCAGACACTATGACAGCTGTTGGTCTTTTATTTCCAGGTATAATTGTAGCAGAAACATTCTCCAGAGTGCAGTGGATCTACAACGCAAGTTTGAGAAAGTACTTCAATGTGACGCTGTTCCTGCTCTTCTTTGCTGTGGGCTTATATGTGCTTTTGAAAGCTCTGGGTGTGGATCTGCTCTGGACATTGGCAAAGGCCCAGAAATGGTGTGTGAATCCAGACTGGGTCCTTCTGGACTCCTCCCCCTTCGCCAGCCTGTTGAGGAACATGGGCACCCTGTTCGGCCTGGGGCTTGGTCTTCACTTGTCTCGCGACAATGAAACAAGAAGCAAGAAACACAGCAGCGCCTCTTTCAGGACAGGGTGTATTGGTGTATCTTTGGTGTTGCTGCAGCTCCTGGATAAAATGACATTTTCCTCAAGCAACCAGGTACTTTTCTACCTTCTGTCATTCGGCAAGTGTGCTGTTGCTTTGGTGCTTCCCACTGCACTTGTTCCTGGAGCGATATCTTGGATTTCACATGAAAACAAGCATGAAAAGGACATGTAGTGCAATATTTGGGCAAAGCTTTGGTGAATGGTAAACCATAGAGTTTGACTAATGCAGTTTTGCATTGCAACCGATTTTCAAGATAAATGCAATCGTTCAGCAAACGGTTTTGCTGTGCACCATTTCAAAAATACCTCAGATGGCATGTACAGGATGGGTGGGTAGCCTACTAATAGCAATTAATTGCATCCAACATAAAAGTTTATGTTAATATAATACGTGTGTGTACATATACACACATATATATAAATATTTCGCAGTTTCACTGTTTAATGACAAAATGGCGGTCTTGGCGATAATTCGCGTAAACACAGTCAGTTATTTTTTTAAGTGAGAAAAAAAGTCCATGTGTAACAGTATAATGGGTCCTTGTGTGAGGTCTTAAAGTGACAGCAGCCTAATATAGGCCTATCTACAGACAAATTTGAAGATAATATTAAAAATATCTAAATGGCAGTTTTTCACCATGGTGTTGATGTCAAAATTGTGGAAATGCTGAAAGGGTAGTAAGTTTGGAAAACCACTAGCCACAGTGGCTGGTAAGCAAGAAAGTTAATGTCTGTGTGTGTGTGTGTGTGTGTGTGTGTGTGTGTGTGTGTGTGTGTGTGTGTGTGTGTGTGTGTGTGTGTGTGTGTGTGTGTGTGTGTGTGTGTGTGTGTGTATAAATATTAAACATATATTATATAAACAAACTTTTATGTTCGATGCGATTAATCACGATTAATCGATTTGACAGCACTAGTGGATACAAAATATAATTGAAACTGTTTTGAACTGTCCTGTGATTTTAGTTTGCTGTATAAAAATGGTTCTGTTCTGCATTATGAGACATTGAATTGTTGTCAGAGCAGAACTTTTCAAGATGTTCCTCCTCTCGCATGATTATGATGAATTTATGTGGCTGTAATTATCACTTAGACTTAGATCTTTCCAAGATTATTTGAGAAAGGCAAGTCTTCATATTATGGAGCCTCCCTGCATATCTTGTTATATGTGAATGGTTTTAAAGGAGGCTGGCCCATTCACTAAGTAACTTTCATTCAGATCTTATGTTCAAAGGTCCATCAGTCATGATCTGGACATACAGTATACGCCTGTGTTCTGTACATTGTTCCTATGACTGCCGTTATAGGGATCATTCATCTCAAAGCGAGTTATTGCACCATTCAACTATATTATACTTAGAATACTTGGAGCTACACATTAACTTCCTACCAAAACCTGGCTTTAGATAAACAAAGAACAGATTCTACATATTAGATTAGATCCATTTTTTTTTTAATTGGACACACATAAATAACATTAGCAAAAATCGTCTGCATATATATATATATATATATATATATATATATATATATATATATATATATATATATATATATATATATATATATATATAGGCGATTTTTGAGTACCATTATATTGTATTATGTTATATACTGAACTTAGATTATATAAGTACATACATGCAGTACTAAGCCAAGCATATCTCTAGGCATATTTTTATGACTTTAATTATGGAATATTGTCTCAATGATAGGCCTATAATTTTTTATTTTATTTTTATCCATTAACAATGTAAATGCATGCATGCATTTCTTTCAGTTTTACTTACAGACTACTTTAACTGCACATGATGTTGCATAATGAAAGAATAAATGTTTACATTGTGGAGACGTTGTTTGTTTCTATTTTACTTAAAACTTATCACCAAAGCCTCTGTTCATTTCTTCCAGATCCAGTGGACACACTGGCTCTCTATGTTACGAATTAATTCATTAAATTGGGTTTGAGTTCTTTTAGAACGTGAAAGTTCTTTTTTTTTTTTTACTTTGTGTTTGGTTAGTTAAAAATGTTTTTTTATAATAAAATATTTCACTTTTCTAAAAAAAGACATCCATATTGATTAATTTTCCTCCTAAGGACTGCTTTTAAATATTAACTTTCCTTGCCTACTTTTCTCTAACGTCTTTTATAGACGTTTAAATTTTGTTCTTCTGTGGGGTTTGTGATGGGCGTAGTAGGCCAAAGTGCAGAACATTTTGTTTATGCGCTTGTTGGCCTGGAGAGTCTGCGGACCGTTACATCACAGACTGCACAAACATCCTTATCAATGTTTTTCACTCCTCACTGAAGGTTACGGGTTGAACGTGTGCCACACAGCACTATTCTGTTCTGAACAATGCTATTTGGTTATTGGCTGTAAAAAGAAAAAAGTATATTTGATGCAAAAATTCTATCATCAATGCACCCTCATGTCGTTAACCTGTAAGACTTAATCGCTCGATTCATATGGATTAGTTATACGATCTCTTTGTTGTGACAGAAACCTCTCAGATTTCATTTAAAATATATGAATTTGCGTTTTGAAGATGAATGATAGTCTTATGGGTTTGGAACGACATGTGGGTGAGTAAATAATAAAAATAAATTCATGTTTGGGTGAACTATCCCTTTGACCTGCATGACTTCTTCTATTAGTTGGTGAAATGCACTTTCATGCGCCCGTGTGGAAAGAAGTAGACTTTAGCATATTTTTAAAAAGAATACTTGTTACGGAAATAATACTTAAGTGTGAAATGAATGTAAAGTTTTCAAATGCCTAATTGTTGTTATTTTATGATTAAATGAAAATGTGTTATAGGTTAGATTTACAGAAAATGCAGTAATCTTAACTTAGGAGTGCTAAAGTGCAGAGTGATGTCAGCAAAAGCATTGATGCATATTGGCAGGATTGAGAGAGTTTAAGTTTTGAATGATTATATCTTCTAAATGCATATTGTATCATTGTTTTGGAGCAGACTAATTGAGAACAATAAGGCTAATACACTCATTACTAAAAGTTAAAAAACTTTTGATTTCATGGGGACTTTAAAATGAACTTATTACAGTGCACTTTTTTAAAATAGTACTTAAGTGTGTTAAGAAGCTTAGGGCCTGTCCAAATACTCACACTTGCGATCTTGGAAACTTGAGAGAACATGCAAGCGACAAGTAAATGCACAAGACCGTCCCTGGTCTGTAAAATGCCAAAGCGTTGTACACTTAAGACACACTAAATACCACTTTGGAGCAGTCTTTGAGGCTAAGCATATCCCGATTAATCGCCGATTTCACCTCATGTAGGAAAACTTTCCAAAGTTAAGTTAATTAGATGTTGCATATTATTTGATTGTAAAACAAAGTTTTATTGGGGCAGAGACTGCAGAGATTATATGAATTTTGCAAAAGATTTCATAATGAAACTCCAGTTATGTGGTGGTGATTAACTATGTCCTATTGAGTAAACAAAAATCTTAAAACACTTGCTGTCGTCACGCCCACCTGAACACTTTGGCCAATCCCTGGAAATATGTCATATAAGTAGACTTATGTCAAGTGTGAAAAACTGCAAGTGTGGGTATTTGGCCAGGCCCATAGTCATGAAAGTGGTCCCACTTTTAGTACACTTAAGCCTTTTATTCTATAAATGTTATATTATCTGAAAGTACAGTTTCTTAAGTTTTGAAGTACACTAAAAGTGCACTTGTTGCACATTCATTACAATTAAGCACACTTCTTTTTCACAGGGGCAAGTACTGTAGTTTCAGTCTTTAAAACGCTCAGCAAACTATCTGTGACAAATCTTTCAGACTAATTTTGGTTCTGTTTACCGTTTGAATTCAGGTGACTTGAAATATAGTGCACAAGTCGGATTCACTAAATGTATGATACTTTTATTTGGTTTTGTGACCTTAAAAGATTCGGTCCTCATTCATTGTAAAAGCACGACCAGCATATTCTTCGAAATATATTCTTTTGCATTCCTTAGAGGAATGAAGGTCATACAAGTTTGGAACGAATGTGAATGAATTTAAAAGAAATCACGATACACCAGCACTGTAATCATGTGATATTTTCCTTCCACTTAAGCAATCATTCTCTCCTTATCGGTTTTTATCGCTGTGGTTCAGAGTCTTGAGTGGGTCTCTTCCTCTTTGTAAGCAGTGATAAACAAGATTTGGCCAATGGACTCCTGCTGCTTGTACAATGATACAAAGAGTAAGTTAAGAAAAAGGTAAGGTTAATGACTACTTGACCTGTTTTCCGGTCCATTGCATGAATGATCTGCAATACAATAGCAATGGCTTTTCCACACACACATGCTGTATGCTTACACAGACTTACTGGTCAAGTTGGTCCAAGTCGAGGGGTCACCTTTGTCGCTTGACGTATTTAATGAAAGATGGCACAATCCTGCTGCGTAAGAGTTGAGCAACAGTTGTCCATGCGTAACAGTGGTGAACGCCTGAGCTCACGGACCTGCTGCGCTTGCAGGAGCACAGGCTGTTCAATGAATAAAAGGTGAACCTTAAAAGCCTTCAATGAACAAAAAAAAAAAAGGTCTAAAAAAAGTATAAAACTACTTATTTAAAACAATAAATTGCATGTTTTGAGAATGTATGATTATTTATTAGCATCAATGCCCCAAGACATATCTGGACAATTATACAAATATATTTGCAATTATACAAATTAATCATGTTAAATTTTACATAATAAAACAATGGATACTGCTAATAAATAAGACTAATGTTTTTGGAGACTTGGTAGATTTTAAACAATCACCTTGAGACTGGTTGAATAAAAGTTTTTGTTTGTTTGTTTGTTTGATTGATTGATTGATTGATTGATTGATATCGATCGATTGATTGACTGATTTTTATATTCAATAAAAACAATTGTTCACAAAAATACTAAAGCGTGAAGTCTTTAATGTAGAAAACATGCATTTTATACACAATCTATTTCCTCAGTTACATAAATAGAAAATAAATACACATCTAATTTTGTTTCACACAAAGCAACGATGATTTGTTTTGCAAGGAATTCAAGAAAATCAAAGGTAAACATGTCACAGTTATATTACATAAGTCTAGTTCACAATGCCAGTGCCAGGGTTTAAGCACTGATCCAAAAAAATAAAAAAAAATCTATTGCAAGTTTATTTGGCCAATGTAAAATGGCTTTTACGGCATTCATAACATTTTGAAAAACTGAACTGTATAGATTCATCTTGGACAATGCTGTTCCACTCAGTCACTCTGTGGAGAAAAAAAAAGTGTTGTGATGACCTCAAAACTGAAATGAAATGACTAAAGACTGCATAACCATTTGATACAGTTTCTGGCACTTACAAGATCATCCAGATCGTCCATGGCAGGTGGCTCTCCTTTGTTCTTCATGTCATTAAGCATCTGCATTACAAAAGAGTCATTACGTTTTATAGAAAATGTAGGAATTTATTATGATCTCAACAAGCTACAAAGTCGTGACAATAAGTGAAATGATAACAGCTTCATCCAGAATGATAATTGCATTACCCAGATTAAGAGACTTACATCTACATACTGCTCATATTCTGCCATGCCATCTTCCTCCTCATTTTCCCAGTCCCTCCAGTTATCAAAATCTACTAACAGCCATCCTGGCTGAAAGGGCAAGGAGAGAAAACTCATCATTAAATGACAGAACAACAGAGATAGATAGATAGATAGATAGATAGATAGATAGATAGATAGATAGATAGATAGATAGATAGATAGATAGATAGATAGATAGATAGATAGATAGATAGATAGATAGATAGATAGATAGATAGATAGATAGATAGATAGATAGATAGATAGATAGATAGATAGATAGATACCTTTGCTAGATCTTTCTGGAGTCGAGGCCATGCCACATTTTCCTTTAATTTCCTTATTAAGGTATTAATTGTTCGGTCAAAGACCTTCACTGTTGAATCCTAAAAGGACATCATCCGCAAAGTTGTCATGAAAACTGGTTGTCATGGATGAAATTTAATTTACATATTTCACTTATTTCATGCACATGCACTTATGGTCAACAAAACAAGCCTTTATTTGAAATAAAACAGAATAATATGTTTCAATGTCTATAGATTTATTATGCTACCTGAATTACACATACTGTAAGATTCAGGGTTATATCACAAAAAGGATGGTAAACTACTTACAGCTTTTAATACGCGGTCATAAAATTCAATCTCATTGTAGATATTGTTGTCATCCACATCTTTACAGCTGAAAAAAAGTGATATATTATTATTATTATTATTTTAGACATTTTCTTACTTGTAAATAGTGAAATACATTATGTATCTAGTTTCATTATACATTAGTTTCAGGGCCCAAAAAACACTTTATTTATCATGTAAAAATCCCAAAGCTATTCTATAGCTCAGAGGTTGCTCTTTTTGAGCTCCGGAGACTTAATGGAGGTAAGATTAACTCAGTTTCTCCTAAAATTCCTTAGGATAAATAAAACAATGCTACGTTTGTGTTTAGCAAGAGTATAAAGCTATACAATTTGATCTTTTGATCTATAAAATTGATCAATAAGAAAATTTGATCTATAAGAAAGTTCTTTAGATTGTAAATTGCTCTTCACACTATAAGAAAAAAAAAACAGTTCTTTGCAGCACTTGTGTGTAAGCAAAATTCAGAATTTGCTTTGTACTTAATCTCATTGCTGTCTGAGAATCATTTCAGTCTGAATTTCCTATGGGATATTACTGAGAAAAACTGAGAAACTCAAAAACAATCATACAAATAAATAGATATTTGATATAATAGATATTGGAAATAAGATCATTTTCTTACCTCATAATAATTTTTGTGTCCTGAATATCTACTTGAACATCTTTTGGGTTTTGAATCGCAAAGTTGATAGTGATGTACTTTTTCCGGTCGTACCACAGTGTTCTGGCTGGTTGACTAAAGAAATGAAAAGAACCAATTTAAGCAAAGTATTTCTCATTTGGTTACCCTTTAAAAACAAAACTTTCTGATCTAACATGATGAAACCATTTTGAGTCTAAGTTCAGAGTTCGTTGTGAAAATCACATGTACCCTTCGTAGAAGACATGAGCATGCGGCTTCTACCGTTTCAAATAAACATCCATGTTCACACCTACCAGTCCTCTGGTCTCACAATCTTTGGCATCTTGATTCTCGTAGATTTGAAGTAGTTTGTGTAAATGTTTTGACTGATTTTCCTTAAACGTGTAGAAAAGACTTGACTGGAGAGAGTTCAGTGTGTGGCTCGCTGGCTGAGTGATTGACTCTATTTTTAGGATGGATGGTATCAGCTGCTGGGAGAGGAACATACCACTTCACCCTCACCCCCCTTTCCTCATCCCATTTAAAGGAGGTGGTGGAACACTCGGGAAAATCACTGAAGCTTCTACCCTCACCCAGACATTAATATTCCCTTTACACAAACCCTCCCCCGGGTGAGAATCTGCTAGAACAACATGCAAACCTCAACCAATGTTTATTTGAGTCTGATGCAAACATCACAGTAGCTTAACCCTCTCAGGCTCAAATTAAGTTTTAGTAACAGGAAAAATCTGATATTTGGGGAAAATTATCATATGGGGT
The DNA here is from genome assembly GCF_964197995.2 of Scardinius erythrophthalmus. Taxonomy (NCBI): domain Eukaryota; kingdom Metazoa; phylum Chordata; class Actinopteri; order Cypriniformes; family Leuciscidae; genus Scardinius; species Scardinius erythrophthalmus. The sequence goes on from NC_138238.1 coordinate 34,132,898, forward strand.
AGTACAATAGAATCCTGACTTTTTTTTTTAGAGAGACCTTCACATGCAAGGCGTTCTGGGATGTTGCAGATTTGCAACATTGGCCCATTGTGGTAATTAGACACTGACGACTGAATATGATATGAACAATAACTTTTTATATACAACTTTTCAAACAATGTAACAAAGTGCCCCCCCCCGAGCCAACAAAGAGCCCCCCCGGAGGCAGAGGAAACCCCCAGCAGCCGACACAGACCCCCCACCCCGAGGACCCGCACCCCCACCCCCCCCCAGACGAAACACCAAGCCCAAAGCGGCACCCCGACCAGCCCATGGACAAATTCGTGCCCGAACACACCTCCCACCAATCCAACCCGCACGCAGCCACGAAGAACGGCCCAGAACCGAAAACAACCCCCTCCGAAACAGAGCAACCCACCGGTCCACACACCCCGACGACCGCAGCACGCACGCCACCGCACCGCACGCACCGGCAGACGGCAACCCGCCACGACCCAACCGCGACAGCCACGGGACGCAAGCGACCCGACAATCCGCGCACACACATCCACACGAACGACAACACCAATGCGAAGCAAAAGGGCGAGCCCGGACACGATCCACCACTCAAGGCGCGCCCAGCTCCCGAGAAAATCCGCGCCAACCGCCCAAAGGCTGAACCAGAAGAAAACCACCCCACCGCAGACGATCCCCCTCAAAGGAAAGACCGGAACGAAACAGCACACCAAGAACAAGCCGCACAAATGGGGAACCAAGGCCCCCACCCGTGCAGGTGACACCGGACCAGTCCACGACCCCGAAGCACACACCGGAAAAGGGACCGCGACCAACGAGCGCGGACCCGGCGCCGCCGGCAAAGCAACACACTGCCAACAACAACATGTTGAAAATCCAACATCCCAAATCCCCACCGAGCAGGGCACGCCCCCAAGCCACCCCGCCACGTGGCACCCCAAGAAACAGCCCCTGTCTCCTGCAAATAAACAGTAGGAAAAGAGGACGACCATCATTGGAAAATGATCCAACGTCCCATCAAGCTGCCCCACCTCCACCTCCACTTCAGAGGATCTCTGCACCATCGGTTGATGTCAGATTAGACCGATGCGATCATTTCCCCACCATGCTGAGAAACGTGGACGATGCAGACTGTGCAAGAATGGCTACACGCAAATGGCCTGCCTGAAGTGCAAAGTACTTCTGTGCTTTACAAAAGACAAAAACTGTCTCCTGGAGCACCACACGACAAAGCGACCCAGAAACACGCCCCACTCAGCGAGGACCCGAGACACCGGACCCCCAACACACTGCTACCAACAACGTGCCACTCCACCGGCAACACCAAGTCCACGCCCCCCCCCCCCCCCCAGTGCACACCCCAAAGCCACAGACCAGTCCAGCGACACCCGCATGAGCAAAGACCCCGACCCCCCACCCACGCGGCCCGCCCCCGACACACTGCCCCACTCCAATCCCTCCCCCGAAGGGGACCATCCGCCCACCAACGGAGCGCCCCCCCCCCGCCCCCCCGGCCCAACCCCCAAACAACCGGCACGGACCCCCCCAAGAACCGGACGCAACCCGAACAACGGACCGCATCCAGGCCCCCGCCCCACACCGGCACCGCCGCCCACGTGGATGCATGCACGCAGACCAACAAATCGCCCACGTCCCACGACTGCTGCAACCGGGCCGCCACCCGCCAGCGCACGCGGCACGACGGCACACGCACCACGGCCACCAAGACGCGCAAACCAATGAACCGCTCCACCCCAGAAGGGGCCGCCCCCAGCTCCGGGCCACCCCTAACAACTGCACACAAGCCAGACCGGCGAGAAACACACCCAAACACAGACCCGTCCACGAACCGATCAAAACACCACCCCGGACCCGGCACCCCGTCCGGGGGAGGCGAGAATGCAGGCCCCCGGAACGAAGAGCCCATGCCAGCCGCCGGGGGCCCCTCCCGCCCCCAAGAAAACCCCCCGCCGACCGGAGCCGGGCCCGGCCGAGGCCCACCGCCATCCGGGACCCCAGTGCCACCGCCCGCATGCATGCCACGAATTTCAACATCAAGGTGGTTGAGATTAGCTTTTGGTATTGCTGCCAGTGGCTTATCATCATCAAAGCTGGAGTCAGACTCGTATGCTTCAGGAGATTCTGATTCGCAAATGTACTCAATGACTTCCCTGGCTGAGTAAAACTTTCGTCTGCCTGCCATTACACTCTGCAAATCCTGCATAGAGAGTATTCTGTTAGGTAGTTTGCCAAAAAATGCTTTGACACAATGATCTGTACTAATAAAAGTGCCATGGAATTTAGGCTACATCAGTTTTCCTCACTGCACAGTCAAATGAACATGGTATTGTGCCATTGCTTTTGATCAAATCTGCCTCTGATTGTTTGTAACTTCACTCCAAATTATTACATTTTCCATATGATATACCCTCAGTGACACCTCAAAGTAATACGTAAACACTGGTGATAGGAAAATAACCCTAGCATAAACTGTTGCTCAAAATATAGGCAAACTAGTAGATAAAGCATGTGGTATCCAGTGGTACCTATCTGGCCACACGTTGCAAATCTGCAACGTTGAAATAGAGCTGCACCAGGGGAAAAATCCAGAAGAGATAAAATCTACTAATTGGCATTTTACTGTGTCTATATACACTTATGATTCTTCTTATGCAATTTTAGTTTCAAATTAATGGAGGTTGATAGTGATACTTGCACGAAATTGATGCCAAGAAAATCAGTTTCAGGGAACCCATGGAAACAGACATGTTGGAAGTGAGATCTACACTGCCATCTGGTGAGCAAGTGGGAAACTGTTTGTTGCTAATGGACAACCAAGTCCTGCAGTGGTACTTCTGAGTAAAAAAAACTCATAAAATATGTATCTGGAGTAATAAGGTAGTTAGATTTTAACTGTTGCAAATCAGCAACACCTGCCTTGAGAGGGTTAAGGGCTGTTTACAACTAAAAAACAAAATTGTAAGTCGATTTGGATAAAGGTGTCTGCTAAATGACTAAATGTATATGTAAAACCAGAAAACTTGTTCTCGTTCATTTACATAACAACAGCCTTTTGGGGACCTAAAAACACAAACCTTTGAAAACGGGTTTCAAATTGCTAGTTTTTGAAAATTATACTGTTATCGTCTCCGTGTAAAACTACAAAAACGTGAATTTGTGAAAACGGTGGCGTCATGCACGTTTATTACGTGTTTAGTGTATAGGCACGTATAGTGTCTTTACAAAGTGACATCGCCAACTACTGGCCTGGCAGCAGAATATAGCGTTTTTAATCATTTTTGCGGATCGTTGTGATCGTTGACAATGTTGTTGTAGCCTATGCAAGCGAACAATGCAAAGGAAAAACTTTTCTGTTTATAGTTCAGCGTTGTCGCATAAACACACCTTTAAAGCCCATACTTTTTAAAATAAAGAGCTAAAACACAATTCAGTTCAATAAACTTTACCTATATCTGTTTTCTTTTATTTGTGATCAGAATCTTGCTGATATGAAGCAGAAAGAGATGAAAGGCAGAGAGGGTGTAAATGCCTTTGAGGAAAGAGAAGTTTCCAGTTTCCCCAAGAACTGATGTTAATGAATCTAGTCATAAATGTAATTGATAATGGTCTCAAAGTGGGGGTCCTACAGCGCCATCTGTAGAGATTGTGTGCATTGTCAATATTTTGCAATGTTAAATGTATATCATTTTTAACTTAGGCTACATTTTTCAATAGAGTGACAGTAGCTTAGCAGGTAACTAAAGGTAGGCTAGCGGCACTATATATTTTCAGCAGCATGTCAATAACTTATTTATTTATTTATTTATTAACTTATTAAATATATTGATTTTACTAACTTAACTACATTCAAATAGTGAGACAGAGAAGCTGCTCTTTTCAAAACAGTGTACTTTTTTCCACAAAGCTACTATTTTATTTATTAAGGATCGTAGTTGATCTGTGAAGGGATTCGTTGATTAATTTAAGAATGTTATGTTTTTGACATATTCTTAAATGTGGAAAAGGGGATTTTACCTCAGCAGAATGCATCCTAAATTTAGGTTACAATGATTGCTCTGGGTTTGTAAAGATGAAATTTACCTAGAAGTCAAAGCTACAATAAAATATAATCAAAATTAACATAATTTAAATTGACGTATAAAAGAAAAAAAGATCGTAGTTTATGTTATCTGCACCAATTTTTTCAAACATAAAAAAAAATAACATTTGACATTCCTCACATTGGTCGGCGCTTCAGCGTCGCCATGTTTTTCGTTTCTACGTCACTTCCGCTGTGATCCTGTGTGGCGCGAGTCGCGAGAGAGTGAACAATTGGCGAGAACAGAAACACACAAACTTATGAACACATTGCTGCTGTATTATATCAGATAGCACAGAACAAATATACCCGTTTGACAAACCTGTAAAAAGGACAGCGTTTGGATTTATCAGACGCAACATGCCGCGGAGAAAGGTGAGAGAAGATGCGAGAATTGCCCGGTCGCCTCAGCGCGGGCTAAATGCTAAGCTCAATGTTTATTTACATTCTCGGACAAAAATAGTGTGTTTTCAATTACTTTATTGAAACTTTTTGTCAACGCTATTAGCGGCTAACATTTTATCGCATGAGAATTGATAAATGCTGAAGTGCCGCCGAAATGGTAGTTATGTTTTAAAACTGATAATGAAGCTAGTTAGCAATTTGGCTTTAAAACACAACCCAGACTGTATAATAATAGTAAAATGTTTCCGTTTGACTGTTGTGCTATATGTATGTTGTTGTTTGTGTCTATAATTCTTATTTTTATTCAGACCTGTTTACACGTGCATGGTGGTGTAACTGTGTTGACACCATGTTTGCAGAGAACAGCAGGCAGTAGTTCAGAAGGGACTGCTGATTCTGATGACTCTGGAGATCATGAGAAGACTGACAGCTCTCATAGTGAAGCCAATCAGCGCAATAACACCCGTATGACCCGAGCATCACTGCGCCTGAGCCAGAGCTCTCAAGGTATAAACACACAGCTGATGATACATTAGTTTCTCATGCAGTATGTGCCAGTTTATGGGTTATCAAACTTAAGTGCGAACCTGGTGCGCATCAAACAAGTGGACTCTGGTGTGGTTGGGCTGAAATAAAAATGCAACAAAGACATCTAAACAAACCAAAAACAGGACGTGATCTCTCAAAATGCGACCCTTAAAAAGAAAGTACTCAAGGATACCTGTTTTTTCCTCATCATAGTTGCGTAGTTGCCCATTACAGTTTGATACAGGTGTCGGAACTGCATCTTCTTGCTGCAGATCTTCATTTGTGTGTGACAGAGGAATTCCTGGTGCTGTTTTGACTCCTTTACACACTTTCTAAGCTGGCTGTGAGTTCACAGTTGGTAAAAAACACCGCCATATGTACATACATACAACGAGCGCATTTAGCACACAGTATAATTTTGGTTTCTTTATGTTCGGGAGGTTCCGTTACAAAATATTCGCCATAAAAGCAGTTTCTTTGTTTTGTATCTTTAGGTTCGGTGTTAAAAATGACAGTGTGAATGTTAAGCGAACCTGGATTAAATGCATTATTTTCTTTTTTGGTCAAGTGTGAACACCCTTTGAGTCACTTTGGATAAACGTGTACTGTATGCTTTTCATTAATAGATGTAATTACAAATGTATTGTTAGTTTAAAGTTACTTTAGAAAGTACTAGTTCAGGCATTTCACCAGGAATCCCCGTAATCGGAAATTTAGCATGACAGCAAAATATTTACCAACACACATTTTGCATGTAGGTTCGCTGCGCTGACCAACAGAAAACTGCTAGATTATTCTTCAATTAATTCGAAATCCTGTAATTTATTCCCAAAAATATAATTATAAACATCAAAATATAAATTGCAGACAGCTTTTCAATTTTTTTGATAAAATCAAAAAAGGAACCAAATCACTATCATAGGTGAAAATAAATTAAGAAAAACAAAAAGCAGTGTTAAGTGTTAAATGGTATGGCACTATATTCTTCAAGGACATTTTTCCTCTAAATATATTTTGTTATAATTATTAAAAGTTACTTATTATTTTTACTTATATTATTCCCTGCTGCAAAGCTTTATGTGTTCTATTTATTACCTATACATATGTTTATAAGAAGTTAATTCTGTTCCTGATCTAGATGCTCCTCCGGATGTGAAGCAAGCAGCAGAGAGAGACGAGTCTCCCCCCAGGACGCCCACAGGAAACGCACCCTCATCCGAATCAGACATCGACATATCCAGCCCCAATGCATCCCACGATGAGAGCGTGACTAAAGACCAAAAAGACTCTGGCAGCGATCCCTCCCATCGTCCAAAACGCCGCCGCTTTCATGAGAGCTACAACTTCAATATGAAGTGCCCCACACCTGGGTGCAATTCTCTGGGTAATTGCTCTTCAAATTAATTTCCTTTTGCATTTGCTTAATAATCAAATTCAGTGCCAATGGTTTACAAGGGCTTAATTGGAAAAAAACAATGTTCGCAGTGTTTTAAAACATTTCAAATTTCACTGGATTGTTTATAGTTAAATTTAAAGTGTAAGTTGCAGGTTAAATTTTTCACGAAGATAATGCAATGTGTTTATTAAACATAAAGATAAGAACCGCCCACCATTGTTTTTTATACCAAAATGCTGATATAATATGAAAAGTTGGCACTTTTAACTGTGGTTTTAACCGCTCCCGCTACCTTCCACTAGATGGGGCGTGACGTCATATGAGGAACTCACTAGTAGAGTTACCGTACGCTTGCAGCTATATGCCTTACATAACTGCAGAAAAGTTGGTTGTATGTTTTATTTGATAAAAAAAATATGGATAAAATAACTCCACTGTAAACATACTCGTGTGTGCTGACTTCAAGGGGACCGTGATCCTGCCTGAAATGAGAATAAGCTATTCGCAAAACTAACGGGTTCAGGCACGTCAGATCAGCCGGTCGCAGGTCGAGCTGTTCCACTAAACTCCAAAACGCGTTCACCTCACGGCAGCACACACTCTCCACTGCTGATAGCCCACACAAACACAGTGATGGGGACATCGATCTCTCTTTTTCTTTTCTGACAATAAACATCGCTAATTAAATCGTGAGAAATTGATAACGCGTGGATTGAGGAAGGGTATTACATGACGTTTGAGGCGGCGATGAGACTAGCGATTGATGCCTGTGCAGTGTGTGCATCTCTACAGCTCTGATTTGGACTGACTTACTGTAAGTAAATAATGTATTCAGTTCAGTCGTTGTCCCTCCTTGCTATTCTACATGACGGCAATATTTTGAAAAGACTTGCTTGTTCCGTTATATTATCCGGGTTAAGTTTGCACCAGGCTAGACTATAACGTAGCTAACGTTACTCACCAGGACACTTGGCCAACCCTCCACTAATTCTCCTCACACCAAGCATTAATAACTCTTTGAGTGTCATGGCTGCCCTCTCTCACGCCTGACCAGTTAAAAATTGTAGGGCTGTGGTCCATAAAGAATTTGATGGTTTCCCACTTCCTCAGTCGTTCTCCAATAGCCTTAATACAGTAGGAATCTAGCAGAGTATGGGTTGCGAGTTCCTCTTGTGACGTCATCACCCAGTAACTGAAAAAACACGCTACCGTTGAAGAAACCCCAATAAATGTTATTTTAACGCATTTTAAGACAGAAATAATTAAATATATACATATAGAGCACTTTAATTTACACATTAATTGACTGTGGTAGTTAACCTGCAACTTACACTTTAAAGCTAAAAACTGTATGTTTTTTTGAATTTCTTTTATACAGGACATTTAACAGGGAAACATGAGCGACATTTCTCCATATCAGGATGCCCTCTCTACCATAACTTGTCAGCAGATGAGTGCAAGGTGTGTTTAGCCTAAAGTATACTTGGTTATTTGCTATTATTAAATTGTATCTTTTGGTTACTATCTTGGATTGAATGAGATATGATTTCAGTGACTGCTAAATTGCAATGATCATTTAGCGTAAGCATGTGTGCTTTATCCTTTTCTAAATTGTTTAGCACTTTTTCTGTTGTTTATCTTTGTGTGCTTTTCATCTCGATCAGGTGAAAGCCATCGAACGTGAGAAACAAGAGGAAGAGCGCAGTCAGGGGCAGAACGAGGAGAACAGACATGCTACTCGACATCAGGTTCTCACCAAACAGATGTTCACTCAACACTAAACAAACATCACACCAGCGTGTTAATGCCTCTTAAGTGCATGCATGCTTTTGTACAAAAAAAGAGACACTTGCATGAAGTCCTAACGTCAGCAGCGTGTAGCCTTCGATTTTTAAGATGAGATGTGATTGTTTGCAAGCCATAAATTCTGTGGTAACCACAGTGAAGTTATGACTGATGAGCTATGCATGAAGAGCATTATCTGGATGAGACACAAAGTTCCTTTTAGTAAAAGTGTGATGTAATTAATTTGCATCGCTTTTCTACAGGCTCCAACTCCAAGACAGGTTCGATATAAAGAGAAGGTCATGGAGATTAGGAAGAGGAGGGATTCTGGCCTGACAAAAGACCAAAAAGAAAAGTACATGGTAATAGTGTTCTCTCAACGATTTTCTGAAATATTTGTATATTAATGTTTTTGTGTAGTCATATAAGCTTAAAAGTGCTGCAGTGATGACGTATTTTAATAGGCCAGCTCGAACGTTTCGAATTTTCAAGGATTTTTCCATTGGCTTTTAGATAATTGCAGAAAATAAGCTCTGGAAAAAACTAAAAAATTTTAACTTATGAATTTTGAATTTTTTTTTTTTAATTTATAATGTATATATAAATTTCAGGCATCAGCGAGCCGCTATCGATATGCAGTGTATTTTTGATTACACTTTTGTGATCATGAGTAATCTGTACAGAAAGTGGCAGTACTCAACACACATTTACAAGTTAAGATATTTTTCAATGATTTTAAGTCATCTGTCCTTACTCTGGTCATGGAGCAAAGCAGACGCTTTGCTTATAATTGTGTTGTCCATTGTCCAACTGAACTAAATGGTTTTTATATCTATAAAAAAGCTAAATGACAGTGGGGGGCGTTGCCGCAGTGGGGAAGGAATGTGATTGGTGTTCGGCCAAACACTGTAATACTACTGCAGCAAGCCTATGGGGTATAATTGTTTATGATGTTTATGTATGTGATTCAACTACATCTGTTCATATTTGATGTATCAGGAGCACAGACAGATACATGGCACCACTCGAGAACCACTGCTGGAGAACATTACCAGTGATTATGATCTGGAGCTCTTCAGAAAAGCTCAGGCCCGCGCATCAGAGGATCTGGTATGATTACACATTCCTCGCACGTCACACTTGAAACTGTAAACTCTACCCCTTGGCTTGCATCCCATCAAATTGTAAATAAATTAAGAAAATAATCAGTTGAGATGTAATTTTCAAGTATTTATTAACTGACATTACAATGTGGTTATGTAATATATAAAACACTTTTTGTTGAATTTAGCAAAAATGACTATATGATGGTATACTGTATCTGTGATATAAAATTACTTGTGCTGTGATTAATACCAAAGTTCTTCTGTTACTTTAGCTGAATTGGCTGTATGTATAAATTTGATGTCCAATGTTTTTGGTGTTTGCAGGAGAAACTGCGTCTGCAGGGTCAGATCACAGAGGGCAGTAACATGATCAAGACCATCTTGTTTGGCCGTTATGAGCTAGACACTTGGTACCACTCTCCCTACCCTGAGGAGTACGCCCGTCTGGGGCGTCTGTACGTCTGTGAGTTCTGCCTCAAATACATGAAGAGCCAGACCATCCTGCGCAGACATATGGTATGAAATCTACCTTCCTACCTGCTAAATATATTTGAAAGGAAAGTTAAGTTTGACATTTTCACTCCTATGGGGTATATGCAGGCCAAATGTGTGTGGAAACACCCTCCTGGTGATGAAGTCTACAGAAAAGGTGCCATCTCTGTGTTTGAGGTTGATGGGAAAAAGAACAAGGTGAGGAATTGATGTTAAATGCACTCATTGTTCATTGTTGTATTTATGCAAAGGGGTTCTGGATGTGTTTGTAGCTTTGTGAAATAGACCATTTCCCCTCTTATATGAAATTCTCGTCTGTTGATGAGTGTTGTTTGCTACATATGAAACTGATATTTTCTATACCTTTCCTAACAGATCTATTGCCAGAACCTCTGTTTGCTGGCCAAGCTGTTCCTGGACCATAAAACACTGTACTATGATGTGGAGCCTTTCCTGTTTTATGTCATGACTGAAGCTGATAACACAGGCTGTCACCTCGTGGGATATTTCTCAAAGGTAATGTGGTGCTGGAGTCAGCGTATAGTGACTTGCTTGATCTAAAATGCACAATAACATAATCACTTAACACATTTGCATTTATGGCCAGTGTCCTACTATCCATTTTTTTTTTTAGTGATTTTCAGTCATGAGCCTCATTCACATAGACTGAAGTCTTTGCTGAGGTAAAGGTCCTCTCCTCTTAGAACATCAGAATTGCTTGAAAAGATTTAAAGCCAGTCGGTGAGGTGTACTCTTGTGGCGTTGGCCACGACCAGTGAACTGCTTCACATTTAATAACTGACTAGTCAAGGGTTTAAAACCTCCAATCAGAGCTTTTCTGGCTTTTTCAGCTTTTAAAGTTTTACGATTTTACCAGATTTCATAATGTAAAGAGTGTGTAAATACATATGACAAATATCAAATCAGGTAACTGGATGAGGTAAAATAAACCCTGCGTACAAGTTGACATTCTCTTGCTTTGTGCTTGCGTGAAAGTGCAATAATGTTCAAGAAAGTTCTCAAATGAGAACAATTGTGATTTATCTCAATTTATAATTTGAGCAAAATAATCGTATCTCTTTATTCATTATCGGTTAGCCCCATAATTTATACACATATAAATTAAAGCAGAGGCAAAAACAACTTTATGAATGTCCTTTTTTCTCAATGAAATGGTGGATGAACTTTCCACAACCATGAAGGGACAAACACACAGAACACGCATTCAAAAGTCTCTGTCTGTCATCCCTCTTCCATTCTTAATCTGTTAGTTTTACAGACTTCTGAATGGATTCAGCAAAAACTCTTGGTAGCTGTAACAAATTTGACTAAACTAAAGTGGTTAGTGGGATGCTGCTTTAAACTAGGGATTGATTTGACAACAATTGATTTCATTTCTCTGTTTTCATCTGTATGTTTTGTTCTAAATATGTGAGTAAGGATCGACTGGTTTAGAGTGCCAATCCACGGGGGTTAATTAATTGAAGTTTTTATTTTAAAGAAATCAAAATCTGAACCAGGCTAAAGTGTTTTGTGGGGGTACTAACCTGAAGAGCACTTCACCCTAATTGTGTGCTGAAAGTCTCATAAATCAGCAGAACATGCAAATATAGTGCTACGTTTATTTGCATGTTAATTGTGAAAAATGTTAACCTGTAGTGTCTTTGAAGCCTTTTCCTGTATCGTAACATTGTCAGGAGAGTTTTCATAATTGCTGCTTTTTATTTCCATAGGAGAAGAACTCGTTCCTGAATTACAATGTGTCTTGTATCCTGACTATGCCACAGTACATGAGACAGGGCTATGGCAAGATGCTGATTGATTTTAGTGAGTACCTGTGATACATCCCTGTCTTTTTTTAGAGCTGGGCGAAATGGCCAAAAAACACTTTGCTTTTCATTTATTATTTTAAAACAAGTGAACAGTCAGTAATAAAATAAGAACAAATACACAAAATAAAAGCAGAGATGAATACTAAATAAAGTTACAAAGTCTAACAGTAGTATTCAGGTACAGAAATGAATAATTTAGCCTCAATGTAAAATAACACTTTTTTTTATAGTTTAATCTTTGTTAAAGCTGTATTTTGTGGTTTTATTAATATTAATCACACGGACAACAGTTGGAATTTTAGCTGTGTGCTGTCACTTAAGACCGAATGCACGGACCGAAAAAACCGACAAACATTCGATTTCTTTCTCAACTGTTCACTTATGACAGAAACGAGAGGATAATTGCAGAGATGGGTATTTTGACACAATTTTGTGTTTATGTGTCCGTTCAAGGGCAAGGAAACGCGAACGAGGAATCAATTCGGTGTTTGAACGCTGTCTGAAACACGCATATCTCTCTCTCTCTCTCTCTCTCTCTTTCTCTCTCTGCGCGCACGCTTCGGATGCGATTCCTATAGCTCTGAGTGTGCGCACTGATAACTTGCAAGTCCTGATTTTCGTCTCTTCTTCTGCGTTTAAAATTGTTTGAATTTGTAAATTGCCAAGGGTAAACACATCCAAATATAAACTTAAATTTAGCAGTTAATCCGCGAATCACATGTGTTCCGAACCATGGGGTCTGATCCATCCGGATCAATTGCGATCCGTTCCACCCCTAGCTGGTAAGAGGACACATTCAATTATCTGAGCTTATGTTAGCCTACATTTGATTAACTTGTAGGTTTCAAATTTGACATAGGGCACATTTAATGTACAACAACAAATGTTTTAGCAAAATTTATATTTTAGTCAGAATTATTGCCCTCCTATTAAATTGCGCTCCATCTATTTGCGTGCATGTGCAAGGCGGCGCTCATTCACTGAAGTCTGTGAAGTTTAGCGGAGACTTGCTTGCATAAGGCTCGCCCACTTCTGACAGCAAAATGGAAATATTTGCAAGAATTTCTAACATTTACAGATGGAAAATATACCTGTGAAATGTAAGTTATGCACTGAGGAAAACACATCTCAAACTTATTAAACAGCGTAAATATCTGTCAGAGCACCTGACAGGGCAAGCCTGCTTTAAACAAATGTGCGTTAACTACATCTGAGTTATTTTAAAGCCCGTAATATAAAGCATATCTCATGTCTTTCCGCACAGCAGCTCACTTATGTCCTCCACTATTTTTCAGATGCGCTTGTAATATGGTATTGCCTCATCCTGTATTGTTTTTAAGATATATTTTTACATCGTACAAACTCGATATACCGCCTCAGCCCTATCTGTTATACTGGTATTTGTACGAGTTTGCGATTAAGTGCGACAAAGACCTTTATGGATTGAGTGCTGGACATAAAAACTATTGTATGATACTTTTATCATCATCATATTGTCATACAGAGTTGTAATGCCATTACATCTGGATGCTGTTATTCCTCAACACATGCATCACATTGTTTGTTTGGCATGGTTCTAGGTTACCTGCTGTCGAAGGTTGAAGAGAAGGTTGGTTCTCCTGAGCGCCCTCTCTCAGATTTGGGCCTCATCAGTTATCGCAGCTATTGGAAGGAAGTTCTGCTGCGCTACATGTGCAATTTTAAGGGCAAAGAGATCTCCATTAAGGGTAAGAAAAGTTTGTAGGCATGTTCACTATGGCATCCCTGTAAAATCCATGCAGGATTAGCATTGTTTCTTGTTTTCTCCTGTTCAGAGATCAGCCAAGAGACCGCAGTGAACCCTGTGGACATTGTCAGTACGCTGCAGTCACTTCAGATGCTCAAGTACTGGAAGGGGAAGCATCTGGTCTTGAAGCGACAGGTATCAGGAAATTCCTTTTTTCTTTTTCCTTTTTTTAAAAACACATTTACTGACTACATGTTTTATAAATTTGTTTATGATAGGGCTGCTATTTTCAAAGAAGGTTGATGATGATTAATCTTTCAATTATATCTATTCAATTAAAAAAATTAAGCGATTTTATATCTAAAAAAAATTGTATATAAAAGTTCAACAAATAATTTATCAAAAGGAATATTTTAGACTAAATTATTGTTCACATGCATGCAAGTAGAGATGAAACGCAATGAAAAATTTCATATCACTATTATAGTGACCAAAATAATCATGGTTATGAACTGGAAAAGTTGTCGAAAACCAACAAACAAATAACATTAGCTATGCACTTTTTATTGCATTAACATTAAATTAATAACTAAGAACGATGGACAGATTTTTAATGTACTAAAAATGTTAGTTGGGTGACTTAAAATTTAACTTTATCTACTCATTTAACACATGCTAAATGTTCAAATAAAGGTTTGGCAGAATTTTTTTTTTTTTTTTTTAAATGATAAACCTCACATTTCAGCCTATTTCATCAGGCATTACACAGAGGAATGTAGGATAATATAAAAATCTGTCGGTTCCCCTTTCCTACAATCATTCATTCATTCATTCATATGTTATTTCATATAATTGCTCCCCGCGCTCTGCTTTCCGTCATGTTTTCACACAAAAGGAAACCTACGCAGCATGGGCCGGTTGCTCTACTTTGATTAATTATGATTTGATTAATCTTGCTTTTAGAACAAGCTTTTTTTGTGATTTTGAAAAGGTAATTTTACAGGAAGATTACTTACTGTATGTGCTGAGGGAAACACCTCAAGCTCACAAAACTGCACAATCTGTCAAAACACCTGGCAACGCAAGTTACTCAGTTAATCAGTACGTTTTAAGGTACAATGTAGATGTATGGTTATAAGTAAATTACGTATCCACTGCTGCCTTTTTCCCCACAAGTTTAACAGGATTTGTGTTAGCCATTTTGTTTTTTTTTCTGTGACAAACAGTGATTCTTTTTTTGTTTTGTTTCTGAATGGCACAGGACCTGATTGATGAGTGGAAGGCCAAAGAGACCAAAAGGGGCAACAACAACAAAACCATTGATCCCAGCTCTCTGAAATGGACCCCTCCCAAAGGAACCTAATGGACTTACGTTACATTTCATACTTAACTGCCGTTAAATATTTTTATGACTCCATCAGTAATGGCTTTTGCAATGGCTTCAGCTGTTACTGTCATTTTTGTCTCTTTTATGTGCTCTTTGTAACTTCTGGAATCTCTCACTTTTGTTTTATACAGTGCTATTTATTTTTTTGATGTCTCTGGCCAAAGTATTTTCTTTGCCCCAACATATATTTTAAAATTAGAAGTATTTTGAGTTTTTAAAAGCAAAAAAAATGTTTATCAATAGAATGTAAAAAGAAAATGGGGCCTTACAAAAAAAAAAAAAAAAACCTTTAGATTTACATTGATAACTCATTCTTAATTTTCTTCAAACATTGTTTTTTGGTTTATTTGTGAAAATGGTTTCATGTAAATCAGAACCGGGAAAAAAAAGAACGGTCATTTTTGATAAATACTTTTATTATGTCACATTTGATATATTAGGCAAGACATTTACTTGCTTAAAAATGCTCACAGATGATGTTCTCATTAAGTGTAATGTTGGTTCCAGTGAAGAGTGAAGAATAATTGTATACTGATACACCGAGGCCAGTGAAGTCTGTAATACAGCATTGGAAAATGTCAGTAGTACTGCAGTCTGTCCCATTCCTCTTGAAGATCTGCTGTGTGAAGAACATGATTTCAGATTTATAAACTGCTGGTTCATTTTATCATTTTTGCATAAATGCAGTTCTGATAACCGTGTTGTACCTGTTTGTTTGTTCAAATCTGCAGATTTGTCCATTGATGTACTGGTCTCTGGGATTGTTCTTGTGACAGCACCTACAGATTAATATAATCAATTTTACGCCAGGTATAAACCTATGCAGCGTAGAACCAACAGTACTAAATTAAACATCATATTGCTGGTGTAAGCAGAGCTATGTAAAGCCATACCGTCTAAAGATCTCTTGCCCATGAGTCCCACAAACATGTCCCCCTTATGCCCTTTGAGGAAACAATGCAAGTTTCTTTTAACCAAATTTAGACAATGGCCAAAATGAATCTGTTGAGATGTAAATATGCTATACGATTTAGCAGTTTTTAATTCAGATATGTGCGTTTACTCACTTCTTCGTTCCATTTTCACAGGCTGGAGAACTCCTAGGAAATAAGATTATGTATATATAATGAAGTCAAAAATGCAATCTAATTTTTTGTATGGGTTTTTATTTATTTATTTTATTACAAATTGTTGCCAGCATTGCTTGGGTACAAAAAATAATTTGACAAGGCCTAAAATACTGCATTAGAAAGTTAAATATTCAAAACCTAATTAGCTGTTAAAAAGTCATTTTAAATTAGACTCCACAGTATTCTTTTGTAATAATTACAATACAACATATATTTCAAATTGCTAGTATAATTTGAGTAAAACATTTAATCCCAGAGCCAACAAAAGCAAATCTGAAGTCTTACCGGAGCGCTTTCCCATTAACCCATAAAACGGATGAGATTTGGATCTCTTTAGTAGACTGGCTAGTGTCTCCTCCACTGGTTCATCCTGTGTTAACAACCAAACCATTTTGATAGTGGATGTGAAAGGAACATTGCATATCCTTTTAGTTTTAGATGAAAAATAAAACATTCTTTTAGCACCAACATTTGTAATGGATATAATACAGACTCATTTATTCATCATAACCGCAATGATTACTTAAATGAACAATCTGCTTTAAATAAATGTATGCAGAAATCATTACTCACCTCCCAATTATCTGACATCCAGTGGTCTCTGTTTAGAGTGAAAGACAATCCTTCAACACTGTAGGCAAGAGCAAGTATGGTGAGCATTAATGCTGAGAGTTTACAAATCTCCATAAGGACCAAAAATGTGGAATTACAAGTATTATATATATGTTTAAAAAAAACACTGAAAATGATCAAAATACAAAAGAAAACTTTCTCAAATAATAGATTTTTTCCCCGTCGCTATAGTCTGTCCAGCTGGCAGGAGGGTCTGCTGAAATCAGAGGTGTTTTCTGTTAGTGGTGGCTGCATTTATATCCATACGCCTGCCAATCCCCTCCCAAAATCACGTCACCACCACCCCTCTGCCATAACCAATTCAATACCACTTTAAAAAAGGTATAAAAAATAAATACCACTTGACTTAAATAATAAGTGACTCCATTTTTGATCCACGATTAATCAACGCATCACACGTCAATGAAAATGCAAAATAATTCATGACACAATGTTTGATTTTTTTTAAATGTTATTTAATCCATTATTAAGTCCTTTTATGGAGGTAGGGAATCATGGATATAAGATGTACAATATTGCATTACTCCCTTAAACAAAACTAATTGCATTAGTTTTTTTTTTATGGAAAGAAATGAGTTGCGTTACTTTTGCATTACTTTTTTCTCACCTGGGCTTGGCTTACTTGTTTTTGTGTTTTAATAACAAAAATGTTTTGGCAGATTTATAGGCCCTTTCGCACCCGAAATGAACAAGCCTCAGGCTGAAGGAAATGCAAATTCACTCCTGTACAGTAGAGGGCACCGCTCAAACAAACAAAAATAAATAAAAATAAACACAAATGTGATTTTTATCAAAGTCAATTTTCCTTAGGTTGAGTCGGATCATCGAAGTTCAGCAAATACATTGGTTAATAAAGTGAGACTAAATACATAAATTATATTTGTGCTATTTTACATTTGTTTTTATTCATTTTGAGGAATACTGAATCTGTTTTTGTTTAGTTGAGTAAATGCCTGCTCACATTTAGTCTAGAATAACCGTCATGTTATCACAGCACACACAACCGCACTTAGTCCCGATTCCTCTCAAAATGTGGACGGACAGCTGTCAGTCAATGGGAAAACAAAGTAACTTGGGTTACTTATTTGAAAAAGTAACTCAGATATTTTGTTGTAATTTTAAAAATAATACGTTACTATACTAATTACTTGAAAAAAGTAATCTGATTACATCGCTCACGTTACTGGTAATGCGATACTTACCCCCAACATTTATGACTTCATAATTAATAAGTGCACTGTGGGATAAACATACAAAGCTTATAATTATATTTCTGACACTTTGTTTCCTGAGCTAAACAAATTGACTAAGGTGTCTATGAGACTGTAACAGGGCTTGGCAAACAATCCTTTCTGTTGCGCAAGTAGTGTTGACTAAATCACTAAGTACTTAATCGTTCAGTAAGCTCTTTTCACATATAAGATCCATGTAAGCAAAAGCCCATTGCTTTCAAATGAGCCTGGGTTTACAAAATCAGTAAACTCAAATTGTTCAAGGAATTGTTTGAGTAGCTACTGCAACTTGTTATACCACTTAGTAGTTGAAAAGTGATTTAAATGAAGTATTCTGCTGAAAAGTGATTCAGGTGGTTTAAAGTGTCAGTCCTATGCATCATCATTTGGCTTTGTTTAAATGATTCAGGTTCATGTGCACGTGGAATAATATCTTCTGGACAGTGTCTGTTATGAAACTCACTTTTTGATTGCAAACCACTAGAACAAGACCGTTTTAGATCATGGATTCATGCTGAGGGTCAACCTTTTCTTCATACGTATGTCTCTATACAATGCATATAATGGTATCAAAATTAAAAGTGAGGATTTGATTAAGTCAATGTCTGAGCAGCATCCTTCCAGAACGCATTCATTGTTTCTTTGAAGCAATTTAAATGTACTTATAAAGTACTTCAAAAGATTGATGCATTGTTTGTGTTCATCTGACAATTAGATTTGAAAATTGTTTTTTAAATTCCAAATGACTAACATATCAGGCATCGCAAAAACACCTCTCACTGAAACCTAGATGACACACCGTATTTGTGCTCTTTGATCTCACCACAGGTGCTTAACAAAGCAAGAAACCAATTTTCGATAATTTCACCTGAACGCCACTCATGCGCTTCCAAGCCCACATAGGTCTAACATTGAGTGCTGAATCAAAAAGAATCAGAGGCTCTTCATTTGCATATGAAAACTGCTTCATTCAATGGGGTCCGACAAGGCTGACACCATATTACCATGTTATACTCAGGGTTATAGGATGGAATATACCATCGAAACGATCACCATTACGACATGCACACTCAAAAGAATTAGGCCTAAATTTAAGATGAATGATTTGAACCGCATATAAAACGTCCATCCATTGCATGTTTTAACATGTTAGTTTAGTAAGTTGATCAACTTGATAATGAAATGGGTAAGATTTCTGTAATAGTACTAATAAACTGAATGTGTGTTAAATACACAATAACCAGGTTTACATGTTTATCATCAGTAAATCCAATTGATTTCAATCTCATACATTTTAACTAATTGCATATTGCTTGTTCCACAGCTAGCCATATTTCAACCATGTTCATACTATTTAACTGAATAATTTTAATTGATTTCACAAAGATTTATGTAAATTCTAAGCAATTTTTAATAAATGCATTTTGTAAATAAATAAAAGAAATAAATTGTTATTAGCGACACTGGTGGCCGACAAGTGAACTGCTCGCACTCGTGCACGCGTAAAGTAACAAGAGACTGAACGTCAACGTGCTTCAATGTCCCGCCCCGATGTATTCACAGCAGTTATTTTTCGTTCTTTGCTTAAAAGTAAAAATAAGTTGAAAACAGCCTACCTTTGAGTTTGCTGTGATATACATCCCGACGCTGCAGAGAGTGACGTTTAGATGAGTGCTGTGGCTTCACACAACAAAAATGCAGCAGCAAAAAAGCAGCCGTTAAGAAAGCATATGATCTGACTGCACCACCGCTGCAATTTACTGGCTTCTATCGACAGATGAGGTAAGAAAACTTACACTGTTATAGTTTTATTACAAAGTAGGCCTAGGCTATATTTGAGAATATATAGATAGATTATATATGTGTGAGTTTGAATTAATCCCTTTATTTACACGCAAATTGACATTACAGTAGCTTTCAGCATATTCATATTCACCTGAATATTTTATGTGTCCATTTCATGTGTCATAGAACGAGAGGCTCTCAGGAGCATCCTTTTGATTTTCCCTCCAAAAACGTCCCGAATCCTTCACATAAAAATCAGTCTACAGGCTTCACAGGCTCCATCCGAAATCGCATACTTCCCTACTAGTAGGTGAAAAACAGTATGTTCAAATTCAAATTCATGTTCAAAATAACAGTAGCCTACTCATATAGGCAAAGAGAGTATGATACCTGGATGACCTACTACTTCCGGGCAAGATTCTGAAGTTCATGAACACTTTCCCATGAGGCCACTGGAGAGGATTTGTGAATGGCAGTGACTGGACCCTTTTCATATTTCCTGGTTTCTCAGAAGCGGAAGTCATCAGTTGGGCATACTTCTATAGCGGTGAATGAGACTAAATATATTTGTTTGTGTTCCCATTTGCTCAAACATGGCGAATGCAGCACGTCCAGATTACATTCATTCTACACACATTCATACTATGTAGAACATACTTTTTAGCAGTCATGAAATAATTACTTATTCAAAATAATATCTACTCAAGAGAGTATGCGATTTCGCACACAGCCGCCAACGCTAGGAAGTCGGGAAAGGATCTCGTTTTTAAGTTTTGTGACAAGCTGTTCGCACATTAGCAATCAAGTGTGATTAATACTTACATAGCCCCTTTAAGCTTACTATTTTATGTTAAAATAGTGTAATTAAATGGATGGATACTTTATATGCACTTCAAATATATAATGCATAAAGGATTCAGTATTTTTTGAGTGCATTAACCTGTAGGCTACATTTATAATTTTATAACACTGTTAAAGTAAATGAAATGCTTCATGCTATAGTAATCCTTAAACACGTTTTGAGGTCAGCTTTTCCGCTCTCTTGAGGAGTGTCGTGTGCTCTTGGTGGGAAATCGTGAATGGGAATCTGTGTCTTGATTGCATCTACTTTGACCCCATGACATTTCCTGGAGGTCTTTCAATTTCTTTTGTACATCATCTGATTGCCGATATTGTTGCTTTTAATAGATGTGAGGAGACAATCTTTGCCTTTGTAGCTGTAGTTCAACTTGTCCTGTAATTTTCAAGGACTTTTTCCCCCCAAATCAGACAGTTGTATCTGAATGCATTGCAGGTCCAGGTTTGCATTGATAGGAGTGGAACAGTGTGTGCTGGAACATGTTTTTATCATCCTTTAAAATGGATCATGTTCAATTTCTATGAGACTGAAAGTCATCCAAAACTTTAAGAATGTACGAGCACAGTTCAATCAGAATATCTTCTGTTGACTCAATGATTTGAGTGTCGACTTGCAAATGTAATTCAAATTTCTTTGAAATATGACGTTTGTTCATTACCGTTCATGGGGTTTTCAGGGAAATAATGAGTTACAGTCAGCTAAACAATCCAATAGGAAAGTAAAATCACAAATGAAAGTGATAAAACTATTTTAGCACATTTGATACAGACCTCTAATTGTACTATCTGATTGGTAGTTTATACTTTTTTAGCAAGTAAAAAGTACTTTAGTATAATTGTAAAAAGGTCCACCTTCAGGTCGTGGTACACGTGTCTTTTTGCTGTGGATTTTTTACTGATTTCGAAGTAAATGTAAGAGTACATTTTATACTGATTGTATTTCAAGGTGAACACTTATTGGACTGGGTTTACTTGATTATCCATACATCCTTTTTTCTTTTTAGAAAAATCATGTTAAAATGTGAGTATCAGATATGATACATCAGGCTTTTCTCAGTCATCATTGAATTGCGTTGCATTCTAAGGTTTGCCTCCATAAAATTACAGAGCTTTAATCATAAAACTAAGCATTTAAATAACATCTTGCTAAGACATTATTGGGAGACAGAGAGTGCATTTTATAAAGGTAGCCTGCTATACTGTTAAAAATTGCCTATATTACAAGATATCATAATTTCATCTTACGTTTTGCCCATATAAATGTCAGCAACAACATCAATGTTTATATATTTTTTTCTCTTTAAGTATGAGCTCCATATGTTCTCCTATGTCAGCATTATGCGCCATAAAAGCCTGAAGAATCAAATATGATACTCAGGATAGACTGTATGTGATGACATATATTTAAAAAAGCAAGAGGATGGACGTGTTAGACATGTTTACAGACTGTGTCTATGCAGAATAAGGACTGTGTAGGCAGGCTTTCGGCTCTCCAAACGTCTCCTTTCTTGTTAAAGGACTCTGTTAAATCATTGTGCTCTAATCCTGTGATGACAGATTCACCGTCAGATTGGCTAAATGCCAGTCTGCGTATGAGAACAGTCATTGAGAACACTCCATTTAATGTCCTTTTAAATTTCAAGTCTTATTACTTTAATTGTAGCAAATTAAGTCTGCGATCACAGACCTAGATGTTATTTGTTGTTTACTAGCTATTGGAGTGTAGCAGCACATAAATCAGTATGGATGATCTTTTTGAAATTTGACAGGCTCATAAAGATGATCATTTATCCCATAAATCCAATTCAATCCATATAAACACTTTATGTTTCTAATCCCACAGTCATTAGAATGAGAAGGACTCACAAGGTTGAAGCACAAAATGATGTATCAATACATAAAGGGAAGCTGCCATTTACATAGTGCTACTAATCGAAAATGTTTATTAATTTAATTTTTAATTAATTTCAATTATATTCATTCATTGTTTTTTTCTGATTTAATATGAGCATTATTACCCATCTCTTGTAACCCACTTAGAACCTTTGATAAACATTTTCTATAGTTTAGTCTGTGAAAAAACGGTAGATTTAACAGAAGAAAACAAACAAAATTCACACAATATATTTTGAACAGACACATGATGAACAGTAAACACATGATTTGCATATACTTTCTATTAGAACTACTAAACTGGTTGGTAAATCGCTTTTTGTTTTGCAGTTAGAATGACGAGTACTTCAGCTTGGGTGTGTGTTTTATGGAGGTAGGTTTGCTTTTATTTGTTTGAATTGACCAGATGGTATTGTTCACAAGATTTTTTTTGTGCCTTTCATGGAAATTAGACACCACTCAGATGCAGCTGCTGTGTACGAAGGCAGGATTGTAAACCCTTGCTTGGGGACAATTCCTGTCTGACAAGTTTATTTAGTCCTTGACCTTCCAAGATTCCTGAGGTCTCCTCCCATGGAGTCATCACATAACCAGGCTGAACTGTCTGAGCAGCTTCAACCAATACTTTTTAGCTCAGGTGTGATCCTACCAGGGTGAGGCCAGCATCTCTTCAGAGATGACACTTAGTTTTAGTCACGCTATTAGTATTTGCTATTGTCTTGACTTGTGCTTCAATAATAGCAACAAAATTTATCAGTCAAACACAAACTATTGATGTCCATACTGATGGCCATCCTTGGATTTCTGCATTTAACAAAATCGCTACTGGAATCCCACAGGGTTCTGTATTAGGCCCAATTTAAAAAATGTATTTGCACCAGATCACATGGTTTTTCCTGCTGGTAGCATAGTAGTTAAAGGTTTAGTTC
Source organism: Scardinius erythrophthalmus (assembly GCF_964197995.2). Taxonomy (NCBI): domain Eukaryota; kingdom Metazoa; phylum Chordata; class Actinopteri; order Cypriniformes; family Leuciscidae; genus Scardinius; species Scardinius erythrophthalmus. Next base: position 34,156,129 of record NC_138238.1, read on the forward strand.
ACCCAAAAATGAAAATTATGTCATTAATGACTCACCCTCATGTCGTTCCAAGCCCGTAAGACCTCCGTTCATCTTCGGAACACAGTTTAAGATATTTAAGATTTTGTTTGAGAGCTTTCTGTTCCTCCATTGAAAGTCAATGGACGGCATACTGTTCACGTCCAGAAAGGCAATACAGACATCATCAAAGTAGTCCATGTGACATCAGTGGCTCAATCTTAAGTTTATCAAGCAATGAGAATACTTTTTGTGCGCAAAAAGTAAACAAAAATAACGACTTTATTCCACTATTCATTTCCTTCTCTCTGGGCCTCGAGTGAGTTTGCGTAGTGTTTCAGCGTAGCGCGTCTGTTTTGTACGTCAATACAATTACAATAATATTTGTCCCATGTGTTTGGTGGGTAAATCACGCCTCAGCTGTTGTTTAATGACAGCTTTCCTATATCAGTGTTGATAATTTTGCATTTTGTTACATAGTTATATTCAGTGTTTGATTTTTTTAATAGATTTTGGTATGATAAATTTTGATACTTTTGGTTTTTATACTTTTGTATGAAAAAGAAAAGGTGGCATTTCGGTCACCTCTTGATCTGCAAAGTGTAAAACAACAAAAAAAATGTAATAGAGTTCAAAGGTACAGCACGCACATCCAAAACAATAAAACTGGGTGCTGGGCAGAAGTAGTTGCAAAGGTAAACAATGAGTCCGCACACCAGAAAATGCTCCTTAGCGATTTTAATGGTTGCTCACCACGTGTAACGTTTCGGGCCCAAGCCCTTCATCAGACATCGTGTCTGATGAAGGGCTTGGGCCCGAAACGTTACACGTGGTGAGCAACAAAAAAAATGTAACCACTGGTTTAAATTTGAACTAATCAAAATATAACTGCAGTAGACTTCCAAATGGCAGTGCATTTCAGGCCACCACATGCAAATTACCCCTCCATTCTGAAACCCTTAGCTGTATGCAAATCTCCCTCGCATCCATCATGAAATGATCAGAAACCCTATAAATTTGCCCTTTAAAACTGGAGCTGCTCTGAGGTGACAGATTCTTATTCTGTCATTAGAGGGCAGTCTTGTTTCATTTATGAAACAGTGAAAATACCCTGACAGATCCCTGTTCACTTCTTTTTTTTTTCTTGGCAAGTGTGCTCTGTTTACCAACATTAACTTGACTTTAATCTCACATTTACCATTTCCTTTATATCTGCAGTTACCAATTAATAACCAATCATTATCTTGCATAAAAGTGTGATTACCTGCGGCTAAAGCATGAATGCTGTTGTAATTCTCAGTCAAGCTTCTTCTGTGACAACAGTGGCACCAACCCAACATTTTGATGAATTGGACGTTCATGTTTGGACCATCTCCATAACTGTAACTGTAAAAGGACAGGTAGACATATATAACAATGCTTTCATAGGAAAATGAGTAGACAGTGGCATTTCGACTGCTTAGTTTTATACCAGTATCCCTATGTGTGTGGCTTATGTATGGTAGTCATAGATGTTTGTGATTTTACTGACTTGAAAGTGTCAGCATGTCTTTATCCTCTCACATTCACCTTCACACAAACACAAATATACTTGGCAAGACACTAAAATGTGATGAGCATAAATCTAGTCCATCCACACTTGCAACAAGCAACTGTTATCCTGCAGTTATTCTTAAGATTAATTGGATCGTTTTGTTTTTAAAAAAACAATTCAAGCTGTTTCTCACGTTTATGTAATTTCACACCAAAAAACTGCCTTTTGTGTTTCACCCCCATGGATAAAACCAACTACATGATGTTATGTCAGATAATAGTGGCAAAATCCTCTCAGCACTGTGTTATATAACATTTTGGGTTGCTAGCATGGAGCAGACAGACTCCTGAAATAAAGTCTTAGTAAGTCACAATAGCGGGCGTAACATCCAGACTTGCACAGAGCTATAAATTGTCCGAGAGACAGAGTGTTCTATTGCATATTTGATCCCAGAGGCCTGATTCTCATGTTCCTCGAGTCTATTTTCTTTGATTTCATGACCTATGGCACATTATGTGGCCTACGAGAAAGCAGAAGGGAGGCAGTAACATTTGGTTTTGTTTCAAATTTTTTTTTATCTCTTCACTCTCACTTTTCACCAGGACATTGAACACATGAGAATACAACTTATTAAAGCTGTAAAGCACCAAAATACATACAGCCTGAGAAACATTTGACTTACATGAAGCAAATCCAAGATAAGCAAACATTTTCTTTTTTAGGTTTACTATTTTTTTTAACTGATAATAAATGTTTTGTAGTAAATATGCTATACTGTATTCTTAGTGTAATATAATATATGTGATTTTAATATGATTTTTTTTAGTTCTTACTAAATATATATTTAATGAAATAATTGTATATATAATTAAGAATTGTAATAATTGTATAATAATAACATTTCTGGTTTATTGTCGATTCGCTCCTAAGACAGACATGTAGAAACTGACCTATTTTGGTTATTTCACATTATGTATTTATTTATATCCCTACCACTTTATGAGGTGCCAACCAGCATGTTTTGCAGTGAACGGTTGCCAATGCAAACAAACATCAGTCATGGAAACAATGACATTTTCTCACAGACATTGTGTGTTGATGTGGGTCCCTTATAAACAATAACCCAGATGCTCTGATATACACAATCGTAATTAAGGTTGAGCTCTTTTGCCAAAAACATAACGGTCATCACGAGCAAGTATTTACCATTTTTTAACAGGATCACTCTTAGTGGTGCATTGTGTTTGCCTGTTAGACAGCTGATCATATGGCTACACACAGTGACCAAGTGTGTTATCATGGTTATGTCCTAACTTTTTTCCTTTCAGCAGTTTGAAATTACAACTGCATACATAATGAATGCAGTTCAGTTTTTTAGAGCAATTGTGTGTGCTCAGAACACCCTACAATGCTGTGCTTTGCACGGTCAAATTTGCTTACTTTGTCTTCTAGCCAATAGCTTGCAACTTTGGTGAACCACAGAGGTGCAAAAGCCAAGAGCATAATGGTTAGACTTGGGAGTGTTTTACAACTGGATCTGCAAATGTCTGTGAGGAAAAATGGCAATCAATTCACAATGTGGCATTGTGTCAGTCACGTCAGAATAGATAATGATTTGACATATCCCTCATGTCTATTTGACCTCCTCTATAATTATCAGATCTAGTGTGCTTTAATGCATTCCTACTGTTACTGCCACACAGCAGCAGTTATAATAAGCCTGGATGTATGTCACTGATTTATACTTGAAGTGAAGATGTTCAACAATGTTATGGATAGGCTATTTAATGTCATTTATATTGAAACGTGTCATGTTTTTTAATATATTTGTATAATGATAAAAAACTGATAAAAATGTATAAACTTTAAATATAATATCAAATACAGTCTAGAGTAAACATGATAATCAGTTACCTTGCATGTGCTTTAGTATGTTAGTCAACACATCAAAATAAGTTACATTTAATTTGACATTACAAAGTGCACTTTTTGCACTTAAAAAGTTTAAGAAGCATATAGTCATGAAAGTGTATACTCTCTTGAAGTACACTTAAGTAGCCTTTTATTTCATTAATATTATCTGTACAGTTTTTAAAATAATATAAAAAAATAATTTATATTAAAAAATATATAGTTGTATGATTTGAAGTATACTTAAAGTGCACATTCAATAGAATTAAGCACTTCTTTTTCATAAGGGTTCTCACATCAATATAAATTGGAGGAGCTAATTAGATAGCTTATTAAGTAGTGCTAACTGGTTGAAAACAGTTTACATTACATTATACTGTTGCAGTGTTTGTCTTGCTGCTAGGCGGGTGTTGCTATGGACTATTTATCTTATTATAATAAGACTAGATGTATATGACAGATTAACATTCGATTCACATGCTGTCATTCATTTAACTTATATATGTCAGTTGAACAATTAAGTTGCAGTTTCCACAAATACAGTAAATAATTGGTAATATTTTAAATTTTGTAAACAATAGGGGTTAGTGAAAAGAACTAACGACCTTTAGAATTTTTTTTTGTAATTTGCAACCTTTACCAAATTTTAAAAACTGCTTAAATATGCACAATTATAATATATATTACAAAAATTATTATTTTTGTTTAAAATGAACAACATTTAAATAATGAGTCAATGCATAATAAATCCTTCTTCCAAAACGTGTTTTTGGCCCTGTCTACACCTGGTATTAAGATGCGTTTTGGTCGATCGGATCACAAGACGAGGCATACCATTTTACACCTGGTGTTTTAATCCGTCTCTTTTGTCAACTTTCAACCACTTCTGTCCTGATTTCATCGAGGGAATGGTCTATGGTATGTTTCTCAGATCTTTAGATCTAATGCTCGCGCAACTTACATATGAGCATATGCAGGAATGGTGAGAGAACATTGTGCTTGGTACGTTTTTGCTGAGAGCTTTCATGCAGAAACTGATTTACTATGGTAAGCATATTATAAGCGTTTATATTTTAGACCTGTCGGGATGGTTTTTGCTGTAAATTGCGTACATACGTCACTCGCCTGTGCGTGTCTTGTCATCATAAGTTAGTTGTCAAGTGAGAAAGGTTGACATGAAGCCCACTAAATCTCAAACCTCTGGGGAATCGCTTCTTTAAAAAAAAGAGAATCATCATTGGCTTGGCTTTCAGAGATATCGAGAACTGTGGGATTTTAAATGTTGTAAAAGCGCTGCAGAGATGGTCCAGATAAAGTGCCATATGTAGCGTTCTAGCAGAGTTCATTGTAAAGCATCATCTATTGTGAAGGGTCATTTCATTATTTCATTATGGCTGTTGCCGGAATTCATTTTCAAGGGAGTGCCGTGTCTGTTAATGGTATAGTGGTACATGTATATGGTATTTTAATGGCATATTTGTTTAAAAAATCCTTCAGAAATCATTCTAATACGCTGATTTGTTGCTCAGTAAAAATGTCTAATTATTATCAATGTTAAAAACAATTGTCCTGCTTAATATTATACAGGATTATAGGATTTTCAAGATTCTTAAAAGGAACCATTTATTTGAAATATAAATCAAAATTGGGTCACTTTAAAACTTACCACAAATGTCTTTTAAATGGTAGTGTACTGTAATTTCCTCAAAAATATGAAGAGGCAAAAACTGTTTTCACCATTGATAATAATAAGAAATGTTTCTTGTGCAGCAGATCAGCATATTAGAATGACATTTCCCAATTTTTTACTGTATTTTGGTGAGCATAAGAGGCATCTTAATTATTCCAAACTTTTGACCGGTAGTGTAGAATGAGATTATTGACTCATATTCCCAGAATAATGTAAAGGTTCCAAATGATATTAGACTTGGTTCTCATATAGACATTTTGCTTGTTTACAACTAGTTAATTTTCATGCTGTGTTATGTTGGATAATAGATTATCTATGAGATAGTCCTTAAAAAAAACTAAATGTAGGGCACCCAAATGTACTGAAGAAACCGACCTGATAGCTATAGCTATTGCTCACACGCACACACACATTCACACAGAGTTTGATGCCATTGACTTTACGAGGCTTGTTTAATACATACGGTACATTTCTTCCCCTCCTCCGCTGTATTTGCAGGCGGCTTTAGCGCCAGACACCCTGAGGCAGCGGTAGCGCCAGTGAGTCTTCCCACCTCTGTTTTTGTGGTGGGAGATGACATGTCGAAGCTTTGAAGAGCAGCAGAGGGAGGGAGGGAAGGACTGAACACATCACTCTGCGAGAGTACAGAAATGTCATGTGGCCAGCAGTCCGCCCAGATTCCCTCACTGTCTAAGTGGGCCGGAGAAATGTAGACAGGAAGTAGAACTCTTCTCAAACACACATACACGCACAATTAAAAACCCCTGAACACTGTAGTGCCATATTTCCGTCATACTTGCCCTGTCTGAGTTGTGCTGTTCGTCAGCATTGCCGTGTGATGCTAAAGTCAGCTCAAAGCTATGCCAAAACCCACACCTAACTTCCAGAACTGCTGCAACACAGCACAGCTCCTTTAAGAGAGAGAGAGAGAGAGAGAGAGAGAGAGAGAGAGAGAGAGAGAGAGAGAGAGAGAGAGAGAGAGAGAGAGAGAGAGAGAGAGAGAGAGAAAGAAAAACTTGGAATGTTGAGTCTCCTTAAATACACCAAACAAAAAAGGGAGACAGCACAAACAGACCCAGACGATCCACCCACCCGCAACACCTACACCAAAATAAATAAAGACACCAGGACAAACACAACATCTTCTTAAGTATAGCACAATGCTTTCTGTGTGTGTGCACAAACGTGTCTGTTTGTCTTCACACTTGTGAAGTCATTGTTTCATTTTGGGTATTTCTGGCGTTTGCTGGCATTTTTGTGGTTATGAACTGCCCCGACGCTCTGAAAAATGATATATAAGTACAGCCTGAGAATAAGTTTGTATGTTTATTGTAGCTCTCTGGAATACTTCATTCCGATTGGTCAATCGGTATTCTGCAGTCAAATATTTTTCTAGATTTATGCTAATCTGACTGTAGTATCATGCAAATGATCTATCATAATAGATTAGTTCATTAGCTAACACTCTAAGTAGAGACTGAAACGACTAGTTAATAAATCTAGTAAAAATGGCCTTGGAGGACTTTTTGTTTGTGGCATAACCACAGCACACTCTTATAATAAACAGTACATTATCGTGCGTTGGTGTGGACGCTAATGGACCCTTTTCCCATTTCCAGGGTTCTCAGAAGTGGACGTCATCATAGTTGGGTAAACTTCTATGAACGGGTGAACAGGGGTATTTCCATTTGCTCCAATAACAAAAGAAAAAAAAGTACATTTTTGTCAGTTACTGATGTAACCGGTCCTATTTGGCCCATTCTGAGCGGGATTCAAACCTGCGTCTCTGGCATGTGAGACGAGAACACTAACAAGGACGCTAAAGACCGCAGTTTCCACAGTCGCTAGTGCACCTCTTGAGGCCAGGGAAGTGAGATTTACTCACAGAACTCTTACTAGCTTACCTCTGTTACCCTTACCCCCCTAAACCGCACTCCCATCCGGGTCAGGGCTCCAAATGTAACCCTTCCGGTTCTACTCAACCCGCTCCGAGCGGGATTCGAACCAGCGTTTCTGTATGGGAGGCGGGCGCGTTAACAAGGACGTTAAAGACCACAGTCTCTAGCATCTTTTGCTAGCACACGTCTTGAGGCCAGGGGAGTGAGGTTTACACACACTGCTCTAACTAGCTTGCCTCAAGTACACTTTAATATAACACAATATATAGCATTACAAATGTGTTTTAAATTTTTTTTAAATAAATATTGCTTTAGAAACATTTCAGGAAACCCTGCTAATAGGGATTAGAAGTGAAAAGGGGAGACAATTATGTTTAAAAGCATCTGTGTGAAAACAAACCTGGAAAGAGACTTGATGGGGAGAAAAATGAGAGATTCTTAGTGCATTCCAGTGAATTATTCATGGGATCTATCATAATTTAAATCGGGTGAACAGACCACCGATGTGCACTATATGCTGTCCTTTTTCATATTGCTACAGCGGAAAAAGGAAGAAATAAATTATCAGGAGGAAAAGAATGTAGCGACTGAAAAATCTCTTTCCATAGATATTCTTGTTATACTGTGTCACATTAAAATAGAATAAATTACGTTATTCTCTTGAAGTCTGAACATGAAGAAAATTTTTCAGCTCATTCAGTCAAACTGATGGATAAGGATTGTTTGTAGCACAACCTTATGATTCGAAAAGGTGAAACTTCCCCAAAACGGAAGGGCCTTCCATAATAGGCCCGTTAGAAAAAAAACGGATAGTTATTGTTTTTAGTGGAAACCTCCCTTTATACTGACACCTAGTGGTGTGGATGTCACATAATGCATTGAGTAATCAATGCCTTTAAATAAATGGTCTATTCCAGTGGTTCTCAACTAGGGCCCATCAGTGAGCCTCAGCAAATTTCCGGGGGGGGGGGGGGGGGGGGGGGGGGGGGGGGGGGGGGGGGGGGGGGGGGGGGGGGCAGAATGAATTAAAAGCATTAAAGGTTTAAGCTTTCAACCTCTTTAAGAAAAAAAGTCCTGGGTCTTCTTAGGGTCTTACATGCATGTTTGCTTGTGGTGAGTTGGATGGATGTGTGGGTACACCTGTACACTGAGACACTATAGACAGAGGCCACCGGCGCACCTCCTGCAGGGTTTATGTCTGCTTGGATCTCCTGTCTTCATTTAGAGACAGAGATTACAGAGGAAGCCCTCTGCATCCCTCCTATAGAGATCAAACAGCGCCAAACCCACGTCTCCAACGCACCGCTGCAATCTAGGTTAAAAACCGCACACTCCTAGACAAACAAGCCGCCAGACCTCTGTACACGGAGCAGCAGATGCTCACACTACGTTTGTTAGACAGTACTAGCAGTTTAGTATATATGCATAACGTATACTCTTTATCTACGTTTAGCTTGCACTTGTACTTGGTTGAAATGATCAATTTTTGCGGTTTGCAGTGTTCCTCATTTGTAAGTCGCTTTGTTTAAACAGGTGAAACAACACATTATGCAAAATACAAATTTTAAACCGTAGTTTGCTACACTATTGTCACATGACCTTGTCACTTTGCATTTTTTCACTTCGCAAATGGCAGGTTTTTTATCATGAAAATTGATTAATTTGCATTTTGCAATCCATTTCTGTGTAAAAATTGTCTTAATTTTTTTTTGTTCGAGAAAGAAATGGTTTAAAAAAATGTTGGTTGATGTTGCTTCTGGTTCACACAGAAAGTAAATAAATACTCTGTATATAGCGCAGTGTACATATGCAGTGTACATACTACATACTGCAGAAATAGTAAGTGAGAGTAGGATGGTAGTATGCTATTCAATTTTTGTTGGTATATAATGCATTCTGCTACATATTGTTTCAAAGAAGCTTTACTGCAAATCAATATGTTAATGTTTATAGTATCTTAAAATCTTCATACCTTATAATCGCATTTAGCAGATTAGAGCTGAATGATAATCAAGCAGTTGAGATTTGCTATATAGTATATCCCAACACACTCTCATGGAAATTTGTATACTATTTTATGTTTTGACTTCCTTGCGTACGGGTAAGTTTTAGGGCTGGGCCTTCATGCTTCCTTTTTCTTTTCTTTTTTTATAAATGTTTCCATAAAAATCACATCGTACAAATTCATAGGAAATCACCACCTTGCAAAATAGTTACATTTTCTCATGAGATTGGGCTGGCTAATCCTAATACTCGGATTCAGTGTCAGTGCCAACAAGACAGCAGGGGAAACCTCTGTGGAATTATGTTCTTGTTGGTTTCTGATTGACTTCAGATACCTGTTTGATTAACTGTGGTTTCGGTGCTGCTTTAATTTTGATTTGGCAGTGACTCTATTGGATGACCTCCAAGCTGTGTTGATTAGTTTTTGATTTCCACCGCTGCCAAACGTTTTGATAACCCGCCCAGTGGAGGCCGGCAGCCTTGTGAACTGGGCTCTCCGTCGGCCGCTTGCTGTAGGGTTTCGCGTGATGGCTCAGAATGCAGAAAGCACAAGGAAGTGCACAGAGTTTCTTATCTGACTGAATCACTCTTTAACTGGCCACAGAATCCCAGACTGCTCCGTCTGCACCTGCAATTACTGCGAGTCTGAAGGTTCTTTAATCAGGATCTTGGAGTGACCTCATCAGTGACCTCCATCAAAAACAAACCTCATATTTAAATGGCTGCTTCATAACAGTTTACTTTTCTTCCAACTTATTATTCTAAACGTATGCCTACGCAAGAAGCTCAGACGCTTCATATGGATGTAAAATCATTAACCGCTATGAGACCTTCGGTGGTTTGGTCATGTTGAAACAAGTCTGAGTTGCACAAGCAAACCAAATGGAGACAAAGCATCAATCAGTATTTATTCCTTTATTATAAATTATTAGCTTTCTTTCTTTACTTATTTATTATATATTATTACCATTGTTTATTTGAAATTGTTAGATTTATTTTTCTTTCTTTCTTTACCTATTTTAAGTTGTTATCAGTATGTATTTGTTTATTCATTCATTATAAATTATTACCATTGTTTATTTATTATAAATAATTAGGTTTTTTTTCTTTCCTTCCTTCCTTAATTGTTTATTGTAAGTTGTTATCAGTATGTATGTGTTTATTTATTAATTTTAAATTATTAGCTTTTATTCATTCTAAGTTGTTTAGTGTTTATTTCTGTTTATTTATTTTAAATTGTTGCCATTGTTTATTTATTTATAAATTACAAGCTTTCTTTCTTTATTTATTTAATTATTTATTTATTCTAAGTTGTTACCAGTATTTGTTTTATTATTTATTTATTTAAAATCATTAGATTTAATTATTTCAAAGTTCTTATTAGTATTAAAAATTATTTTCTTTTTGCTTTCTTTCTTTCTTACAAGTTGTTATCAGTATATTTTTTATTTATTGATGATACATTTTTAGCTTTTTTTATTTATTCTAAGTAACTTGTCACAAGTATTTATTTATTTATTTACCTCTTTTGACTTGGGCTAGTAAGCAAGCAACCAACCAAAACAAGGACTAAAAACAGCTAGTATCATTTTGGTTAGTTTTGCACTGACAAATCCCATTGGCAAATGCAAAATTCAGCTTTTATATTGTCTTTCCATTCTTCAGATTAAATCTTAGTATTGTTGTGGTATTGCTCTATTATGTCACTGAAGTGAAAGGGCTGTAGTAAATAAACATGTTACACACATCATTAGTGCAAAAGGCTGTCATTATACTAGAGTCAGGTGAGGTGTCAAAATCTAAATCACCCACTCTGCCAGATCAGCACTATGTAATTTCATTAGATAATTATAGCACTCAACGGCTTAACTATGAAATACAACATCAGTCATACCGAACACGGCACTCAGTCATGATATACTTTACATGTTGCCCGACGTGACGGCGCGCTGCGTTCGGTTTGGCTTTGGCTCGGTTAGGTGAATTTGCCCATGAATGGAGCACCTGGACAAATGCCTCAGCTTTAACTGCAAACAAAGAGACACTGAAGAAACCAAATAAGCATAAACGACAGTTATAGATTCCTCGAGGGATGAGGGCCGTTAGTCTTTAACAATGTGTTAAAAACTTTAAGAAAATCACAAGCTGTCAGAAATGCTTATGAGCACATGAAAATAACCCCTCACAAGGGGGTTAAAAACCTCAGAAAACAAAATAACACCTCCACACCTCCCTCTTCCTGCTCTTTCTCATTGCGTCTACATTTTCCATGGCTGCTGGCCCAGCTGCTGAGAGAGCTGTTCCTCGAAGCCGCAGTGTATTTTTGAGGGAGAGCGCCCAGGCAAACACAGGCCTCTCAGTTCTGGGCTGAGGCTTGGCAACAGACCTGGCCAGTGAGCCAGGCAGCCAACACTCCCCACAGCATGTGAGAGCAGGCCAAAGAATGAGCTGTGTGTGTGTGTGTGTGTGTGTGTGTGAGGGAATCTACCTCAGGGCAAGAGCTTGGTAAGGTGTGCCAAACTGCAGAACCTGTCTGTCCTCGATTTATGCGCCTGTGTGTTTGCATGCATTACTTGTCTGGCTGATCTGCATTCGGAAAGAGTGACTGAAATGATTGTTTCATTCTTTGACCAGTACACTTTACTGTCATAATTGTCTTAATTGTCCGAAAGTGCAATCTGACGTGTGTGTAGACGCATGCCTGGGATTTTCGTCCAGTTGCGAGGCGTTCCTGCACGTGTTTTTTTAGTAGAGCCTTTAATATTTGCTGCCTGCGTCAGGCTGTTGTGATTTCTCAGTTTTAGACTTCATTCATTCATTCATTTATTCATTAACATTCTTTCTTTCTGTCCAGCTTTATTTATTTATTTATTTATTTAATGAATAAATGAATGAATTTATGTATTTATTATAAACTTAGCATTCTTTCATTCTTCCCATAACTTTATTTTTTTATTTTTTTATTATTTCTAAGTTGTTATCTGTATTTATTGTATTTGGTTATTTATTATAAATAATTACTGTTCTTTCTTTCTGCATAGCTTTATTTATTCATTTGTTTATTGTCATTTGTTTAAGTTTTTGTCCATATTTATTTTTTTGTTTATTTGTTAGGAATTATTAGCATCTTTCTTTTTTCTGTCTCTTTGGTTTATTTATTTATCTAAGTTGTTGTTATCAGTATTTATTTATTTATTTAAATAATAACATTCTTTCTTTTTTGTCCAGCTTTTATTTATTTATCTGAACTCGTTATTCATATTTATTAGTTTATTTATTTATTTCATTTAAATTATTAATTTATTTATTCTAAGGTGATCTGTATTTATTTATTTATTTGTTATTATAAATTAATTACTATTATTTCTTTCTGCATAGCTTTATATATTTATTCATTTATTCTAAGTTGTTATCAGTATTTATTTATTTAAATTATTGACATTCTTTCTTTCTGTCCAGCTTTTCATTATTTATTTATTTTAAGTCGTTATTAACATGTAATTTTTTTTTTTATTTAATATGTTGTTATCTGTATTTATTTATTTATTTATTTGTGTTATAAATAATTGCTATTCTTTCTTTCTGCATTGCTTTATTTAGCCTATTTATTCTAAGCTGTGATCAGTATTTGTTTGTTTAATATAAATTATTTTCTTTCTTTCTTTTTTCGTTCTTTCTTTCTTTCTTTCGTTCTTTCTTTCTTTCTTTCTTTCTTTCTTTCTTTCTTTCTTTCTTTCTTTCTTTCTTTCTTTCTTTCTAATTATAGTTGAATACAGGTCCTTGACCTGTAAACGTTACTGTAAAAGAATCAGAATTGTCCAAAAGCTCAATCTGACGTGTGTGTAAATGGATGCCTGGGATTTTCCTGCTCATGTTTTTTAGAAGAGCTCTCATATTTGCCTGCGTCAGGCTATTGTGGTTTCTCAGTTTTTGTTGTTTCATCTCCGCTCGTCTTGATATGCAGGGGTCTGGTTGTTGTAAAGCTGGAGGAGGGCCCAGATGTGCACAGATTTGACCCATCCGCACAGGAAGAGGAAAAGGGAGCGTGTTAAATTGGTTCCATATGTTCAGCTGACAGTGAGGTCATTGCAGTGCGTTACACGGGTGACAGTGTGTCACAGTTGGGGTGATGGGGGAATATCCGCCTTCAGAGACAGTGTGGTGGCTTCAATACTAGAGCTTTTGAGTGGTTGCCAGGGCATTGCTATTCTGTTGCTAAGGTGGTCTAAATGGTTGCTAGGTGATTCATTACTGGTTCAGTTAAAAAAGAGCCCACTGATATTTGGGGCTCTTGATATCATTGCTGTAAAAAAGTGCCTGTGATTTATAAACAATTTTTATAAATTATGCCAAGTTCTAAGAAACGTACTTTTGTTGAATTTAATGGTTTTGGAAAACTTTTATACCATTTTTAAAGACTCATTCGGTGTAACCATCAAATAAAAAATAATATCAATTCCTGACACCTCGAATACATCTTGATCATTACTTTTGCAAAAGTTTTAAAATATTTATTTTTAAGTACAACTTTTTTTAACAAATATTATGAATGATTAATTCATAAAATATTATGTTTTATGTTATTAAATGTACATAAATATTATGATTTGTGACACTAAACATTGGGGAACACATGACTTTCAAATAAAATGAAGCAGTTTTGGTGATATAAGTGATATATCAAGAAATTATAATAAAAAATTATGCCAAGTTATAGGTCATTTTAATAAGACTTTTTTTATTTCTTCATGCTCTCCAAAAAATTAATAAAAAAAATAAAAACAAAAAATAAAATAAAAAAAACTTTGAGACAGAAATTAAACTTTGTGTGATTTGCTTTTTAATAAAAAAACAAAAAACAAAAAAAAAACACAAACACAAACAAATTGTGACCTTGCATTGTAAGTCTGACTAGATATTTAGCACGTGATCATCTGCTTGGCGAAAAACAAGTCTGATTGCTATGAAAAAGTAACAAATTACATCTGTTTGTCCATAATATTACATGTTGCACTTTAAAAAAGACTATTCAAATAATTCACTGGATTGACACTTGGGAATGACATTAGTGCTCTTTACCTTCACCACAATGTCAGTCAACTGTCTTGTAGGAATATCCTCCCCGGGGTCTGTGTGTCTGGGCCACAAAATACAAAACCACTGAGAAATAAAAATGCATAGAATTAAACGGGCTTGATTTGTCTTCTGTGCCTTTGTCTGTCCGGCACGCTCTAGTCATCAGTGTGCCAAGCTGAGAATCTACATTTGGGTTTGGCTGTTCTTGTCTGCGAAAACCACAGGAAAAGGAAACGTAAAGCCCTCTGAAAGCTCAGAAAACATTGGCCGGAGTAAAAAAGGCTGTAAAAATGGAAACAGAGTTTATACTAACATTTAAAAAATTTTACATTCAGGCAGACTGCCTTTGTTTGTGTGTGTGTCCTCTTTTTTGACATTGGTTAATGTCTTAACTTTAATGAAATTGTGTTCATAAGGAAAATTGTCATCATTTACTCACTTTTTTTGAGTATGTATGACTTCCTTCCATGGAACAGAAAAACAGTTATTTATAACTGAAGTACAAGCAACTTGAATGTACAAGCTACGGAAGGCCTAAGAGGCCATGGATTATTATTATTTTCTATCTTGCTTTCTCGTTATCACAACTTAATTTTCTTGTGATCTTGACATAACAAAAGTTGTTTTCTCGTGATCACAACTTCATTTTCTTGTGATCTCGACATAACAAAAGTTGTTCTTTTTACAACACTGCACCGGGATTATATTGTAACGAACGCAAGTTCCACACAAATCTGATCGAATGATAAACCGTGCACTCGTAAATGTTGTGGATATTTCAGCAAAAAGTTTGCTTCACTCAATAATAAAGTCTTCAATAAATAAATAGATATAGGCTAATCAATCACAGTTCAATCAGTGTTCGCTAAGCATTTTATAGTGTAATTACACGTTTAAATGATTCATTCAAGACCTCAAGCGCAGGCAGATTGCCAGGTTCTATTTAAAATCTTTTAGAGCTGTTAGGATTCAACCCATTTTATTTTCCTTATTAGTTTGAAATAAAATTGTATTACATCATTTGTTTGTGATTTTTATTCGTCATGTAGGATAGGCTGAGATGATATCATGTGCGTTACACTGGCTTCCTCCTAGCCATCCTCTTCCATTAAAAAAAGGTGCAATTCTCCAGATTTACAAAAAACACAACTTTAATTTTGTTACTTGTGTTTAATTGTGTTTAATTTAATGTTGATTTAAGTACAGACTTGGGATGCTGTTTATGTGTGTTAAATTATACACATCTTTACATATATAAATCACATTTCTTATCAATAGACATTGAGTGACACACTGAGGTAAACTTGAAAATTCTTGGTTGTTAAAAAAACACATTATTTTTCACATATTTTATATCATTACAGCACCTGTCTCCCCAGTCTGTCCCTGATGAAGCCCCTCCTTCTGAAATACGAAATGTGCTGTGATTGGTTAGCTGGCCCAATGTGTTGTGATTGACACCGCTTAAAATGTGTTCAGGAAGTGTCCCGCCCCGCCATAACCAAGTTCTACTCTAGTGTAAATATTAAGGATGGTGGCAATTTCAAACCAATCCGAGCCCGATTCAGACCCTGACAATGTTAACAAACAAGAGGATTGTCCAGAGGGGGCTTTTGCAAGCATGGATTTCACAGTACGTTTCAGAGTGGTATGTTTTTCTTGTACATTATAGATACGATGTTATCCACCATTTATTCATAATATTTGTCGGAAAACTAGGGTTATACAAACTATAATCGATCACAAAATGGTTGATTTTCCTAAGGGGTGGTGAACAGCCTTACAAAAGTGAGACCTTACAAAGGTACAGTAAACACTACATCAACACTAATGTTGGCTAGCAGGCTGGCGAGCGTAGCAGCAACATAAAACTGATAATTAGAGCTATTAATAGAACACGCAACTACAAATAATAAGACATACTTACAAGTTGTGATCCATAAACAACAGATTTTCCTGACAAAGAGGAAACTGCTCCATTTCAGGAGAAGCTTTTGTGAGTAGCCTGCATTGTACTCACTTAGTTTCTGGAAGCTGTTCTCTGTAACGTGTGCTGCACACGGATAAACATCGGGATAATAATGTTCAGGAACAGTGTTTAAAATAAATTGTACCCATTCTAAGTTCGTCAGGCTCAAACAGCAACATTACAGACTAACTAAAGTTGAAAAAGTGAAAAAACATAATAGGACCCCTTTAATAAGCAATAAGTTTAGTATCACACCGAGCGCTATTCGGTAGTGAAACTGAGTCATGCATCTAGCAGTTGGAACGTAATGATAACAGATACACTTTCAAGCTAAATAGTTATATTGATTCAAGCATTTAACGTTTATAAGTTATTTACTTGTCAGCACACAATATTGCACAAATTATAGCGATCATGAAGAAGTAAGGTCTTCACTTTCTTTGTCCCAAAGGCTGGGCCAATATGAACTATCACAGTAAGGTGTATATATACCACACCCCATCATTTATATTCAGTTCTATACTGCCACAGTTGTTGGCACAGTTGTGTAACTTGGAGAATAACTTTAATGTTGAGATCACGAGAAAATATTAAGTCATATTAAGTGATAACGAGAAAACTACTTTACACCTGGTATTAAGAAGCGTTTTTGTCAATCCAATCACAAGCGGACGATGCTAAATACGGGTGTAAACGGGGTCTAAAACGTTTTGAGCTTGTCCACTTTCGACCAATTCAAGAGGTAGTCGAAAACACATTCAAACAGCTAAAAAAGACCGTCGGCTTACTGACCTAATGCGTAAACATTATGGGAAGCGCGACAGCCAGACGGGATTTAAACTTTGTCGGCCGAAGACCTAGTTTGCTTTGAAGGTGAAAAACAGACCAAGCTCAATGTTCTTTCTCCATTCCACATTTCTCACGGCAAAAATTAAAGCTGCTATCTTATTTCGTCCATTAGATTGAAAGATCTGAAAAAGCCTGTACATTTACCCGTCCATAGACCCACCCCTCGAAGAAATCAGGATAGAATTGGTCAAAGTCTTAATCATTCTTTCTTTTGTCTTTCACACGTATTTCTATGGAAGTTGTTTCCGCCAAGAATCTCACTATTCCGACCTCTATTTCCCTCAGAAAAAAGTTTACATCTTGCAATTTTTGACAGTTTTTCTCTGAATTCTAAGTTTACATCTCGCAATTCTGACTTTTTTCTTCTAAAACTGAGTTTACATCTCGCAATTCTGACTTTTTTCTTCTAAAACTGAGTTTACATCTCGCAATTTTGGCTTTTTTCTCTGAATTCTAATTTTACATCTCGCGATTCTGTTTTTGTTGTTCCTACCACAGAATAAAAAAAAATAAAAAAGGTAATAGCAATATTTTTAGCTCACAGTTGCGAGTTTATATCTCACAATTCAGACTTTTCTTCTCGGAATTGTCAAAATTGCGAGAAACAAAGTCTGAATTGTGAAATATAAAGTAACAATAAAAATATAAAAAGTCACAATTACCTTTTTTAATTTTTGTTTTTCTGTGGCAGAAAAAATCTTCCATTTCCTCTCGCTTAACACGCGTCACACATAGCCTGGCTCTGTGTTCCTAGCTATATTGAGTGTGTCTAACAGTCTCTGTGAATGAGTGTAGAGTCTATGAGATGCTCCAGTGAGGTGGGCCATCTGGTCACTGCCGCCGGGCCCTTGAAGTGCTGTGAGAGAAGCCGCTGCGGTCGGCCATGGCGACTGGAGGTTTGCAGCACAGCACTTCCAGCCCTTGTGCTGACCTCAGAAAAGGAAATCTGGGTTGGAGAAACAGAGGGGTTGCTCCGGAGCTATTTCCAGAGCGCTCTGCCTATCCAGTGCCACCCACGAGATTCCATATGACAGAGAGAGAGTCTGAATTTGTGTGTGTGTGTGTGTGTGTGTGTGTGTGTGTGTGTGTGTGTGTGTGTGTGTGTGTCGAGTCCCCCAGTTTGTACTATTATGGCATTTTGTATTTAGTGCACTTGAAAATGTACTTCAGCAGAATACTTGAAACATGTTTGATTTTTTGCTTTGTTTTTAACAGAATTTTCCCATGTGGTTTATTGAGTGCATTAGTGCCCGTCCACTTTTTCATCATCGTTGGTTCCAGAAGTATTTTTCCAATTCATTTTTCCCATAGGGATTTAAAAAAAGTCTTTGTTAAAGTGTTATAAGACATGATCCAAGCCAGATGGATCACAACATTACAAACTTTTATTCCAAGCAAAAAAGTATTTAAAAATCGGACAAAAAGACAAAGGTACAAGACTGTGAGGGAAAGAACTACAATCCCATGGAGCACTGCGAATGACAATAAAACTATGTTAAAAATCCAGTTCGCAATGGAGAAAAATAATTTTTACTTGAATGAGTTTTTACCTACGAACCCGACTTGTTGATGTTTAGACTTGCGCTACTTGGTGGCGATGACTGTTTTATGAGCGAGTCATTGAATCATCAGTGAACCGATTTGTTCAAAGATACTGATTTATTCATGGCCAAAAGCAGAGTGAGTTTTTGAATCGTTTAGCCAAACCGATTTGTTCAAAAACATTCATTGGCTGTTTGTCTTCAAAGGCCGCGAAGGTCGGACTGTCTACGGAGGATTGTTCTGGTCGTCTAGCAGCTTATGTGACAGTAACGTTTGCACTAGACTTATTTAAAAGTTAAATTAAACGGCCTGAAAACAAAACAGGGTTCACAAACTGTCTAAATATGTTCACCATGGTCCATTTCTGTATATAAAAAAAAGAGTATAGACTATATACTATACAAACTATATAATCGCATCTTAAGTCAGCATTTGGACCTTTTAATTTTTACATTGTATATATTTGAGTAAGTTGAGTAAAGATCTTAATATAATGAATTCTGGGGTAGGCATGGCCATGAAGGATCCATCTGTTGTATCCTTCATTTCAGAATGCATTTTTAGGCCGCATTTGAAGGAGCCTTCGAATTGGGACAGCCTTCGTTGTGCAGCGGTGACGCAAGGACTTCAAATGCGTCCTTCGAAGGATGCAGTCCTTGAATTGGGACGCAGCAATTCAGTATCGAAACAAGTATGAGTGAATCATTCACTCAATCAAAGGAAACGCCAGTGTTGCTCTTAGTGTTACTGCTGTGGCTTCATTAGGAACTATTTTCATGGGAGGAGCAACAGCGCTCTTGCTTTTTGATGGGGGCTCATAAGACAAAAAGACTGGAAAACACTGCTTTTCTCTGATGTAAGGGCATTCCAATTGCACAATCAAACGTCACCACATTTTCATAGAGTTTTTTTTAAAAAGATGCGTACAATATTTTATACATATATCCCCATTTTTACCCTTTCCCTGACTTTATTAAGTTTTGCTGAGTTTACTAAAGGTTGTCATGCTCTTCATACTGAATATACTGAGACTCTGTCGTTTCACTCAGTTACAACGTGCACACACTGTAACAACAAAACCACAAAGGGAGTCTCAGTAACCATAAATCATAAATCAGTCTTTTTTTGATGCCACGTTTTAGTCTGCATACCTTAACCAAAATTTGTAGGTTTGTATTTTCTTTTCCACGACTGTATAAGCAGTCACTAGTCACTACTGTTGATGGATATACAGTAGGGAAGATCATGAAGAGAAATATGAGGCTTGTGTTACAGAGCACGAGCTCACAATTCAGAGAGGCAGAACGTTTGGTTCAAATGAGCTCATGGGCATCTCTGTTTCAACATACATCAGTCGTATTCTGTGGTTTTGGGGTTTTACTTCTAAGAACTACCTTTTTATAATCAGTGGGAGTCTGACTGTGAAGCCGTAGTTACTGTAGAGACTGAAAAGGCTGAGTATGCTTTTTGACATCAACATGGACTGGAGTGACATTTGAACAGCAACTATAGAGCTGTTAGCATTAGGGCTGGGTTGACAATATCAATTACTGGATTTTAATATATCTATTCCAAGGTCAATATTTTGGTCTATGATATTTTAATTGATGCGTCAACAAAACTTCACTAAACATTATTTCTAACACACCTCCAATAATCGCAATAAGCTTTGTGCTTAGTTACTTTTGATATGAATCAATGTCTTAGCTTTCAAATTCTGTAAATTTTATTACAAACTTCTCTGCTCGAAAAATGAATCAGAAGACAAGGTAACACTTTATTTCGATAGTCCACTTTAGGCATCCTACTAACTATAAGTAACTTTGCAACTACATGTCAACAAACTCTCATTAGAGTATTAGTAGACTGTATGCTTAATATCTGCTAACACTTTATTTCAATGCTCCCCCAACAGACTATAAGTAACTTGGCAACAACAAGTTAACTTATTCTACTAACCCGAAACCTAACACCTAACCATAACCTTGCAGTCTACTACAGTCTACTAATACTCTAATGCGAGTTAGTTGACATGTAGTTGCAAAGTTACTTATAGTCAGTAGAATATGAACTATCGAAATAAAGTGGAAACGAAGAGAAACATAGACCCAATTGAGTGAATTGTTGACATGTGAAATTTGAACCATAATATGAGCCATAATCTGCAACAAACCAATGGCTATGATCATGGAATCATGGAAGTCATGGAAACCAGAGGCTTTTGGTTTCTAAGCATCTGTCTAATCAATCAGGAGCCACCTTGCTGCTCAGAGTCCTGTGCGAATGAAGCAGGCAAGCCACCCAGGAGGACCTCCAGGAAGTCCTGTAAGTCTCCGGATGGAGAATTTTAGGTTAAAGTTATTTTAGGTAGCTTTGCTTTAGAGTAAATTATAGCAGCAGTGGTAAAACGGAGAGGGAGAGAGAGAGGGGGAGAAAAGGACAGGCGGTCAGTAAAGTGTATAATTTTCTCTTTTCTCTCATGGAGGATGAGGTATTCCTCGAGAAGGCCTCATTAGATTTATGAAGCCTCTGACCCCAGATAAACAACGTCGGTCTTCTTTAGGCTGTGGAGACCGCAGTGGATGCCTCGGTGTCTCCTGCTGTAACCCTTTCTGCACGCTTGCATACGTTATCTAAACTTCATCTCGTATTGTAAAACTGTCAACACTATTCACCAGTGTTGCCATTTCCATGGAAAGCTTAGAGGCCACAAATGAGCAGTTAGCAACTGTTGCGCATAGGGTCGTTTTATCATTGTACTATCATTTTATGCAATGCTGCACAGTAATGCTGCCTCCTAACTACTCTCAAGGGAGATGTAAATGCATTTTGAATTGTGGCATAATATCTGTTACCACCAGAAAATAATTTAGTATTTTTCAAGCGAAATCACTGTTACAGCAACTAAACAAAAACTATATTTCTGCTTTTCAGCCGTGCAGGGGTCGGTTTTCTTCCATTCTAAGTGCCTTACTGAAGCTGCCACTTAAGAAAAAGAAAAAAAGAAAAAAACTAACTGAGGGACAAGTAGAAATTATTTTCATAACGTCATTATGCCCCAAATGCTGTTGCTAGAGCTTAAGTTATATTGAACCTGGAACATTCCTTGATCACTTTGCATCATTATGCTGTCTCTGTGTCTCTTTAAGCTTTAATCATGGACTTTAGAGGGTTTACGTTCTGTCTCTATTACAGCAATGTTATGTAAAAGCGGCTTCTTTTTGGAGATTTTCTCCGATTTTTATTCAGATTTTGCTTTGATCTCCATGACAGCTGGAATCAAGCTCTTCAGTCTCTCAAACGCCGCTGAAAGAAGCGTAAATTTCACCATTAATGAGGTGTGGCTCACCTTAGCAAACATGTTCAGAAACACTGAGCCTTGGTTCTCATGCAGGCGCCATTAGTTTGAACCTGGCTCACCACAATTCCTCTTCTTCTCCTAATGAATTTGCATTAAGATACAGTAGATGTTGGGAAAATATATTGGGAAGTGTTTTATCTATCCTTCTAAAAAAATATCTGATTTTATGGTTTGCTGCATTTTACTATGAGCATTTAGCATAATTTTGTTTTTCAGAACAAACCTGTGACACATTTTTTTTGCCATCAGTTTAGAACTATTGCTTTTTTATGAGATCATTTGTGCGGCCGAACACATTCCACCCTATTTCTACAATGTAGACCGATGTTTTGGCAAACAGAAACGTATAAGCAGTTACTTTAACAAGTCTTTTCTCCATCCCACCACACTGTGCTATGCGATTCCCAGTAGCACATCTATAAAACAGCAGCGAATTACATTAATAATGAGTACTGATGAATGATGAGTCTTTAGCTCTGTCCCAAACCTAGCGAATTGCCTTTGACTGATTTAGAATGCTCTATAGGCAACAACTCAAATAGTGGCACACCAACAGTGCTCTGCATTTGAGACTTGACTAACAAATTAATTTAAAAGGATGGTGAATTTTTGTAGGCCAAAAAACGATTTTGGCCCCACCTTCCTGAAGTCAATGGGTTTAATGCCTAAAATAATGTCTGTTGCTAACATAAGTGCAAGATATTTTCACGTTTTATTCTATTACATAAAATGCATCAGTAATACTCCCCTGTAATTTAAAAAAATATATATTTTACTTGTCTTTAAAAAGACAGTTGTTAGCTTATTGGGCTTATTGGGACTACAGAGATTGTCGAACATAAACTCATCTACTCACTTGTCCGCTTTTACAGCCTCTTTGTGTTAATAATCATGCTCCTGCAAACTATTCTACCTCACTTAATGGTGGTGACATTAAAGTCGTAACGGTAGTGTAGTTTGTTTATCTCCTACGTTTAGCTTTTAACTTCTGCTGATTGTATTTAGGTTTCAAAATCCATAAAAGTTGTCATACACTTCATACGAATCATACACTTTTGTTGGTCACAGAGCTCTGCAATAATCCAAAAGCCAATAGGAAAAATTCTATTGAGTTTTTGTCGACGGAAACAGGGTGATGCTAACTTCCAGTTTGGCCTACAGAATTAAGTCATCAATACACTAGTAGAGGTTGATATTAAACTGTTCCTAAGCTAATGGCCCAATCTTTTACCATTAACCAGAGGCAATGCAATAAACATGTTTTTGTCCTAATTTAACCTTCAGTTTCTATGTCAGTTGCATTGTTCTAGCCCCACCCACTTTAAATTGTCATTGGTCCAAAATTCCACTACTTATACCTTTGCATTAAACATTGAATATTTAATTGGCTGTCAAAAATCTACTTTTTAAAAATGTACAAACCTTTTCCAGCAAGTTAATTCCCAGTATTTATATTATTAGATTGCATTTCACTTGACAGAATTTCTGAAAAGACAAAAGACAGAGCTTTTTAGCTTCTCTATAAAGGTTACATGCAAAATTGCCTTAGAAATTTGACTAAAAAGGCCCAAATCTTAGGAGTGGGGTGTACTTGACTGATGCCTTAAAATGTTGCCTATGTAGGCAGCTCACTAGGTTTTGAAACAGAGATGAATGAGCCCCTGCTGTAGGGATTGTGGAGAGAGAGAGAGAGAGAGAGAGAGAGAGAGAGAGAGAGAGAGAGAGAGAGAGAGAGAGAGAGAGAGAGAGAGAGAGAGAGAGAGAGAGAGAGAGAGAGAGAGAGAGAGAGAGAGAGAGAGAGAGAGAGAGAGAGAGAGAGAGAGAGAGAGAGAGAGAGAGAGAGAGTAGGGGGTAGAGCTGGGTAATTATGGGCCCTGTACTGCAGCTAAACTGGCCTGGGCG
This sequence comes from Scardinius erythrophthalmus, assembly GCF_964197995.2. NCBI lineage: Eukaryota > Metazoa > Chordata > Actinopteri > Cypriniformes > Leuciscidae > Scardinius > Scardinius erythrophthalmus. The sequence continues at coordinate 34,179,862 of NC_138238.1, forward strand.
GTCTCTGGAGCCAGTGGGTCTGGCACAGGGAGGTCTGGCCACAGACCCCAGTGGTGACGGCACAGAGTCTGGGACGAGTCGCAACACCAGCCCGGGTTTGGAGCATTCCACACATAACCCTCCTCCTTCCTCTTCTCTCATCCCAGCCCTTCCCAGCCCTACCAGACAGGGAATTCTGATGCGTGTGCGTGTTCTTTTTTATGAACATTTATGTGCGTGTTTTGGGATGCAGGTGTGTGGATGTTTTTATGCATGTGTACATTGTTTTTTTGCATGTCTGTTTTTTAAGACTGTGTGTCACATGTTTCTTGGGATTTAGATCTAGACGCTTGAATTTTATTGAGCCTTTTCTGGGACGGTGGCAGTACAGAACCATACAAATGGATTCTTTTGAAGTCAGTGTGAAATTGCATTCGCAAAACATTAGTAACATTCAGTAATGTGTAATTTCTGAGGATATTCAATGCGATAAAATATTGTCACTATCCACTCACAGGAAAAGAGGAGAAGATCCAATAGCAGTAAGTAATATTTATTGGGGAATCCATACTCACAAACAGTCCAAGCAGGGGTCAAAACCAAAGAAGCAATCCAAAGCATAAAACAATACAAAACAGGCAACAAAGCAGAACTCGGAAGTGGTGTGATAATAGACAAGGACTCCGTGACAAACACTGAAACAACCAGGGTATATATACACACAGAACTAACAATGAAACAGGGAACAGCTGGGAACAATGATAACGGGGAACAGCTGAGTGCAATGAACAGTGATTGGTACAGACAAGGATTGTGGGGAATGCAGTTCATAATGTGACAGACACCGTGGGGAAGGAGGACATCTAGTGGTAACCAGGGAACACAAACCAGACACTGTGACAAATATAAGAAGGGACCTGGAATTGTTTGAATGGTAAAAAGGATGGTTTAGAAGAAGAGGGAAGGAAATCCGCTGAAAAGGAAAGTTGTTTCAGAGTCAGTTATTTTTATACAAATTTTCGAAGACAATCATTTTGACAGGCAAAAAGTATTCGGATAACTTGCTACTTCCGGCGATATTCTGAATTGTGCATCCAATGGCGACTTTACTATCCCATGAGGCCAATAAGCAGTGTTGGGGGTAATGCATTACAAGTAACACCAGTTATGTAATCAGATTACTTTTTTTCCAAGTAAAGCATTACTTTTAAATTTGCAAGAAAATATCTGAGTTTAATTTTTCAAATAAGTAACGCAAGCTACTTTGTTCTCCCATTTATTGACAGTATTTATAACCTTGTTGTGCAAGTCTGATGTGTGGAAATGGGCATTAATGTGAATATTTCTTGTTATTTTCGCAAATGATCAAAAACCATGCTTTAGTGTGTGTGTACGGTATGTGTGTGTGTGTGTGTGTGTGTGTGTGCGCGCGCGTGCTATAAAATGTACAGTGCAGAAAACCTGTGCAGCAGGTGTGTGGCCCATGAAGCGTAGTTTCATTCTGCTTGTCATATGCAAGATCAAACGAGGCAGCCCGTCAGCAGTTGTCCATGCACGCACACTCAGATTCTTATCAACACCTTCTCCATCCCATAATACCAGAACACAGATGTTTCATCTTATTCTTTAAACAAGTGAGCGTGTGAAAAGAATGCAACACAAAAAACTCAGTACTATCTGTATTCGCAGGTTATCTGAGGCTATAACCACACTAGTGCGTTTTTCATTTTAACACGCCATTTTAAAATGAAAACGGTCCTCATCCATACTGCCGTTTCTACTGCTTTTCAGAAAAGATCTCCGTCCACACTACACGACCAAAACCGCATGTCACGTGACCATTCATGTACACCAGGCATGCGCGAACAAGTGTAAACAGCTGATAGTTGCCGATTGATCTAATAATAGCTTGCTTCTTGCACATTTAGGCAGCTACAGCATTATAAAATGCAAAGTTTTAACTGCACAATGGCTGCTAACAAGGACAACAAAGTCAGCAAAGCTTGCAGTTCCGTCTCCATGTTATTGTTTACACGATCGTCGAGGCTGGTCTGTTATTGTCGTCTTTGGGTAGCGTAATGGTCATATGATAGGGGTTTGACGAATCACTGGAAGGATACGCAATGATCCAGAAGACCCAATCAGGGAGCGAATGTGGAGAGCCACGCCTTCTTTTTCAAAAGTCTAGAGCTGCTTCCGAAATCGCATACTTCCCTAATATTGTAGACGAAAAACAGTATGTGACAAAAGCAGATTCTGATGTGCATATGGTACTATATAGAACATACTTTTTTAGCAGCCCTGAGTTTTCAAACTAAAACCTTTCCCAAAGTGTCCGTTTTCAAGGGTCAAAAAAATCGGTTAGCAAAGGTTATGTGTTTTAAAACCAAAACCCACTAGTATAAATGCAGCCTCAGTTTACTGGCGTAGCAGTTCCTCTCAAACGTAGGATAAACTTTAATGTTAAGATCAAAAATCCCGCCCATTCTTTTTCCAAACTTTCTTCTCTGGTGATCTTCAGGCTCATCATCTTGAATACATATTCTTTATTGTTGTTGTGGCATCCTGGTGTAGGAAATGAAAAACTTCACAGCTCATGGCAGATAATATCTTGCAAACTTTCCAACAAAGTGTTTCGTACTTGTTGTCAATGAGGGAGAAATGAATAAATAAAGCAAGCAGCAGTAAATTGTGCACAGCGCACAGCTCAGAATACACTGTCCTTAGTTCACGCTCATCTTTATGTGGGTTACACCAGCATGAGTCAGTGATCCATATCATTTGTTGTGGCAATAGCAGCAACACTTCAGTCCTTTCAGTGATATATTATATTTTGTGGTTCATCGTCGGAAGATCTGATGACTATGAAGATATGTGTGGTATTATGTACATATATAAATATTGTTTTTATTTGTAGCATAGTACACAATGCAGAGAGAGAGAATACATTTTTACACTAGAGCAGTTTTTTCTAACTTTTTTGTCGTGTACCCTGAAAGCTCCATCAGTAAGGCTCCAGAAATGTGTTTCTTTTCACAAATATTATACAGAATATCATTTAAGTTTATTATCTTTACAATGATCATTGACAACATAAGTCTTTTAAAGAAAAAAAACACGTACCAAGTAGCACGTAGATTGATTCATCCATCCCATCCATTTTCAAAACCCCTTGTCCTGTGAAGTGTGCACATATATTCCAAAAAAATAGATAAAACTTTACACACATTAGTTTATTTTTTGTTCCTTAAAGTGCCCCTATTATGCTATTTAAAAGGTTCCTTATTTTGTTTTGGAGGTCTCTTACAACAGGTTTACATGCATCAAAGGTCAAAAAACACTTTAATTTTCTCACAATATACATTGTACATCACCACCTTTTTCAGTGATTCTCAAATGACTAGTTGAATGAATGAGTCTCTCTAAATCCCTCCTTTCCGAGAGCTTACTCTGCTCTGATTGGCCAGATGGCCCAGTCTGTTACATTTGGTCTACCAATGAAGTTGGTCTACTTCCGCTCCGAAAGTACACACTGTAATGATGACGTCGATTTTACCATATCGAGTCCGATGATGAAACATTGGTAGAACTAGTTATTTAACCCGAACCTCCATCGCAAGGATGACTTGAGAAGGACGATTCTCAGTGATACGGAGATATTTTGAACAATACAAGAAAATGTATACATCAATAATTATTAATACTTACAGGTTGTGATTCTGAGGAGCAAGCTGGTCCAAATAAACTGGGTACTGACCCATCTTTCAAGAGCAAGCATTTTGCGAATCCCGCGTTGAACTTTTTGATTTGAGAAGCAGTCGTCAGTAAAATTATGTGTTTGAAGGCTGGAAATGTTGTTCTCGGACGGAAAACATACAACATAGGCAGGCATTATGCAAATTTCTTTTCTAATGACGTAGAACCATAACGCAGCGGGATTCAAATTACAGACAATTCTTTTAGGCGGTTCAGAGTAGATTCTTTCTTTTGGGAGACAATAACTTTATATATTGTGCACTTTCAACTTTACTTTGCATAGCATTTACATTCACAGACAGCTATATTACACACTGCATGAAAGGGAATATTCAAAAAACCATAATAGTAGCACTTTTCCCCTCTGTTTTATACTTAAGTACCCCTGGTTGGGAGTCACTGCACTAGGCAACATTTATCTACTGTAAGACTTCAAATGAAATAAGACTCAGCTGATGTAGTCACGTACCTCTTCGTCTCTCGGCACATTGTGTGGTCACACTGATATAGAAAAAGGTTGCTGTGGAAAAGGCACAAGGCCGTTGGTAAAATAGACTCCTTACCGCCTATGCAGAGGAACAAATCTGTTGCATTCTTGAAAGCAACACTGGAAGAACTGCATTGCACTGAATCACATTAGCACACTGGCTGCTTTCCCCTTCTGTCTACAGTCATTATGGTCAAAATATTATCTATAGTGAATGAGTAAACGGTTAAATGTGTTTGTAAAATATCAGACAACATGTATTTTGATTTCATCAAGTCATGACTCATGAAAATTTATTAAAAATGCTGAAAGCTGTTTGTAGAAAAAAGGGTCTCTGCTTGCCAAACTATTTCACTATCAGACAGCAATTTGGATATATTTGCAAAAAAGTGATAAATTTAAAAACAATATACATTAGGCCTTATTCAGTGACACTGTAATGCCCCTCAAAGTCCTTTTTATTACATAAATGCAAAAAAAAGAAGAAAACATTATTTAAATTTGTATGGCAATATTTATTCTAATGTCTTTAATATATGCTGATATGTAAATACTAGGGCTGTCACTTTTGTGAAAAAATCCTGTTCGATTTTTGAGACATAAGTGTTCATTGAATCGATTGTAAAATCGATTTTCCATGTCTAAAGACGTTTCCATTTTAAACGCAAAATATGGGCAAATCCACGGACAACTAACAGGCATTAGGACGAACGTAAAGAGGGTGCTTGAGACGCGCACAAGTCTGCAATATTTCTGATGATTTATTGGCGTGAAGTTTCGTACGCAGTGACAAACAGGAGTGCAATATTCTCGAAAAACAATAAGCAGAGTGGACTGCCATAGCATAAATGAAAAACATTACCTCAGTCTTCAACATGGCTGTGTTTACGATTAGAAATGTCAAACAAATTTCACCTACGTAGGCGATTGTAGATGCGTAGCCTGAATTTGTATCTGAATGCATGAGACTGTCTGCATACCGGCAGAATTCACAGTTTTGTAGTAAAAAGAGACGCATTATGCAGAAAGATAATTTGCTGTTATGCGTGTTTGTCAGAGCCTGCAGTTGCTGTATGACGCGCGTTCGCTGCGGGCGTATCGTGACGAGCTGGACGCGCTCTGAGAAAAGACCGTTAAAATCGATTCCCTATTTTCTTTTTTTCGAAACTTGCGTTGGTTGGTCCAATCGATTGTGCAATCGATTTTCGAACGTAAAGTGACAGCCCTAGTAAATACTGTAGTATAAAGAAGTTAGACAAATTGGAATTACCTATAATAAACATCCATATGCATTATGGTAATTTGGAGTGAAACGTGCTTAATAGTCATGAAAATAATGTCTCAAATCTTAAAAACAGGCCTAGTTTACTTGAATGCAAAATATGCTTTTGTCTTGTGACCTGGGCATGTTTTCAAGGGTTTGAATCCCGGACAAATTAACCCTTAGAAAAAGTCTAAATGTCTCCCGATAAACTTTCATTTCTTTGTATGTGGACATCTCTTGGCAACCAAGTGCATCTTTTTAAGGAAACCAGTTTGAGGATGCTGTAGGTACACAGTGCTCATAAGCACCCAAAATAAACTCTTAAACTGGCAGGCGGATGCCACAAAAAAAAGAGTCCTTGTTTCTTTTTTCATAAGGTCCTTATATTTTGACAGGAACAGGAGAAATGGGTATTTATATCCCTGGCTGTGTGCTGTGGCCTCTCCACAATTACAGACTGTTCATCCCAGACTCTGAAGAGGGAGGGATAGAGGGATGGAGGGAGGTATAGCAAGATGAAGGGAGGGGGACAGCGGGACAGGAGGGAATGCTGTGGGGACATTAAGGGAAGTCCTCTAAGTCTCCCATACTTTCTACATTCATATATTATTTTCAACCATAATTCTGCCCCTCTTTCTAAAATGATCCGTTTTTACGTTTTTAAGGGACGGCTCTTTTATGGCTTGTCAGTAAAGGCCGCTGTTATGATTGGCTAACGTCATTGCATAGGAAACAGTATCAGCGTCCACCTGCTATTGTACGCGAGTCAGAGTAAACCGTAATTTACAGACAAAGCATTATGAAATCATTTACTTACGGTTTGTGATGCAGCTGCTGTCAGATCCAATACAGTTGCTTCTTCATCTTTCAACAAGTTACTTTGGAAACTCTCCATTACACTGTGCCTAGTTTACAAAACGAAATGCTCCGAACAAACGTAATCATCCAGCTAGACCTGGGGTCCATTTTTCGTACCTCGCTTAATACATCTAATATGATTTGACAGATGCCAGATCTTCTAATCGTGATAGATGATCTCTGTCTAATTTGGTTCTTCAAACGAATTTGCAGATTTGATTCAAATATCTGGATTACGCCAGTGGCCTATGGTGAGATGATGTATAACTATTCGTCGATGTCTTGCTCTGGAGGCAGTCCTATATTTCAAAATATTTGCCCGTGTGACATCACAGATCCTGCAATATCAAAACGAGCCGTTTTCGGAGCTTGATTAAATAAATGCTTTGTTTATAATGAGGAGGATGTTGTAAGCTATGAAACTTGCAGGATGTTTTAATGATACAAAGACCATAAATGTCAAAAGATCCAAGAAATTTTGATTTCTCATGTCACGATCCCTTTAAATCTGTGATGCACAAAATGTCAAATTTTGAAAGATCTGGTTACTTTAATGTAATTACAAATAAGTGCAGACTGGAGCTTTTGAACTTTGAAAAGGACATATATCTTATCTAGCTCGTATAGAAGAATAGAAGAACCTTTTTACTGATAAGCTGTCAGCGATGTCAACCGAATCAGCTCAAATCATGAACTAATTAAACAGACATGTTTTATGAACTGTCAACTTTGTCAAAACAACACTTCATTCAGCACTTCATTGTAACAATATCAAGATTTTCACACTGTTCTTTTAAAAAAAGCTGTCATATTGTTTCAGAAGACAGTTGTTTAGACTAGAGCTCTTTGTGATACTTTTTTATGATGATTTTGCACCCGTTTTTGAAGTTTGAAACCAGGCCACAATCATTGAAGTTGGATAGAAAGGAGTGCAATCCTTTACCTTTTTCTTCTTTTGTATCCTATGGAAGAAAGAAAGTTATCCACCTTATTCCTGACGACCTTACTGCGTTTTGAATTATGGGTGGCAATTCCGGTTTGGGGAACTTCCATTCAAAAAGGCTGAAATTAATCATTTCAAATCATAAGGTTGCCCTACAAATAAACCTTATCCATCAGTTTGACTGGATGAGCTGTCAATTTTCCTTCATGATTTATTTTCAGACATCATGAGAATAACGTTACTTGTTATTTTAACGTGATATGTTATAACAAGAATATCTATGGCAAGAGCTCTTTTCGCTGCTTTCTTTTCCTCACGATTATTTTATTTTTTCCCTTTGCAATCCGCTGTTAAAGTATGAAAAAGGACAACATTGCACATTTCTGGTCTGTTCTCCCAAATTTAATTTACGATATATATTCCATTAATAATTCACTGGAATGCACGAAGAATCTCTTTCCAGGTTTGTTTTCACAGGTAATTGCAATTTATAATCTGTCAAAATGACGGAAATCACTTTGAAATAATATCACGTAATGCTGAAGTTAATGAACATTTTTGATTAAGGCAACATAAGTTACATAATACAGATATATATTACTACAGTGATATTTAACCCGTCCGGTATTGCTGTGGAAAGACTTGTGCTTTTGGGGTTGTTTGGTCTGTTGAAAGTACCTTGTTGATGCTTTTACACTTTTAAATTTCCTTTTAATGTTCGATAGTTGAAGGGTGAGTAGATTAATGTCATCTCATTGTGACACTTTTTTTAACGTATTGCGTTCATAGAGCGAGCCTTTTCACTGATTGTTTACAGCTTAACGGAAGTTACACCCATAATTTGTGCAAAGCGTCATGGGGCGCAGGAATAAGGTTTATACAGGTTTGTATTGAAAGGTTTATACTGTATGATTTGCTATGCTGTTTATTTATAGCAAACAATTCTTTACTAGGCCTTGTTTACGACTATTTAAACCTGATATAGGCTACAATACAGATTGAAGACTCGTTTTACAAGAATCTGCTTTACAAGCATGTTCCACCAACAAAATGTAGGCTACTTGTAAAACTGGGTACACCTGTGTGGTTAGCATCTGACCGATCAGCACACCTCTGCCAATGCCAATTAGATTTTTGTAGAATAAAATGGTAACTCATTAACAGAAATGTATACAAAATTTTGGATTTCATCATTTATTTAATGAAAAATATAGTAAAATCAGTAATAGGCCCTTTTATAAAATACTATTACAATTTAAAATGACTATTTTCTATTTGAATATATTTAAAATTTTAATTTATTCCTGTCCTCAAAGCTGAATTTTCAGCATCATTACTCCAGTCTTCAGTGTCACATGATCCTTCAGAAAGAAGTTTGGGGTAAGACCTTTTTTATAGAAATTAATACTTTTATTCAACAAGGACACATTAAATGGATTCAAGTGACACTAAAGAAATATGGGAAAGACTTTCTGAGAATCCTGAAAAAATGTATCCGTTTTTCAACACTGATAATAATAAGAATCATAATAATTGATAATAATTTATCACCAAATCAGCATATTTGAAGGATTTCTGTCACTGAAGACTGGAGTAATGATGCTGGAAATTCAGCTTTGCCATCAAAGGAATAAATTGCAGAAATATATTAAAAAAGAAGAAGAGACTTTTTTCAAAAACATTAAAACAACTTTAATACAAACCTTTGACCGCCAGTGTAAATGCACAAAGAAGATTGCAGGATAAACGTGTTTCTTTATCTATTATACAGTATCTACGCTTCAAGGAGATTTTAAAAGGATGATCGACTTACAGTAGAAATATATTTTATTAGATATTTCTTTTATTATTATTTTTTATTAAGAAAGTTAAGAAGAAAATTATTGATGTTGTGCATTTTTTTTTATTACGTTATGAGAATTACCTTGTGGCTGAGGCTTCCCTCAGTCTTGCACTGTGAGGACGAGTGTACGTCTTGGACTTTGGAATCTCGCCTTGGTTTTGTATGATGGTTTTGGGGGCGTTGAGGAGGGCTGACATATCCAGTATGCCTGATGTTTTTTCAGGGGGCTGCGGTTTTGCGGTGCCTGAAGCCAGGGTGGTGTCTGAACCACCTTCTCTCCACTGGCTATGTGCCCAGTGTCCCAGCGCTCCACCTCAACTATGTCACTGCAGCCAAGCCCGTCTAGGGCAGCCAAGAAGATGGCGTGCAAAAGAACAGGAAATACAAGACAGCCTTGTTTATGAGTACAGTGTGTGATACAATGCTGCCTGCACTGGACCGACTGGTGCCTTTTGAACTGACATCTTTCAGTGCTCCCTGAAGCGTCTGTGCTCGCAGGATTAGAGAAGACCCAAATTTTTCCAGTAAAAGTTTTAAATGTCCTTAAAGGACCATATTGTGTTTTATATAGAGCTGTTCAGTTTGTAGTCATAAAACCCAGAATTAGCGTTTTTGAGCCAAGGGTTCCCTTGGGAGTTTCTAATGGGCTTTTATGGTAGTTTTCAATTTATGGAGAGAGAAAAAAGGTCAGTGTTGAACATAACTAGAAGAGACATGGTTTGCTTGAGTTTACAATTTAATTTCCTGTGCTTTAAAAAGTTGCTAAAACAAGGATTTCAACTACCACAAGGATGTGAGTTTATGTGCTCAATGAGTCGTCCTTGTAACATGTAGGAACATGTTGGAAACTTAAATGTTTTTTAAACACATAATGGTTTCAAAACAATCATTTGAATGAAACTTATATATCAATGTGAATTCTTTAGCAAAGTAGGCATGGAAAGGAAATTGTGGTAATATTTTCTTCTATATTGTGACGCATATCCAAGTGAAACAGCTTCTTTAATGAGAAAAAATGTAGCATGAGAGTTTGTTTTGTCCATCAGGAATTTAAAGCATAATTTATAATAAACAATGCAATAATCCATAAAAGAATAAGAATTGTTCATTTTGATTCTACGATGACCTCAATATCTCACACTTTTTTGCAAATAGCAAACACTTTTTGTCGTAATTTTGACTTTATAACTTGCAGTTTGACTTCATATACCACAATGTGAATTTACCTTTTTATTTTTTTAGTAGTGTGGAAATAGGCTTCTATACTGTATGCTTGAGATATGATTGTGTGTAATTTGTTTCTTTAAGTAATGTTAACAAAAGACCTTATTTTCCTAAAAAAAAATTAAACTAATTTTACAAACCTTTTAAAATGACAGAGGAAGTTAATTGTCCTAGCCTACAAATAAACACCACTGAGCTATGTTGCCTTGCGGTAAAATGATCATGACTTTAATTTCATTGAGCTGAAGGTAAATCATTCATCCTGTAACACTCAAGGAAGCCTCAGAAGTCTAACTATATACTTGTGTAATGGTAATGTTCTTCCTTATTCCTGCATTATCTGAAACCGATATAGAACAACTCTATTGAGAGTCTGTCTAAGGCAGACTCGCAGGTTGAGGAGTCAGGTTGCTTTTGATATCACTTTCTGTTTGTGAAACGGATTGCATTTTGTGGAACATGTGCTTATGTCTCAGCAGTCTGTAACCTACTAACGGTGAATTGTTGGCACAGCAACTCGGACTATTTGCTTTTTGGCTCTTTTGCAATGCTAATATTTCATCATGTGACACTTACAACTTGGTTTGCTCATCTTTCTTGAATATGGTTGCCATAGCTGCATAACAAATGATTTTAATATCAGCCAGTCAAGATAGGTATCACACATTGTTTGAAGGCACCTCATCATAGTTATAGATCAGAAAGAAAACTTGGTAGATTTGTTTCTAAATTAAATTTCAAGTTTGGAACTTCTAATTATAGAAGTTCTAATATAGTATACTGGGAAACAATGACAAGTATTTCATGTTGTAAAGACTTTTATTGGCAAAAGAATTCAATATATGCTAAGGCTAAGGCCATGTGTCCACCAAAGCGTTTTTAGACAGCTGAAAAAGCTAGGCGCTCTGCTGAAAACGCCTAGCTGTGGGCGCTTGAGAGCATTTTTTTCAGAGACGCTTTACTTGTTATGATACGGAATATCCGCAAAAGTGTCACTAGTATCTCATTTCACAGATAGTTTGTTTCTGTGTTGTTTCTATATTAAAATGTCGATACACTGTAAAGTATTTGGTCTGGATCTTGTTTTAAATTATTTTGTTCCGTGATTATGCTTGTTGTTGTCATCTGTTGACGTTGTACAAGCAGAATGTGGCGGTTGGTCGGTGTGGTATTTGTCCCGCCCCTCCTCCACTGTGATTGGATGGTTGGGTAAAAAAGGGACAGTGATGAGTGCTGTAAAAAGTGACAGTGTGAGTGGTCCTGTAACGCGGCGCTCCCATTGAAAACAATTGGAAAAAAAAACAAAGAAAGCGTGAGAAAACGCTATGGTGGACATACAATTCACTCTGGCATGCTGGATTTCAGCTTCTGGGCGAAATCCTGACTGATGGCGATTCATTCTTGCCTTATTAGTGCTCAGATTTGATCACAATTTTGTGGACTTCTGCTTGTTCACTTGTCTTTTGAGTATTGACCACAGGTTCTCTATTGGATTGAGATCCAGGGACTTACCTGGCCACGGATCCAAAATTTCAACCTAATGATCTCCAAGCCACTTCACTATCACTCTTGTGACATAGTGCTCCATCATGCTGGAAAATGCACATATCATTACCAAATTGGTCCTGGATTGTTGGGAGAAGTTGCTTTTGCAGAACGTTTTGATACCGTTCTTTATTCATGGCAGTGTATCTGGGCAGAATTGTCAGAGAGCCCAGACCCTTGGATGAAAAGCCATCCCACACATGGATGGTCTCAGGATGTTTCACTGTTGGCATAACATGCCTCATGGTAGCATTAACCTTTTCTTCTCCGGAAAATCGATTTTCCAGATGTCCCAAACAGTCAGAAAGGGGCTTCATCAGAGAAAATAACAGACTGCTGCCCAATCCAATCCTTGTACTGGCAGAATTTCAGTCTCTCTTTGAATTTCTCGTCAGAGAGGAAGCTCTGCACTGGTGGTGACACGATTCCATAACTGACACCTCTGGAGGAGACAGTCCTGTCGCTGGACACTCTGGGACGTCCTAAAGCCTTCTTCACTGCAGTTGAACCTCTCTCCTTGAAGTTCTTGATGATTCAGTTAATGATTCTTTCAGGTGCAATATTCTTTGCAGCAATTCTTTCCTTGCATGTGAGGTCATTTTGATGCACAGTGATGATGGCTGCACGTCTTTCTTCGGAGGTAACCATTGCTAACACAAGAACACAATGATTGGAAGAACTTCTTCCCTCCCTTTATAGCAATCAGTCTGCTAATATAATCCAATCAGTATGATAGAGTGATTTTACCTAGTACTTATGATACAATGATTAACCCTCTGGGGACCAAGGTGTTTTTGGGGCCCTTGAGATGTTCTGACATGCCTTGACATTTGTGCTTTTTTCAGTTATTTATAAACATGTTAATGACAAAGGTGTAAATTCACTATATATAGCACAAACAGGGCTACCATAATATGCGAGCAACTTGTATGTAGATGTTTGTATTTTTAAGAGAATAATGTTTATGCGTGGTTATTGGAAAAAATAAAAATGAAAGTTGCTGAATTAAGACCACAAAACACATATTAAATATGTGTCCACAAGACTTTTGACCAATGGATGTGGTCCCTTTGAGTTCTAGCTTCAAAATTATATGAAAATAGTCTTGCTTTATCGTTCACAAAAAAAAATACATTGATTTAAATGGTGTAAAACAGGTTTTGCTTGGAAAGCCAATATGCGAGGGGGAGGAGTAGTTCACACCCACTCTGCATAATGACTCTGCCTAATGAGCCATCCTTTCAGGTGTGACACTGACTGAGCCACAATGCAAGGACAAAGGATGTATTTAGAAGAAGACTTATATTGACCATTTAAGATTTTGCTTACATCTCTCTTGTAAATATGTTTTGCTATTTTATTTAAAATGTTACAATTACAACAATAATTACAATTTCAACAATATTTCAAGTGTACTCTTTCTTTGTAAAAAAGAAAAAGAAAAAAGATTATAGGCCTACATTTTATCATATGTATTCATTAGTTTGAATATAGCCGCATTGGAACATCTAACATCTTAGTCTATGACTTTATTTTTGACAAATATATATATATATATATATATATATATATATATATATATATATATATATATATATATATATATAAACGTTAGATATGAGCAGAAATTGCTAAACAAAAGCTTATTTTATGTGGCAGTATATTTTACAGTAGCCTAAAAACTGTACCCAAATCTAGTCAACAAGTGACTGACTGTAGCGTTGTTTTTATGAAATATTAGGGCATATAAATGCTAATTTGCAGTTTAATACGTTGCTTATACAGATACATTTTATTTCAACATATTCCAGTCGATTTTTACTCATCTCAGTAGGCTATAGCAAAGCAGTTTATTCTTTCACACACAGACGAGCGATTTATATTTAGGCTAAACAGTCTTTACAAATATGTACCCTTCATTCATCTCACAGAAAGGCGAGTCATATTATAGAAATGCGATTCATCTTTTTGCGGTTTGCATAGGCCTACACTAACGTTATTCCATAACGTTATTCCACACTTGAGAAAAGAAAACAGCCTACCTCACTCCTCAGCGGGATCTGCTCCTCATATCAGGATATATTGCTCCTCATATCAGCACTGTTCTGAGGAATCTTTTCTCCATAAGGTAGGCTATATTATGCCTCACTCGATCGCGACGCGCTTTGTTTACAGCTGATGTGGGCGTTTCACAGATCTTCAATAGTTCTCAGAATTTGCGTTTGAATAGCACGCGCTCTCCGGGGAGTGGTCACATTACTGTGAATTAGCTTGTAATGAGCTCGACTGGAGTCGCTCTCTTTTTATACAGATTACAGAAGATGAGAATATTTGTTTTTTATATAAGTTACTTCATTTAACAGATGCGATCTCAAGCTTTATGCCCGTGGGTCTGTTTGCCTGTTTGACTGAATTTTCGCGGAGTTATAGATCATTTTCGAACGCGTTTCAAATGGGAGTTTACTGACAGTGAGAAAGCAGAAATCGCATCATGTTAATTTTTCTTTATTTGTCAAAAAGCAAAACACTTTATTTTTATTGTGAGTATACAGAAAAAAAATAGAAACTGAACAGGATCGTTTGATGTATTACACGAAAATGAAAGATCAAAATTAACAGAGCATTTAGTGTTTATTTTCATTGCTAAAAAAAAAAAACGAGCAAAACGCGCGGGCGCGTTTTTGGTCCCCAGAGGGTTAATAAAATTATGTTAGCTGGTCATGCCGTGCCAGCCGATTAAGCTTTTTGCAATTGTTTAAAATGCATCTGATCGCTTTGCACATTCATTTAGAAACGATGTGAATCAACACCACTGAAACAACAACTGAAACAGCAAACTTTGCGAAACACAAAATGTATGTCACTGCCAAATTTTTTGGCCGTGACCGTGTGTGTGTGTCACGAATCAGTCTCCCGTGGTTTCCCTCGTTCACCAACGGAGGGCTCCCTCTCCTGAATATTGACTTTCCCCTGTAAACTCCATTTCCCATAATCCCGTACCTGGTACTGATTGCCTTCACACCTGAAGCTCATTCCCTGGACTATTTATACAGCTCTGTTTCTCCAGCCCTTCGCAAAGTGTTGTTTTGCCCTGCTGACAGTTATGAGTGTTTATATCTTGTTTTCCTGATTGCCTTGTATTGCCCCGTATTGCCCCTGGACTGTTTCTCTTGTTCTGACTCTCTGCTGCCTGCCTCTGTGATTTTGCTTCGTTTGCCTGGATTTACTGTGTATCGTCTGCTGCCTGCCCTGACCCTCTGCCTGCCTCTGTCTATGTTATTGTGATACCTCTGATATATATGCTGCTGGTTATTGACCTTTGCCTGTTCTGTTTCACTGCTACTCTTTTAATAAACCGCACATGGATCCTCACTCCACTGACTCTTTGTTACAGAAGTCTTCGCCAAACACCGATCCAGCAGCTATGTATCAACTATCCACTGAGGTCTCTGCCCAAGCTAATGTCCTGGCTGCACACCAACAACAACTTGATCGCCTAACATCAATGACTAAGGGAATTAGTCAAGGCGTTGCAACATCCGCCTGCAGCGAGCCCGCCAATCAGCACTTCCTCATCCAGCACAAACACCGCCAGCCCTCGCTTGGTTTTCCCTGAGAAGTTTGATGGATCACCTACCAAATGTAAGGGATTTCTGCTCCAATGTTCCTTGTTTGTAAATCAGCAACCCATGTTATACTTCAGTGACCGACAGCTGTATAGCTTTTGTGTGCTCACTTTTAACTGGTAAAGCTTTGGAGTGGGCTACTGCAGTGTGAAACGATGGCCGATCATCATTCTCTTCCTTTAGTAACTTTTTGCAGTGATTTCATGAAGTATTTGAACATCCAGAAGGCGGCAGAGATGCGGGCAATCAGTTACTAGCCCTCGGACAGGGAAAGCTTACTGCAGTTGGGTTTGCTCTCTCTTTCCACACGCTGGCAGCCTTATTTCACAAGGGACTGAATCTAGAACTTCAATCTGAACTTGCTAGATTTTTCCGACCCTCCACTTCTCCAGCCTCCGCTGGGTTTTTCTTCATTGACAAGAAGGATGGAGGTCTACGCCCCTGTATTGACTATCAAGGTTTAATTTATATCACAGTTAAGTTTCGTCACCCTTTACCTCTGGTCCCAGCAGCGCTAGAACAGCTCCGCACAGCCAAGTACTTTACCAAGCTAGATTTTCGCAGCGCTTACAACCTCATTCGGATTCCAGAGGGGGTCGAATGGAAAACTGCTTTTTCCACCTCTACGAGGCACTATGAATATCTGGTTATGCTTTTCGGGCTGGTCAATAGTCCCTCCGTCTTCCAGGCTTTCATTAATTATGTCTTCCGGGACATGCTTAACAGATGGGTCATCGTCTACATTGACGACATTCTAATCTATTCCGACTCTCTTGAAGAACACGTCAGGTATGTTCGCTCTGTTCTGCAATGTCTAATAGACCATCAACTTTACGCTAAGGCTGAGAAATGTGAGTTTCACTGAACTTCTGTGTCCTTCGCGGGTTATGAAATTAGAGATGGCGGTACGTTGATATATATCGTTATGAGATGGCGGCCGTGAGGCTTGCCACAGTACAAGCAGTGTTCCTGTCTGTCATTTTAATATCTGCGTTACTTTTTTGTGAAGTGTCGTGCTTAATCCAGCATACTCGATCGGAGCTCTTAAACCTCAGATACACTTCTCACAGTGATCTGGGTCCATCTACGTCCTTGCTGGAGAAATTACGGGAATTAAACATATCAAGCTACTCAACACCATGGCTGCCGACCAAAAAAGGCCGCCGCTCAGGAACCTTTGCCAGGTTCAGGAGACGCCCTCACCGGCCACCGCTCCCAGCCCTTTTGCTGTCAAATGTTAGATCCCCTGGCATAAAATGGATGAACTCCAACTTATGTTACAAACCGACAAAGACTACAGTGACTGCTCTGCCATCTGCCTGACAGAGACCTGGTTGGATCAATCAGTACCCGACAAAGCGGTAACACTTCCAGGTTTCACATTACACCGTGCCGATAGATCACCCAAACTATCGCACAAGTCTAAAGGCGGTGGTATTTGCATAATGATCAATGAACGCTGGTGTACAAATTCTACAGAACTCGCCCATGTATGCTCACCTCACCTGGAATACCTCACTGTCAAATGCAGACCATCATTTCTCCCACGGGAGTTCGCATTAGTAATCATGATCTGTGTCACTGTGTGTACATTCCACCTGAGGCTAACGCTATCACCACCATAGCCGAGTTAGCCAACTACGTCTCCTCAGTGGAAAATATACACCCGGACGCAGCAGTCATTGTCCTCGGGGATTTTAACCAGACTAATCTGTCGTCTGAGCTCCCCGGTTACCATCAGCAGGTAGCCTGCCCTAGCAGAGGGACCAACACACTGGACCACTGCTATATTACCATCAAAGAGGCTTACCGTGCTTTCCCGAGGGCTCCGCGGGGCAGGTCCGACCACGCAATGCTGCTGCTAATTCTACAATACAGACAAAAGTTAAATCCTCCAAGTCACCAACAAAACTCGTCCGGTGCTGGTCCCCTGAGGCCATCGAAAAACTTTGTGGTTGTTTCGCGTGCACAGACTGGGAAGTTTTCCATGCTGCAGGCGATCTCCATGACGTCACCGACGCAATAACATCATACGTCAATTTCTGAGTGGACCTGTGCATACCCCTCAAAAAAATCAAACACTACAATAACAACAAACCGTGGTTTAACAAGGACATTAAACAGTTAAGAAAGGAGAAAAATGCAGCTCATCTGTCAGGAAACAAAGAACAATATATGGCTGCCAAATACAAACTGAGATCTGCAATAAGAAGAGACAAATCCAACTATGCTTCTAAACTAGAAGAACAAATCACCACTAATGATACACGTTTTTTCTGGAAAAAACTCCAAAACATGACAAATTACAAAAAGAAACTCACCCCCACACCTGACAGCGATAATCAGCTTTCTGATACACTCAACTTCTTTTATGGGAGGTTTGAGCAGGCACCGGCTACACCACCATCTCCCCCCGACCCCCTCCCCTCCCCACCTTTTACCATTTACGAGGAGGAGGTGAGGAGCACCTTCAGGGGACTTAAGAGGAATAAAGCCCCCGGCCCAGACAACATCAGCCCCACCGTTCTCCACCACTGCACTGCAGAACTGGCTGGGGTCTTCGCCGACATTTTCAATACCTCCCTCTGTCAAAACTCAGTACCCAAGTGCTTCAAAGAATCCATTATCATCCCAGTTCCCAAGACCAAGACCATCTCCTGCCTCAATGATTACAGACCTATTGCCTTGACATCAGCAGTCATGAAATCATTTGAGCGCATATTACTCAATTACCTAAAAACCGTCACCACCCCCCTCATGGACCCATTCCAATTTGCATACAGAGCCAACAGGTAAGTTGAGGACACCGTCAACTTAGCAATTCATCACATACTGAACCACCTTGAGTCTGCAAACACATATGCCCGCATCCTGTTCATGGATTTCAGTTCTGCATTCAATACAATAAACCCGGCCAAACTGTTCAATATATTACTGGACATGAATATCGACCCATGCATCTGTCACTGGATTCACAGTTTTCTCTGGAACAGGCAACAGAAGGTAAATATTATCAATATCACATCCTCTCCTCTGTTCCTCAGCACAGGCGCACCTCAAGGCTGTGTTCTCTCACCCTGGCTATTCTCTCTCTACACAAACCAGCTCACATCACAGGACTTATCACCAACAACCAAGAAACCTCATACCGTGCACAGATCAACCAAGCAGTGACCTGGTGTACAGACCATGATCTTCTACTCAACACATCAAAAACAAAAGAACTCATCGTCGACCTAAGACGTCAGCCATCCCTCAAAACTCCTGTGATTATTGAAGGTGAACCCATCTCCATCACTGATACATTCAAACTCCTTGGGACCCACATCAGCAACAACCTTAAATGGAAAATCAACACAGATCATATCTACAAAAAAGCCCAGCAAAGACTTTTCCATCTCCGACAGCTCAAGAAGTTCAGAGTAAGGTCTCATCTCCTGCTCCGCTTCTACACGGCCATCGTTGAAAGCATCCTCACCACATCCATCACAGTCTGGTTTGGCAGTCTTGACATACTTTCCCGGAAGAAATTACAGCGTATCATCAGCAGAGCATCCAAAGTCATTGGTTCACCCCTACCATCCCTTGAATCACTCTACCACAAACGGACACTACGCAGAGCCCACAAGATAACTTCTGATATCTCCCACCTTGCACACTACGCCTTCCAGCTACTGCCCTCTGGGAGGTGTTACAGGACAATCACCTCCAGAACAACTCGCTTCAAAAACAGTTTCATCCCAATAGCAATAAACATTCTGAACTCTGAACGCTGAGGACTGTGGATTAAGCATGACCCCTTATGTATTATGTATCATGTATTAATGTGTTTGTCTGTATGTATATGTATGTAATTTAATTGTTTAATGTTTACTGTTTAATGTAATGCTGGAACCTGTACCAAAGAGCTGTACTGAAAACAAATTCCACCAGCCTGGCTGTGTGGTCATTAAATTAAAATAAATAAATAATAAATGAATGACAGTAAGGTGCAGGCAGTGATTAAATAGAAACAACCCTCAACAGTCAAAGAGCTACAACGATTTCTAGGATTCATTAACTTTTACCAACGCTTTATCAGAGACTTCAGCATGATCGCAGCACCCCTGACATCCATGATGAAGAAAGGAGAGAAAAAGTTATCACGGTCTTCAGCAGCTTTACAATTTTTCACGACCTGAAGGATCGTTTCACCTCGGCTCCCATCCTGACCCTGAGTGAGAATTCATCTTTGAAGTGGACGCATCCAACACTGGTATCGGAGCCATTTTCTCTCAACGCCATGGTACCTCTCCTAAACTTTTTCCTTGTGCATATTTTTCTCGCAAACTCACCCCAACTGAACAGAACTATGATGTTGGGAACTGTGAACTCTTGACCATTGGCCTTTGAAGAATGGAGACACTGATTGGAGGGGGCCAGAGATCCATTCCTTGTCTTGACTGATCACTGTAATCTTGAATATCTACGCAGTGCAAAAAGGCTTAATCCCAGACAAGCAAGATGGGCATTATTCTTTACACGCTTCAATTTCACTGTTACCTATCGACCTGGATCAAAGAACGTCAAGGCTGACGCTCTATCTCAGCAGCATGAATCCATCCCTCTACCTCAACCCAATGAACCCATTATCTCTCCAACACTCATTCTGGCCCCAGTTCAATGGGACATCATGACCGAAGTGAGGGAGGCCCAGAGTTCAGATCCACCTCCGCCAAACTGTCCACAGAGTTATACAGTGGGTTTATTCATTTCCCAGTTCTGGCCATCCTGGTATCACAGCCACAATTCAACTGTTAAAGGGACACTTCACCCATTTGCATTAAGCTTTGCATTGTTAGAAACCCAGTCATTCTATTGAATGGTCGTGCAACACTCTCTCATTTTCCCCTGAGATGGGAGAAATCTGTTATTTACCTCTTACACTTCCTCCTACAATGACGCAAAAATCGTCATTTTGCGTCATTGTAGGAGGAAGTGTAAGAGGGGGGGGATTTCTGTTGAGACTACAAGCACTAGTTCCTCATCTTTCCCAGGGGGCGGGACCCGCTCACGCTACAGACCTATTACAGATCAGTGGGTGGGACTTTACGCTCTGAAACTGAAAGCAATATCCTCCATCTTGTTTGAAGCTAAGCTAACAGGCGCTGTGGAGACAGATGTAAAGTTATGACAATAGCGGAGGAGAGTGCTCAATATGATATAGACTAGAGGAAGAGGATTTCGGAAGTCTGATGCTTGAATCAGGTGTTTGTGGCTACCTTTACAAGCCGCATTATAGCGAAGAGCAGCCGAGGCAGAAGACCTGCCTGCCGCGGACGAGGAGCCCGGACTGGCTCGGGTTAGGGCGGACCGGTGGCGCCGGTGATCTCACTATGCAGCTACGAACCGCTATGAACACAGAGATAGAGTCCGTCTGCGGCAAAGAATTTCAACGATGACAATTTCTCCTGGACGAAATCTCTGAATCAGACGAGGACACGGACGTTTGTGTTGAGAACAAGTTTCCTAGTTTCGCACCGCATATGTTCTGACTGAACATCCAGGTACCATGCAATAATTCACCTTTTCGAAAGAAATACAAACGAGGAGTAATACACTAATGAGTTCGCCAACTAACTAGACATTTTGTGTGAATGTGAAATTAATTTCAAGCTCTGGTGGTAGCTAGACTTGTAGACGGAAGAGTGATTTCTCTTATAGGCAGATATGCGCTTTCTGGATTAGTGGGAGTGGCTTGCGGAGCTGTGCAATGTGGTGCATTGTGGGAGTTGTTGTCTTTCATACAAATGCGTCCTGAAGTTATTTTTTGTCTTTTCTCGGTCACAAAGGCACCAAATTCAAAATTTCTTTTACATTTCGACTACATATATGACCCACTTTAAATAAAAAGCAATGTTCAAATGGGTGAAATGCCCCTTTAACAAATCGCTTTTGGTGGCCATCTATGCAGTCAGACACAATCTCCTCTGTCCAGAATTTTTCCACTTGCAATATCACCAAATCCTCCAAGCAATTACCAGCCGGTCTTCTACAACCCCAAATCAGAAAAAGTTGGGACACTGTACAAATTGTGAGTAAAAAAGAATGGAATAATTTACAAATCTCAGAAACTTATATTTTATTTACAATAGAATATAGATAACATATCAACTGTTGAAAGTGAGACATTTTGAAATGTCATGCCAAATATTGGCTCATTTTGGATTTCATGAGAGCTACACATTCCAAAAAAGTTGGGACAGGTAGGAATAAGAGGCCGGAAAAGTTAAATGTACATATAAGGAACAGCTGGAAGACCAATTTGCAACTTATTAGGTCAATTGGCAACATGATTGGGTATAAAAAGAGCCTCTCAGAGTGGCAGTGTCTCTCAGAAGTCAAGATGGTCTGAGGATCACCAATTCCCCCAATGCTGCGGCGAAAAATAGTGGAGCAATATCAGAAAGGAGTTTCTCAGAGAAAAATTGCAAAGAGTTTGAAGTTATCATCATCTACAGTGCATAATATCATCCAAAGATTCAGAGAATCTGGAACAATCTCTGTGCGTAAGGGTCAAGGCTGGAAAACCATACTGGATGCCCTTGATCTTTGGGCCCTTAGACGGCACTGCATCACATACAGGAATGCTACTGTAATGGAAATCACAACATGGGCTCAGGAATACTTCCAGAAAACATTGTCGGTGAACACAATCCACCGTGCCATTCGCCGTTGCCAGCTAAAACTCTATGGGTCAAAAAAGAAGCCATATCCAAACAGGATCTAGAAGCGCAGGCGTTTTCTCTGGGCCAAGGCTCATTAAAAATGGACTGTGGCAAAGTGAAAAACTGTTCTGTGGTCAGACGAATCAAAATTTGAAGTTCTTTTTGGAAAACTGGGACACCATGTCATCCAGACTAAAGAGGACACGGACAACCCAAGTTGTTATCAGCGCTCAGTTCAGAAGCCTGCATCTCTGATTGTATGGGGTTGCATGAGTGCGTGTGGCATGGGCAGCTTACACATCTGGAAAGGCACCATCAATGCTGAAAGGTATATCCAAGTTCTAGAACAACATATGCTCCCATCCAGACGTCGTCTCTTTCAGGGAAGACCTTGCATTTTCCAACATGACAATGCCAGACCATATACTGCATCATTCCTATTCCTAAACTTGAGCAACTTGTCTCCTCAGTCCCCAGACGTTTGCAGACTGTTATAAAAAGAAGAGGGGATGCCACATAGTGGTAAACATGACCTTGTCCCAACTTTTTTGAGATGTGTTGATGCCATGAAATTTAAAATCAACTTATTTTTCCCTTAAAATTATACATTTTCTCAGTTTAAACATTTGATATGTCATCTATGTTGTAATTTGAATAAAATATTGAAATTTGAAACTTTCACATCATTGCATTCTGTTTTTATTCACAATTTGTACAGTATCCCAACTTTTTCTGATTTGGGGTTGTACATCCTCTACCCATTCCTCAACGTCCTTGGTCCCACATCGCTATAGACTTTGTCACTGATCTCCCTAACTCCTCTGGCCACACAACCATAATCACTGTTGTAGATTGCTTCTCCAAGGCTTGCCGACTTATTCCACTGCCTAAGCTGCACACTGCCATGGAAACTGCCGAACACTTATGTAATTGTGTATTCAGATTCTACGGCCTACCCAAAGACATCGTCTCAGACTGAGGTCCTCAGTTCAAATCTCGACTATGGTCAGCCTTTTTCTAGCACCTCAACATCAATGTCAGTCTCACCTCTGGTTTCCACCCACAGTCCAACAGTCAAATAGAACAACTTAATCAAGAACTCACCCGATTTCTTACTGCCACCACAATCAATCAGACTGGTGTCGTTACTTTCTCTGGGCAGAGTACGCACAAAATTCTCTTCGCAAACCCTCAACTTGCTTAAAGGAGTCATGACCTGCAATTTTCACTTTTCCACGAGAATCAATGTATGTTATGATTGCCTAACGATTATACACTGGCCGGGAAGCCGATATTTAAAAGTGAAGCGTTCGTTTACCCCAGGGTTCATAAACCAGCGCGCGTGCACGCGCACTCAAATACGAGATTTTGATTTCAGCCCCGACTTGACGTCATGACGGGGCAGGATATACCATATATGGACACCGCAGACCTGCCACAGGAAGTGCGCCCTGGCGCCCCTCCTCCCCTCATATTCAGTCGAGAAAGAAGCAGAAACGTAGTGCACACTGAGTTGCTCTGTTGTTGACTGCCAGAATCAACATGTAAATGTGTTTTCTCTCCCAAGAACGGACCAAGCTGTCAGGGACCAGTGGATTAAATTCATTTTTAATGACGCGGTTCCTACAACCCTTCCCACTGGCTTAACGTTATGTGTCTGTGCTAACTAAACATTTTACGCCGGAATCCTTCACAAATTTGAGGCAATATCAGGCGAAGTTGGCATCGAAGCTCGGGAAAAAGGGGCCATTTTCAACAATCAGACACTTGCCTGCAATTGAAACAGTAAGAATGTGTTTTTATTGCCCTACTCTGTGTAACAAATAGCAGCTAACTGCTAATGCGGCTATTGTATGCTAGCGGGAGTATTAGCTTCGAGGTAAACATGGGGAATGGCTGCTAACGTTACTTTGCAAACAACAAATGACTGAGATCATCATGAATTCGGCTATTGTATATTGATTGCCTAACGCTTATATATGAGGCGCCGTCTAGTTTGTGTGTGTGTGTGTGTGTGTGTGTGTGTGTGCTCGCGTCTCATTTGAGTATGTGCGCGAGTTTGTGTGTGTGTGCTCGCGTCTCAAATGAGTATGTGCGTGGAGAGTTCATATACATGTATGTGTGACTACTTAGTATGTATGCAAGCGTGTTTCATATATACACCTGCGGTGTCAACCCCCTCCTTCCTGCCACCAATCAACGCGCCCCTCATTTGCATTATTAAAATGACTGTCCACGACAGCCAAAATATCGCATCAGATCTCGCGAGACAATAATGCCTTCAGAAATAAGGGTCTGAGGAGCTCTGTGTTTATTTTTTTTCCACTTTTCTTTTTTAGAAGGGCCTGAAAGGCTATAATACAGCAGTAGGTATCCAAGGTAATACTAGGTCATGACTCCTTTAACTCCTTTCCAGTACGTCCTTGGTTTTAAACCCCCTCTGTTCCCCTGGTCAGGAGAGCCCACAGATCTCCCAGCAGTAAACGACTGGTTACAGAGAAGCAAGGCTACCTGGAATGAAGTGCTGACAATTGAGCGTTTATATCTTGGTTTCCTGATTGCCTTGTATTGCCCCTGGACTGTTTCTCTTGTTCTGACTCTCTGCTGCCTGCCTCTGTGATTTTGCTTCGTTTGCCTGGATTTACTGTGTACCGTCTGCTGCCTGCCCTGACCCTCTGCCTGCCTCTTGTCTACGTTATTGTGATACCGGATACAGGGTTGCCAGATTGGGTGGGTTAGCAATCTATTTTGCGGGCAAAAATGGATTTGGGCGGGGGGATAAAAATTGGCCTGGTTTCGGATCAGTTCGGCGTGTTTTTGTTGCCGAAACTCCGGCACTTCGGATCCTTCTTCCTGCGGCCCAATGTTCAGCAGGCAGCAGTCTCACTCACTCTCACACACACACACACACACACACACACACACACACACACACACACACACTACAGCTCTGGCTGACATGACGTGCCCCCTAAACTCACAACAGACACTCCCTCCCACTACTTTCAGCTCACGTCACGTCACGCACGCCGGCACCTCCCGCCCCTCAAACAACACACTAGATCACAGGGTTTTCAAACTTAGCTAGCTGACTGACACTGCGGTTTCATGACAACTCTCTCCGGGTCAGCAGCAGCAGCACCAACACAGATTTGAATGTTGCGATATGATTTTGTCAAAGGTTTAATAGACAGACGAAATGGAAGAAGATCGCGTGGGTGTTTGAATCGAGATCACAGTCTTTTATAGATGCATCGTGCAGCTCTGTAACAACACATTTCATCCTCTGTTGAAACGAAAGTGGCTAACTTCTGTAAACCTCATCTATAAGCAAGGGCAAAAATAAAGCAGTTTAATTTGAATTAATATCGGTAATATTCTGTAATTTTATTAATTTTTTTTAATCGCGATACCTAGGTGAATCGATTTTTTTCTCCCAGCCTTAATGAATATGCATGTTTCATGTTGCTATTTGAAATAATTGAAATGTTAAAGTGGGTTATTTTTTATGTCCATATATCCACTCAATGTTTTTTTGTACTGAATGCTCTTGTTCCAAGCGACTTTTAGTGACAATAAACAAACTCATTGATAGCCTAAGTCAGGGGTGGGCAAACTTTTTGGCTCAAGGGCCACACTGGGTTTTAAAAATTTGACAGAGGGCCGGCCCAGTAGCAGATTATGAAGCACGATCTCATGAAAGTGCGTATCTATACCACACATTTTATTTCTCGTGCCATTTATATGCCAAAAATGTTTGTTTGTTTTTTTTTGTTTTTTTTTTGCGTGCATGCTACACACTGTAAACCCCTTGGTTAGGATTAGGGGTGTGGAGTGCGTGCCTATTACACGCCATAAAGTGCATATCATATGCACGCTAAAACATATTATGCACTACAAAAACAATTCGTGGTATTCGCACTTTCATAAGATCGGGCTGAGCAAACAGACAATGTTGTGGCAATGTCTGTGCGAAATTCAACAACTGAGAGACGACATTCTGACAATAATTTGTTTATGCTAGATATCCCCCATTTAGCATGTTATGTTTTGATGTTAATTTTTAAAGATGTTAGATAATTATAGCCTATACTTTTTAAATATTGTTTATCCTTATTATTATTTAATGGCCTAACAGTAAATTAGAAACAAAACATCTGCAAGTGTACACTTAGAAGAGTAAAAATTACAGGTTACGTTAATTCAACTTTATTAAAACTGAATGGCAATTTGCACTTCCAAAAGTCATACATTTGTGGAAATAAACGAATATACAAATTTATTTTAAGAATAATTAAATAAAACATAAAAGGCAAAGGGAGATCAGAACATTTAATGAAAAAAAAAAACGGGTTCTGTACATGGCAGACAGGGGAGCGTAGTCGAAAGCCGGACGATAAAGGTCGGTAAACGGAATCAGGATACATCCACAAATCCAGAGGAGCAAAGAAACTAAATAGCAGACAAATCAAAGGAAAAACTAAGGTGTGCAAGCGGTTACCAAACATTTTTTTTCTCATTGAGTTTCCAAAAAAGGAAAAAACATTAACGTGCAACAAGTCTATGCGCTTAAGTCGCTGTCTGTTTGGTTTCCATGGTGACGTGTCATTGCTTGTTACGTGACACACCGCAGCCACAACAGCGCTGAATGAATGATGATCTGCTTTTATGTCATTTTTCCTTTTTTACATTTGTTAGCTATGGCATGCAATATCTGATATTCCGATTGTCAAATATATGCAACGCAATATATATATAACGCAAAGTATTGCAAGAAAAAAGGCAAAATTAATGCGATCTTAAGACAATTTTTTTAAATACTCGGCGGGCCGGATTAAACAGCCTAACGGGCCGCATGTGGCCCGCGGGCCGTAGTTTGCCCACCCCTGGCCTAAGTTGATCGCATTATTTTCCGTAACATAAGCTTATAGTTTAATAGTAGCCTAGAATAGTCTGACTGAGGTCAGTGTAGCCTACTTTTGCGTTCATTTGATTGAATATTGTTTCTACAATCGGATAGGCTAAGTTGCAAAAAGGGTAATTTTAAAGCTTGTTTATGATGTGTTTAAACGAGAAACATTTTTTGGGGCATTCTCGCGGTTTTTGACGAGGTTTTGGGCTGGAAAACCTTGCTGGCACCTGGCAACCCTCTGCATCTCATAAGGCCACTATATTTGGAGGACAACAGATCGCTCCTCAACTACTTGACATGATGACAAAGTGTGTCTGACCTTTCAGATGTGCGTTGTCACTTGTTTTTTTCTCTCTCTTCCTGCTCGCTCTACACTTGAAACAGATCAAAGGTGGCACCTCCTTCACCTGCCCCTGGAATCCACCTCCTCCTCCATCTATCAGCATGTCTTTTCTCCCAGCGCATGGCAGCGGCCCAGGCCGGATCAGGCCTCAGGGGAACGCGGCGTGATGGACAGGTGGCATCGCTGATGCCATTAGAGCTGTGCATGTGTGTGTTTTTGGGATGGGGCTGGATGGTAATGGGAAGGGGGTGAAGTGGGAGAGACCAGGGTGTGAACCTGTGCAATCAAACAAGTCACAGCTTCACTCAGGTGGTTTTTCTGATGTCTGCGGTTTAGACAGGGCGTTACGCGATGTTCACGAGAACTTTGAGCAGAAAGAAAAAGAAGAAAAGAGAGGGATTCAGCATGTGTCAACACGCATACCTGTTGCCGTGCAGAGAAGGCCCTGAAGGCACGATGGGAGTTTCTCATGAGTGTGACGAGCCAAGCCCAGACAACAGGCCTACGAGAGCACTATGCTCACCTGAGCCACACTGGCTTAGAGTGGCGTCAACCACCAACACCTTCACATTCTTCTATGTTTTTTTTCCCTCTGCATCATGTTTGTGTGGGCCACTGCTGACTGTGGCTCGCTCTAGAGGTCTTGTTTTTCTCATGAGTTTGTGGGTGGTAGTTAGAGAGCCAGTTCTTAAAGCTCTATGATGTCTGTGTGACTATACAGTATTGTGTACGTCACAAAAGAGTGGATAATGCAACTGGCACCAAGCTCTCACCATGATTGTCACCTTCATAATAGAATATGAGATGAAGGCTTAGAAAACTTCTGCAGTCAAATGACTGTGTAGGCTATTAGGTCAATGACGAGATTTTTTTTTTTTTTTTTTTTTGCAGATCTTTTTTACGTTCTGTACAATTTTCTTTTCAATCTGTTTTCTTTTCAATCAAGTCATTCAATAACACATAAAAGTAAAAGTAATATTTATTTATTTTATTTTTGGGGGTGGGGGGGCTACAACAACAAAAAAAAGTCTAGGGTTAAACAAAAAGAAAAAAGCCTCATTAACAGGCTGAAAAAAAAAATCAAGTTTGTTTTAAAAATATTATTAAAACATTTAAATGGTGCAAAATTGTAAAACAAAATATAAAAATTGTTAACATCTTATATATTTATTTATTAATTTGGACTGTAAATGTATTGACACAAAAACCCCTCTTCATATACCCCACCCCACAGCAAGAGTAATACTTAATAATACTTGAAAAACGTTTGTCAGTATGGTATAACTGATATGCAGGAAGCCATTACAAGAAAACCATAAAATGGAAAGTTATATCAATACTTTTTTTATTAATATTCGATATTTATAATCAAATATTTTGACCATATATTTATAATAAGATATTTTGGCCAAAATGTCAAATGGAATATCCACCCCAAAATCTATTAAAATTCATGATAATTGAAAAATACTTTGAAAACAGTTTGAACGTGTATTTTGAAATAATGATTACGGTAATGATTGTAATGCAAACGTTTGTTTAAAAGTGGACTGTGTATAATGCTAATAATATTATACCAGCAACCAGTGCATATTCCAATTCCATTTTGCAGATGCATTTATCAAAGTGACTTCGATTGCATTCAAGGTCTATAGTTACAAGGTAAAAAGGCATTCACTGGGAATCAAAACCATATGCTGTTGCTAGTGCCATACTCTACTTTTTGAGCTACAGGAATGCCCAATTAGCCTTATGTGATTTGTTAAATAGATCACTGTGAATTATGTTGATTTATAGAAAAATCTATTTTATACAATGTTATGTTTCTGTTTATTCTTTGTTTTCTGTACTGTCTTGAACTGACACTGCAGTATATCTATTATTTGAATTAGAATCCTCACCCATTTATTATTGTGCACAGAAAAAGGAAACAAACTGTGATTAGTAACTTTGGACGAACAGGTGTAAGTGGGCGGCTCTTTTGGCCAGTCTGCAAACTGGACCAGAATTTATGGCATACTTAACAGCCATATTAACAAATGACTGCATGTACTACGGTTTAAGAGGTCAGATTTGCCAATAGAGCACTGTGCTGGCAGACATTCTGAAGACATATGAAAATTATTAGAGGCCTAAATTAGATCAGGCAATAGCTCAGCATTTGTAATGTAGTTTCTACCAATAAAATTTGCCATAATTCATACCAAATCTAAGCACATAAAATACTCTAGTAAAATGCTGGTGCAAACCCACCGCAGCTGACACCCTTACAGCCACATCTGAGATTAAGAGGGAATATTTTGTACCATTTCCAAGTCCCGCCTGACATCAAAGAATCCTCGCTCTGTGAAAGGTGAAGCTCAGAGGCGGATCTCTGGCATTTTGAGTCTGATGTTGCACGACACAATGGGAATGATTGCAGCTGTCTGTCATGACAAAGAACGTGAAAAGGTTGCACAAGACAGACCTGAGATACAAGGAAGAGGCTGTTTGCACATTCCTATACGTCTCCTTACCTGCTCTGTTACGTCAGGACGGTCTTTTACTCCACCGACAGCTAACAGACACTACAGGACACATTCCTTAATGCTGCGATACTGATCTAACAAATGAGAAAAAGGAAATGAGAGCCAGTACAGTAGATAGGCAAAAGTGTCTGGAGGTGGGGGAGATAATAATTAGTTTTAGGTTACAGGTCCCATTTACCAGTTTTGTCATTTGAATCACAAAAGCTGTAATTAGGTTGTAATTGCCTTGCCGCGAGTTGTCAATAATTTACATTAGTCTGTGCTTTGGCCCATGTGCATGAATGCAATGAATGCATCCGTTAAAGTAAGCCCTAATTGAAGGACAGCTGATATGACAATTAAGATAAGCTAGTCGCAGGGCCCCAGGTGCCAGTTTCTGTGTTAGCACTGTGATACAGCTGGTTCTTCCAGAGCTGAATCAGTAGAAGTATCTCCATTGAGCATAATTGCTGACATTGTCATTGCGGGGGGTTCTCCCATTCAAAACAGTGGCATGCTGTAGGGTGATAGTGTTGTATACATAGATATAGCTCGCTTCAGGCACTTGATGCTAAATAGCTCTTAAGATGAGACCTGTGTGCACTTATGTGGCATTGATATTTTAAAATGAGTTTTTCTAAAGAATAAATGTGTTTGACTGATAAAGTCAATGGATTTAATAAATAAGTTGATTCAAGCAAGACAGTTTTTCAGGACTTTAATTCACAATAAACATAAGCCTGGTACGTGCATGCTGTACAATTTTGCTGTCTGATACAAATCTTAAAAGATGGATTTTGATGTAAAATCGACAATCTTCGCTTAGTGTGACTTTCCAAACCGATCTCATGAGAATATGAAAGTAATGCACTAGTTAGCATCGGTATTAGGTATCAATTTGTACAATCAAACTCATATGAAAATTTAAGATTTGTAGATCCACCTCAGACCTAACCCTCACGGGGTCAAATGTACGAATGAGATTTGACAAATTTATACGAATTCGCAACTAATTCACCCAAATCGTAAAATACTTAAGAATTGTCAAGAGTCTTTTGGACTTGCTTAAAGACAACATTTAAATTGGCTTTCTCCATTAAATTTGCTGTCCTGAAGTTTGAATACTTCAATGAGGCTTGTCTTCTGGAGAACCAATAGACCCCTTTTCAATTAGTAAACACTGTGACATTTTTGTGGGCGGAGCTTAGGTAGAGGCAGAACGATTCCACTGACCGCTTCATTAATGCTAGTTAGCATTAGTTTTGTTTTGTTAGCTTGTTTTTCAACAATGACTGGAGAAAATATGATTTTATCTTAATATGTAAGGACACTCACTGTCCAGGACAGCGATTTTTTTTATTTGAAAAGGTTTTAACAGAATTTAACAGACTGAACCAGATTGGCTGACCCGAACATGCTCACTCAATGGACGGACGATCTGACAGGATTACCTCCGGTTGAGTGGCCTGACATCTACACTTGATAGAGAAACTGAGCGTAAAGAGAAACTGAGGGCGTATAAATCTTTAGATGCCTATAACTATGTGCTGAATGGTCACGTAGGCTATTTATTTATTTTTGTCCCTGTGTGCCGATCGGAGACGGAGTTGAACTGCTGATATTCTGGGGATACAACATAGCCAATTGGCTATACTAGTAGGAACTTTAGCCTTTAAATATATTTGCTGCATTGGATCAGTATCCTTTCTAGAACAGGCAAGAGCTTTCTAGCCTCGCGGCTCGCATCAGCAACTCCTTGCATCGCCCATAGACCTTAAAACAATCAGCGGATGGCGGGCAGGTGCGGCTTTGAAAATCGGTCAAAAACGTTGGTGCGGATGGATTCCAGATACAGCAAATACAGTTTTTCACAACAATGTATACAATCACAGATGATTCACAAATAATCACATTAGTTTAGAAATAATTATGCGATAAAATTTCAAATTGGAGCCTGTACACCAACAACACGACAAGATGACATTTTAAGCGCCATTTGTAGTCGGTTTGTATTGGCCGCCTCCAATTTTCCCTTTGTTTTGCCTCCAGCTAAAGCCGTGACGTAATTGTGACGTCGGTGCAAAAAGGGTCTATAGGGGTGCAATAACTGGTAAACACCGGCAGCTACGACAGAAGAAATACAAATGTCAGCAGAGTAGCTATCGTTGTAGAGATGCGTGACACGTACTGATGATGTAAAACACTCAGTCAAAGATGTCAGTCATGAGTCATGACTAACGTCTAAGCTATGATGTGTCTGGTGTGAAAGATGTTGCACAGTTTGTGCTTTGTCATCAGAGTCAATATTGTACTAGTCTCTATGATCTGCTTAGGCTTACAACTCAGCCCAATTTTCATGATCTTTTATGACTTTTCACTTTCAGCCCACTTTTCATGATCCAATTCCCAACGGATAAAATATCCCAACCTCCACTTTTTCTTGTTGAATATCTCATTTCAAATTTGCAGTCACATCACATTATGGAAGTATAATAGGTTGAATGGTGTTTCATGTTGACTTTATCATAATTACATTTGCCAACCTAACATTCGTCTCTTAATATATAATTTTTTCCCACAGAGCAATAGCCCTTACAAAAAAGTAAATATATACTATTGTATTATGTTTTATTGGTACTAAATGATTGTCATTGATTGGTTTTCCATGCTACTTTTTTTGGTTATGGCGATCTGCTTCTCAACAAAGAAAGTCTGCACTGAATCTTGAGATTAAATTCATCCTGTCAGAGCACATTTAAGTGGCAAGTCAAAACACATGGTGAAAACCGTGCATAAAAATGAAACTGCGTTGAAAGTGCCACTTGAGTTGGGTGTCGAGAACAACAGCATCAGTGTCGTCCTGGTGTATTAGGTTTCCAGCATGCCACACATGGGCACCAAGCCATAAAGTTTCTCTCACGCAAACAGTTGGCTGTTCCACATGGCTCACCAGCTTAACAACAGGAGCAGGGTGTTGTGGCATTAAACATATCATTACTTCACTTGGAACTATCAGGGTGTCCTTACAGCTCGATTCAGCAGCTTCATTCATACCAACTACAGTTTGGATTTCCACCATTCAGGCATGTGAATTTAGGAGCTACTTAAATATTTATATCTCAGATAGCATGGCTTCTGTTTCCACACGTCTAACTTTCTACAGAGTTGTACAAGTTGACAAAAAGATTTTTTATGTATGTCATCAATATAAGATTTGGTGACCTTTTTTTACCAACATGATCAGCTGTGACAGAGCACATAAGGTCAGTCTGGTGGGTGTAAAGAGCATCACCGGTCAAAGAGGTGACGCACTTGTCTTGTCAAGGCACTGTAGGTGCTCATTGGCTGTGGCTTTGGTGTGAATAAGCATGTGATGTGGGTATTAGTCACGCTCATGCTGCTGGTCTCTATAATTGATGTGTGGTTTATAGCTCTTCCTGGACAACCGGAGGATTTATGCCCTCCCAGAACGGCCCGCTGCTTCACATCTTAATTAAGTAAATGGAGACAAAGTGCACATGAGAGCTTCTGACTGGGGCTGATGCCTGTCCAGCACTTCACAACTCTTGTCTCACCTCATCCCTTAATATGTCTCCACTTGAGCACTGTCCCGTCATCCCATTTTACTAGACCTGCTTTTTCCTTCTCATGATAGCTTTGTGTCTGTCTTAGAGTGATTTGGGTCATTCTGTGAAACAGAAGCCTTTTTCCAGATTTAATTTCTTTTCTCTTGTATTGTTCCACCTTAAGCTTGTATTATATGTTGGGATATAATTATGCTTTCAGTTTTTATAGTTTTAAATTTATCATTATGAGCCTTGTGCTTAAGCTTGTAAAACTTTAAGATGCTTCCCAGAAAGGGAATTTCATACTGATATTTCTATAAATATCCACTTTTAAATTGTCCCTTGTTTACTTTAAATTGTATGATTTTTTGTACGACGTAATAAAAATTACAAAATTTAACGTTCTTAGAGTTCACTTCTTGAATGGATGATTATGTCTTTGAGGTTTTTTTTATTAATTTAAAAGATCATTGCTTAAAAGGGGGGTGGGGGTGGGAGTACGGAGCCCCTAAAGGTACATGGTGGTAGAAAAAATGTCATTCAGTAGGAAATATCAGTTTATATTTCCAAACATTCCTTTTGCCATTAATTGTAATTAGGGCTTGACATTAAAGGAGAAAATTTTTTTGTAAATTTGGAGTGCTGTCAGTACAGAGAACAACGACAAAAATCGGTGTTGCCTACACCGTGTTATCCTCTTTTTAAAATTTGCACCCTGTTGACTTAAATGGGGCAAGTACTAAACCTGCTTTTAGCCTCTTAACATCCTTGATGTGTCATTACAAGTGCCCAGCCATGTGAATGATTCCTTCAGAGTGAATACCTGTATCGCACATACCTGTATTTACTTCCTGTTTTCGGTCGAAGTCTACAGTAGTCGATTGTCGAGTTCACGCGCGTGATCATAGGTAACTAAACCTATGCGCATGAACTCGACAATCGACTACTGTGGACTTCGACCGAAAACAGGAAGTAAATACAGGTATGTGCGCTGGCTGAATTAACATCACTTTTATTCATATCTTTCACAACTACTGCAGTCAGATTCACCGTGTTCACTCTGAAGAAATCACTCACATGGCTGGGCACTTGTAATGACACATCAAGGATGTTAAGAGACTAAAAGCAGGTTTAAAACTTGCCCCATTGAAGTCAGCAGGGTGCAAATTTTAAAAAGAGGATAACACCCTCAAAGGTACATATGTACATATATGTACCTTTGAGGGACTAATATGTACTCTTTAGGTACAAAAGTGTACCTTTTGAAAAGGTACCACCACAGCGACAGCTTTTGTACCTTTTCTTCTGAGAGTGTACAGCAAAAGATATAAATAACTGGCTTAAAAACATTTTTTGTGTGAAAAATACTAACGTGCCCAAGACTTTTGTGCAGTACTGTATGTAAGGGATAATGTAGAGCGAGGTGGTTGTTATAGCGAATACAACCTCGACAGAATCAGCCTGAAGGGATTGTATTCGCTATAACAACCGCCTCGCTCTCCATTATCCCGCTTATTACATGGCTACCTACCAAATAAATCAATAATTTGACACAAAATATTGATTTAAAAAGGAGTTTATTGATTTAAAAACGATTGTATAGCTTCCGCTAAAGAAAATAGTCCGTTCCGTCTCTACAGTTAGAATCCTGCGTCCATAGCAATGCTCTGTTTATCATGGCAACGGTGTGTTATACTTAGCAGCGGCTGGTATCAAGAAATAACAGACCGCATTCTAAATTAGAATTCAACCAAGCCATGTAATAAATAATAATATTTTTTATCAAAATGGGCATAAATTGGAAACATTGACTGTAAAAACTTGTTTTCAGTAAAAAGTCAATTCAGTAAAACGATTCTCCATTGAGGTTCAAATTCAAGATAAATCAAAATTCAATTTATTTGTTTGATTTTTGCAGTGCTTGCCTTGTGGACTTTAAATATTGTTGCTTATCTAATGTTGACACATCCAGTGTGCCACTGCCAAGAAAGACTCTGCAAATGAGAGGTGTGAGGCCAGAGGTCTTGAGCTGGGCTAATGGAGAATGCTGTAGTGGTCCAGTGTTACTGTGAATTATTGAACAAGATCAGGTTTCCTGTGGTAACACTCTCTCACACGATGGAAAGAAAGCCAACACCACTAATCCCAGCACTTTGTGTGTCGACTTCAACATGCACAACTTTGCATCTGAGCTTTTGCAAGTTTTTTTGCTTCAGTGTTTTAAAAAAAAAAAAAAAAATGTATTGTATGGTACGATTTATACCAGATCTAAACAAATCAGATTGGGATGAATTTTGTCTGCAAATGCTAATGCTAATGCTAACATGTACTTGTCGAATTTAGAGTAGCGATTAGTAATGTGATGCCGTTGCGTTTGAATTATTCAGCATACTTTGGGCATCAGAAGCCCCCAGCACTACGCCATAATTACACCCCCAGCGTCCGACGCAACTAATGCTATCAGAACGAATGTATTTACGAGATGAGCAAACCGAAACTATGTAGACAAGACTTTCTTTGAGTCCTGACTTTCTAAGTGTGGGGCGTTTCAGTTAAAGTATCATTGTGGAAGTTAATTGTTGTTGGGGATAATTAAGTTATAATTGTGAATGTTGGCTGTACAATTAGTTCTGTGTACCGTAAATGACGAATAGTGATAAACCTAGTAAAAATACCACTAATTTAACCGGTTTACGAGGCGGCATGGTTGTGTTCTTACTATGTGACCACAAAAAAAGCTTAAATACTTAAAGTATCAATTACACATCTAATGAGCATCCTTTGCTTTTCTTTTAATAGCTTTAAAAAGCTGCAGCAAAAAAAAAAAAAAAAAAAAAATATATATATATATATATATATATATGTATATATTTATAGCCTATATATATATATATATATATATAGTGCTGTTATCGATTAATCACATGTATATACATATTATATAAACAAATATATATATATATATGTGTTTGTGTTCGTGTCTGTGTGTGTATATATATAAAACAAACATAAAATGTTATAAAAATATTAACATATATATATGGTTGTGTGTACACACATACTGTAGTAATGCCTTATCATTAACATATACATACGCATACATTATATAAACAACAACTATACGATTAATCTATTTGACAAGCACTAATATATATATAATGTTACTAATAAATATATAATAATATATACTCATATAAATATATAATACTACTAATATATATATATATGTGTGCGTGTGTGTGTGTGTGTGTGTGTGTGTGTGTGTGTGTGTGTGTGTGTGTGTGTGTGTGTGTGTGTGTGTGTGTGTGTGTGTGTGTGTGTGTGTGTGTGTGTGTGTGTGTGTGTGTGTGTGTGTGTGTGTTTTATGTTGGTGGCTTAACAGAACAGCATTGTTCCTGTGGGTGAAAATATTTTTTATTTTCTTTCAAATTAATTTACTTATTTTTTTGGCTATGTTGATGGTACTTAATTTTTAAGTGTCTTTTTGCATTTGTTTAGCATATACTCTATATGCAATTTTATATAACTCGAGTCATAATTCTTCATAGTATCTCTGGGTTCTCTTACGAGAGTCCTCTCGTACTGCGTTTTATCAAAACGCTACGGGAAAAGTCTCTTTTCACGAAACACTGAAGCAAAAAATTATCCTTTAATTTTCATATATGTAAAACGCGTTGCGGCAGCAGCAGACAGCTATGGCGAGACGGCTTGCTCGCTCATTGGCTGCTCTGCGGCAACTGCTTAAGCCTATCGAGCGAGGCCTGAGATGGCATCATTTCCATCTCCGAAACGGGCGTGGCTTACCTCTATAAAAGGAGCTCGAGAAGGCTGACTCACTTGATTTTAATCTCTTCAGCGAAGCGCACGCATCGCTGGATCACGGAAGCAAGCGTCGTTCGAAGCAAGCACTTCAGCGGGACGAGCCCTCGAAGCCGCTGGCCAACGCCGCCTTCTACAGCCGTACCTGCTGCGCTTTCCGACGCCTATATCCTTTATTGCTATATTGCTCTGTTTTCTGTGTGTGTGTGTGTGTGTTCGCTGCAACACTCACCCCTAAAAGAGCTGCGTCTTTTTCAAGACGCCTTCTCATGCAGCGCTCGCGCTCGCTGACGGCGAAATGCCCTTACTCCGAGCCAATTGCCTACGGTGACTCTGAGGACTCGCCAGGCATCCTTCCGAGGCTGCCCTTCCTGGAAGCGGACGGCGGGATTAGTTTTTCTTTACGTTACAAGAAAAGCTACCCTGCCTCCGCGTGCGTCATTCACCGGCGAAGGAGAAAAGAGTGTTCTCAGTCCCACCATTGGTCGGTCTCACCTCTTTTCTCTCATATTTCTCAGTTCCCTGTTCGGCGACTGGAAATATTATTGCAGCAAGTGAGTCTGTTATAGCACGCTTGCCTGCCAGCAAACGCCGAAGAATACATGTTGACGCCGCCTTTGCCGCCATTGCTTCACTCTGTCAGTCCCCTGAAGGCGACTGCAGAGATGCATTTTGCAGCCAGCGAGCGCGTAGTACCCGCTTCCCTGCAACCGAACACCGTTTCTACGGTTCCCGTGCGTCACTAGCGAAAGGAGAATGGAGTGTTTTCAGCCCCGCTGAAACTGGGCGATATCCACTCTTCTCACATTCAAAGCCTACATCCCCCTGTGGCTCAGTGGCGGAGTTATAGGTTTTCCGCATGGGAGACCGGAGTTCTAATCCCGGTCTAGCGGCATATATATTTTTATGCCGCCAATGCTTCGCTCTGTCAGTCCCCTGAAGGCGACTTCGGAGATGCATTTTGCAGCCAGCGAGCGCGTAGTACCCGCTTGCCTGCAACCGAACGCCGTTTCTACGGTTCCCGTGCGTCACTGGCGAAAGGGGAATGGAGTGTTTTCAGCCCCGCTGAAACCGGGCGATATCCACTCTTCTCACATTCTGGCATATTTCAGGCGTCTGAAAATGTTAGTATTGCATGTCGTGCTTACTCGCATGCCTGCAAGCAAACGCCAGTGTGGATAATACTCGCGCTGACTTTATCTATGTATCTTCACTGTGGTCCAGTGGTAGATTATTAGACTCTCGCGCAGGGGATCCGAGTTCGAATCCCGGGTCTGCCGGCAGAAAATATTTTGCCGCCGAATGCAAATCACTCTGTTTGTTCCCCGAGAGGCAACTGCAGAAGTGTTTGTTTTCGCAGCCCACGAGCACGTGGTACATGCCTGCAAGCAAACGCCAGTGTGGATAATACTCGCGCTGACTTTGTCTATGTATCTTCACTGTGGTCCAGTGGTAGATTATTAGGCTCTCGCGCAGAGGATCCGAGTTCGAATCCCGGGTCTGCCGGCAGAAAATATTTATGCCGCCGAATGCAAATCACTCTGTTTGTTCCCCGAGAGGCAACTGCAGAAGTGTTTGTTTTGCAGCCCACGAGCGAAGTCCCGGCCACGGCCGATGATGCTATATGTGTACAGAAGATGCCCACTGCTTGTGCCCATCCCTACACATTAGCACAGCCCTTCACACAGGGCCCGCGCTCATATATTCGACTCGGGTCGATCACGCACACAACATAGTGAACGTGCCCACTGCCTAGTGCCCACAAATACTATGTTCTGCATGCCTTGTGGTTTCTGTAAAGACGAAACCTGTGCATTCACACTGCTCAGGCAGACAGTGCACTCATTGCAGTAATTGTGCCCGCTCTCCCGCGCCCACACTTACTAACGGTCATTATATGTCCTACGGGACTCGCCCAGCCCTCCCTTGCTCGGTTAAACACCGCAGCGGGGTCGAGCGCAGGCATTCTGCCCGGCCACGGCCGATGGTGCTATAAATGTAGTCTCGATGCCCACTCCTCAGTGCCCATCACTACACATAAGCACAGCCCTACACTTAGGGCTCGCGCACATAAAATCGACTCAGGTCGATTGTGCTTCCAACATAGTGAGAGTGCCCGCTTCCCAGTGCCCACGAACACTATGTCTAACAGATCACAGGCTCTCTGTAAAAACGAGACCTGTGAGCGCGCGCTCTGCTCAGGCAGACACCGCGCCCAAAGCAGTAAATGTGCCCGCTCCCAGCCCACATCTACTCGCTCACATGAGTCCTATGAGACTTTCTCAGTCCTCCCTCACTCAGCTAAGCACTGTAGTAAGGTCGAGGACGAGCGTTCCGCCCGCTGTATTAAGCGCGCGCCCCGCCTCAAATGCCACAGGCATAACGCCTATGTTTTTATCCCCCGAAGCGCCTCTGTCGCACGGCGAACAGAGCGCGCTCCGTATCCAGCCCCTAGCCAGCCATGCAGAAGCATGGGCAGCGCTTCCAGGGGTTTCGGACTGGGTGCTAGGCATTATAAAGAGAGGCTTCTCGCTACAGTTTTGTCGACGCCCTCCCCGCTTCACAGCGCGCGTCGGAACTACGGTTTCGTTGGAAGTAGCTCACCTACTTCGAGCCGAAATATCAAAACTGATAAAAGGGTCGATAGAGCGCGTTCCCCCAGCTCTAAGCGAAGGGGGACTATACAGCAGATACTTTCTAGTCCCCAAAAAGGACGGCGGTATCAGACCCATACTGGATCTAAGACGGCTGAACAGAGTATTATTGAAACGCAGTTTCAAAATGCTCACAACCAGCAAAATTCTCGCGCATGTTCGCCGAGAAGACTGGTTCATGTCGATAGATCTGAAGGACGCGTATTTTCAAATACAGATAGCGTCACACCACAGGCGATACTTGAGATTCGCCTTCGGGGGTCAGACATACCAGTATACAGTCCTGCCATTCGGCTTGTCCCTAGCACCTCGTACATTTACGAAATGCAGGGACGCAGCGCTCGCTCCTCTCAGACTCAGAGGCATGCGAGTGCTGAACTATTTGGACGACTGGTTGATCCTAGCTCAATCACGATCACAGCTCGTGGAGCACAGAACCATTTTACTCGATCACCTCGAGAATCTTGGTATCACAGTCAACTGGACAAAGAGTTCATTGAACCCCAGTCAAACGATTTTGTTTCTGGGCGTCGTTCTGGACTCACAGTCTATGACAGCGCGGCTGTCACCACAGCGCGTGTTGATCATTCAGCGCGCGGCGAGGTCTTTCCGCCGCGGCGCTGTCACCCCGCTCAGGAAGTTTCAAAAGATGCTGGGTCTCATGGCTTCAGCATCGTCAGTTCTCCGGCTGGGCCTGCTCCGCATGCGCCCGCTGCAGTTCTGGTTGAAAACGCGGGTACCGCGCAGAGCGTGGGCGACCGGTCGATTACGCCTCAAGGTCGATCAGAGCTGTGTTTCAGCCCTGGCGCCTTGGACGGCGGACGACTGGTACCAATCAGGAGTAAGCCTGGGGACTTCCTCGAGAGTGAGGATGGTGTCGACAGACGCATCCACCTCGGGATGGGGAGCTCTGCTCGAGGGCAGACCGTTCTTCGGCCTGTGGTCGGAACGAGAAAAGCTCCAACACATAAACTGCCTAGAAATGCTGGCAGTGCACAACGCGATGACGCGTTTTTGTCCCCACATCAAGGACGAACACGTCATAGTCCGTTCGGACAACATGGCTGTGGTGTCCTACATAAATCGCCAGGGCGGTCTGAAGTCCATATCCCTGTACAGGCTGGCGAAACGCCTCCTATTATGGGCTCAGCACAACTTACGCTCGCTGAGAGCAGTGCATGTACCTGGGCTTCAGAATGTGGGCCCAGACAGACTGTCCAGGAACAATGTTCCCCCGGGCGAATGGTCTCTACACCCACAAACAGTCCGGCTGTTGTGGGAGAGATTAGGCAGAGCGGAGGTGGACCTTTTCGCGTCCCGCGAAAACGCGCACTGCCCCGCGTTCTTTTCAAAGACCGACAGCGCGCTGTCCCGAAGGTGGCCGCGCTGCCCGTTATATGTTTTTCCCCCCGTCTCCCTCCTGCCACAGGTGCTGGAACGGGTCAGGGAAACGAAATGCCCAGTCCTGCTTGTAGCTCCGTTCTGGGAGAACCAGATATGGTTCCCAGTTCTGATGCAGTTGACAGATATCGATCCATGGCCACTGCCGTTGAGGAGAGATCTCCTCTCGCAGGCCGGGGGCTCGATTTGGCACCCACACCCGGAACTGTGGTCCCTTCATGTGTGGGTGCTCAACGGATACCCGTTGGTCTCACAGAGGGAGTCGTGAATACCATCACTCAGGCTAGAGCGCCGTCGACACGGCGGCTTTATGCTTCGAAGTGGTCGGTTTTCTCCGGCTGGTGTACAGCTCGGAGCATTTCACCCCTCGAATGTGAGGTAACGGAGGTTTTCTCCTTCCTACAAGAGCTGTTGGATAAGGGCAGATCCCCTTCCACGCTCAAAGTGTATGTGGCGGCTATTTCAGCGTTCTTTGGTTCAACGCTGGGTCAGTCGCTGGGAAGGAATGATTTAGTCATCCGCTTCCTCAGGGGAGCTAGGAGACTGAATCCGCCCAGACCTCCTTCAGTTCCTTTGTGGGACCTTTCTACGGTCCTGGCGGCCATGAAAGGTGCCCCTTTCGAGCCTATCCAGTCTATTAGCCTCAAACACTTGTCTTTCAAAACAGTGTTTTTGATGGCTCTCGCTTCAGTGAAGCGCATAGGCGACCTGCACGCGCTCTCTGTGAGCCCGGCGTGCTTGGAGTTTGGTCCTAATGACTCTAAAGTCATACTCAAACCTAAGCACGGCTATGTGCCGAAATCCCTCAACACGCCTTTTCGGGCTCAGGTCATTTCCCTGGCTGCCCTGCCGGCATCGAGTGAGGAAGGGGACTCGAGTTTTCTTTGGGCTTTAAGAGCTTATATGTCCCGCTCTGCTGTCTTCAGACAGACAGAGCAGCTCTTTGTCTCGTTCAGTGGACGTTCCAAAGGAATGGCTGTTTCGAAACAAAGTCTATCCAGATGGATAGTTGACGCCATAGCGCTGGCGTATACTGCCAAGGGCATTCCATGCCCGTTGGGAGTCAGAGCGCACTCTACGAGAAGCGTTGCTTCTTCGTGGGCTTGGTCCAGCGGGATTTCCCTACAGGATATATGTACGGCGGCAGGCTGGGCCTCGCCGTCTACATTTATCAGGTTTTATAACCTAGAGGTTCCCGCCTTGCAGGCTAAGCTTTTGTCGGTGTAATCCGTTCAGCCGTCTAGTCAGACCGCTGAAACTCATGCGCTATGCGCTACCGACTATCTTGGGCAGAACTGTGTAAGACCCACATTTTCCGCATTAGTTCAGGTTCCCTACCCTGTCTATGTGATGTTATACTTGCGTCTGTGGACATGTCTATTCTACGACGCTACAGTTTAGGGAATTAAGGCTCCCACCCTTATTCCCTGACTCTGTGTGAGTCAATCTGGTGATTATGCACTGTATGCCTGAAATAGCTTCCGGTGATCAGTGTTTT
Organism: Scardinius erythrophthalmus; assembly: GCF_964197995.2. NCBI lineage: Eukaryota > Metazoa > Chordata > Actinopteri > Cypriniformes > Leuciscidae > Scardinius > Scardinius erythrophthalmus. Next base: position 34,222,794 of record NC_138238.1, read on the forward strand.
TTATCCCAGCACGCACGGCGTTTTGCAAGGGGTTCCCGTAGCGTTTTGATAAAACGCAGTACGAGAGGACTCTCGTAAGAGAACGTACTCGGTTACTAACGTAACCTCGGTTCTCTCTAGAAGAGGGAACGAGTACTGCGTTCTCTGCCGTGCGTACGGTTCACTCTGGTTCGCTTCGGCGATCAAAATCAAGTGAGTCAGCCTTCTCGAGCTCCTTTTATAGAGGTAAGCCACGCCCGTTTCGGCGGGAAGTGGCGAGGAGGGCGCGAAGCGCCCTCATTGGCCTGATGCCATCTCAGGCCTCGCTCGATAGGCTTAAGCAGTTGCCGCAGAGCAACCAATGAGCGAGCAAGCCGTCTCGCCATAGCTGTCTGCTGCTGCCGCAACGCGTTTTACATATATGAAAATTAAAGGATAATTTTTTGCTTCAGTGTTTCGTGAAAAGAGACTTTTCCCGTAGCGTTTTGATAAAACGCAGTACTCGTTCCCTCTTCTAGAGAGAACCGAGGTTACGTTAGTAACCGAGTACGTATTACCAGATCCTTATATTCCCACACACCCATAAGACCAGTATACAAATTCTTTACAACTCTTGAACACTCCCATTGTTTACTGGCATCACAGCCTACGGATAACAGGGGAGTATATTTTTCCTCCTGTCTACCATCCCCAAATACCTTGTATCCTTAAATAGTGAGTTGTAACTTATATTTTTCAGTCAGACTTGTTTTTGGAATTGTATATTTTCATTGCAGTGCTTACTATATAAATCATTCTAATGGTGATGATATTTTCTGGAAAAACTTAAGATGAATGAATAAAAAGGGCAGAATTTAAGGCGTGTATTTTCCTCCTGTCCACCATCCCCAAATACCTTGTATCTTCAAATAGTGAGTCGAATCTTGTATTTTTCTGTCAGACTTGTTTTGAAAAATTCAAAGGTTTCCCCCTGTCCGATAACTTTGACACAAACAGACATGTCGAACATGAAATCTTAAAGGATTACAAAGATTTGTGGCAAAGAATTACAAAGAATTCAACCGAACACTTCTTTTTATTAGCATGCGGTGTAACAAGGGTCTTAGCATTCTCACACCACAGCGCAATGGAAATTCCCATCCCATTCTATGTGTTTCCCTTCCAGTGAGGTCATCTCACCAGCTTAACCACAGCTCGCCCACTCCAGAGAGTGACAAGAAGCAGAAGTCCTATTTACTCATGGCTTTTTGAGGATACACCGCTTGGTGGCAGTGTTGAGCCAGTATCAGTCTGACAGACACCCACCTACCCAACACAGCTGTGTGCAGAACATAACCACTGGAGAAACCCAAACTCTTCTTTGTACAGTTAGTACAGTGGGGGATATTTGCATTGAGTTTGTGGATGCATTTTCTTTGCGGATTAACTGTACCTACTGTATTTTTTATAGCTTTTTCTTAAATATCCCTGCACTTTAAATCGTTGTCAATAGTCCTATTGTCACCTGGCATGAAGAGGAAGTATTGTTCCTGTTCTTTCAACCAGACTTACTTGTCACCGAACCGTATCCTGTCTTTAGCTTCTGGGACTGGGTTGAAGGATGAGATGTCTCGAGAAAATATAATCTCCAAAGAGATAAATAATCAATCATCAATCTGCCAAACAGGGATTCACTGGTGTTGATGGTGGGTCATCATCGCCTCTGGGAGAGCTGCTGAAACAGTAATACCTCCTGATGGGAAACCAGACCACTGTCAAACTGACTCATGCTGTCTAGCCGCATATACTGTATTTTATTTATAAACAATTACCAAATATTTTAAATGTAAGTGCATATATCAAATTGGAGATTTGAAAGATAAAATATAATACAGTACAATACAATATAATATAATATAATCTATTAATATAATACCAGGAACAGAGCCTATATTAAGTGAAAATGGTGAAAATGGCCTGAATGAATAATGTTCATTTAAATGAAAATGATTAATTGAATATTAAACATAAAACAGTATGTTTTAACATTTAGAGAGCTATTTTTTTTTTCTCAAAAATATAACTAAATGATAATACTGTATAGTCCAAAATATTGACTGTGTAGTCGGTCACCAGTCGGGACACATGTTGAATATAATATAATATAATACCTGGAACAAAGTCTATATTAAATGAAAAAAATCCCGAAATTGTTCATTAAATATGTACAGTAGCATGTTGTAATATTTACACAACATTTTCCTCCCAAACAGTATCAGTAAATTCTAACACTGAATAGTCCAAAATCTTGACTGTGCTGTCAGTCACTTGTTGGCACTTGTTAAAGCTCCGCTATAAATTTCATGTAATCCCTAAATTTGTTTACCTGTTTTTTATATTTATATTACCAATCATTGGTCTATTTTTATAGCAATGTTGATTTCTCCTATTGGTATTTCATGGAGTTCTGGGCTAGTTCTCGCTGCACTAGTAGGTGTTTAGCTCGAGGGAAATATGTTTCCACCTCAAGGGTCTTTTGTTCCACCTGCGAGCAGAAGGAGTCAAAGGTCACCTGCACCTGAGGCCAGGTCCTGTAAACAAAAGCTTTCTTTTCTTTTTATTCTATTCGCTTTCCCAAACAAGCACTTCTTGTCACGTGCACAGAGGTTTGTCACAAGCACACAATGGCCTGACTGGAACCTGTGGCCCTAGATGGGGCTTAATATGAAGTTTTGTAAACCCTTATTTTTGGATCACAGTATCCTTCAAACGGATTCAGCATGAGTTCTGTGTGTATTCGTTAGGAAGTTTAGAGGTATGATGATTTCTGGCTTGTCAGAAATATAATGGGGATCTTTCAAAGGCGGCCTATTGTTTTCAAGTCGAGAGCTGTGCCAGATTTCACAGGTTACGCAATTTAGGAGGATTTCAAATGTTTTTGGATGAGTTCCCTTGCGTTTGCACCCACTGAAAAGAAAAAAGCTCCTTCCCGGCCTCTTCCTGGTTCCTCAGCTCTGCAGTGGGTCTTCAGCCCATCTGGCACCGAGTCAAGGCCAGCAGATGGGAGTCTTTATCCCTGGTGTTGTGGGTGTCAGGCAGTTGGCCTGTGGAGAGCAGCGGCCCTGTCAGATTGGCCCCTGGTGAGAGACAGAGCCGTTGATCACAATGGGCTCAGGTTGTGCCTGTTCAGACACGAGTTGGCCAGGTGAGGGGGGTCTCAGAGGCACAGCAGGTATTGAGCCTGGCCCTCCTGACCCTCTGTATTGCTCCCCACAAAAAGCCTTCCACCTGGGACGGGACACAGCAGGTTCCTCGCGCTTCCCACCCTTCTGCTTTCAGAAGCGCGCGCTCTCGCACAGGCACCAGCTGTATACCTGGCTGCTCAGAGTCCTGGTCTCTGATGAGATGAGGAACATGATGAGAAACTGCATTTCCCACAATTCTCCTGCTAGATTCAGAATTTGTCATACTGAGAAAATGGCATGCCTCTAAAATCAGACTAAAATCACATACTGGGTCATATTATGCTTTTTTTTTTTTTACATTTCAACTTGCTTTAGTGTGTAATGTTGCTGTTTGAGCATGAAAAAAATGTCTGCAAAGTTACAAAGTCACTCCAGAGTTATTCTCTATATCAGTGACTCTAAGGATGCAGACAGGATCCAAAATGAAACCTCGCCAAATGCAAGGAAAAATTGGCCTTAGTGAGTAAACAGTGGCCGGTAATGTTAAAAGGAACAACATAACACAGATCAAATTGGAAGATGTAACCTAAATGAGGCGAATGATAAAAATCAAAAACAAACAAACTTTCTCAAACAGACTTCCCAGTCTTATAACAACTTCAGTGGAACTTCAGTGGCAGTTTATCTGAGATGCTTAAAGGTTTTTTTGTCTTACATGTGATGGTACACAGAATGAGACTATCACATCTAATATATAATTCTGTGATTAACACGATGACACAAACACGACTAAAGGCCCATTTACAACAAGGATGATAACTATAACGTTAAATATATAGTTCTAAAAATCGTTCTGAATATATAAAAGGATAGCAGAGTCCAGACCACAATTATAATGATAATGGTACAGAGGAACAATATCGATGGAATCATTTTCTGAACGATTTTTTCCAGTTCATCAACAATAAAAACATTGACTGCCATGCCAGTGTGAATATATATATATATATATATATATATATATATATATATATATATATATATATATATATATATATATATATATACAGTATACACATTTTTTTGTAATTATTATTAATTCTTTTTGTCATTTAGTTTTTATATTTATTTAATTCAGTTTTAGTATTAGTTATTTTAGTACATCAAGTTAAACTAAATGAAAAATGTTGCATTGGCAGCTAGCTGAAATAAAAAGCATTTTAGTTAACGTTTAATTTATTTCAAGTAAGAGCCCTTTGGTAACACTTTAGTTTTGGGTCCAATTCTCACCATTAACTAGTTGCTCATTAGCATGCATATTACTATGATATTGGATGTTTATTAGTACTTATAACGCACATAGACATAGTAATGCCTTATTCTGCCTGACCATATTCTACATCCCAATTCCTAGTACCTAAACTTAACAACTACCATACTAAATATTAATAAGCAGTAAGAATTGGTGAGAACTGGACCCTAATCTAAAGCGTGACCAAACTTTTTTATGTATTTAGTTCTATATTGGTTAACTATAACATCCCTGGTTCGAACCTACGTTTTACTATACTTGACCGATTTACGTTTTGCATTTTTGTCAAAGTCCAGTGTCAACAGTGGCACCACTGAGTAAGCTACAGGAGGAAATGCCCGCAATAATACTTTGTGTACTGTGTGCTGGGAGGATGAGTTCAACCAGTGTGACTCAGTAACATATGACATGTCAACGTATTTATGAGCCGTTCCCAAAACTGCTGTCTGTTCTGACTCACTTCTGACTGAACAGCTGCATTGCTTGTGTCATATCAGACCTCATTTGTCTTTCTAACTTAAATTATGATAATAGTTTATTATGAATCTTTAGTTTAACGGTTTCCCTGTATTTAAACCGTTGCACCTAAACATTTCCAAAAACCTCAGTGCTTGGCACAGCGTTCTTTCTTCTAAATAATGGTGCCCTTGTTTGTGTGTATTGGTTCTTTGGTTGCAGACTCTGCACTAAGTCACCTCCGCTTGTGGTTGTTCAGGGCATCGTTGGCATCCCATGTCAAAGCTGAAGTGTTTGTTGTTTTATATGACTTTTTTTTTTAAGACTCTCAAGGATTAAAAGTAAAGAGCTGCTCCCTGTGTGCCGGCACCCTCAGGCAGGACTGGAGCCTTTACACACACACACCCCAGTCACGCAAGCAGACATGTACACGCAGTGCCAGAACAGATCCTCTTGGAGTTTCGTGGGTACTATATTTGTATTTATATTTGTTGAAGGGTATTATGAACTTCTGATCGAAAATTGGGTCCTCAGTGTCCTCATTATATAAACATTACACACATTTATGCTAATCGTTTGTGCTAACATTGTTGTGGCTCCTGGTAACTGTTAAAATGTTTTTTTTTCATTTTATTTTATTTTTTAAAACTGTCAAGTCAACATGAAATAAAAATTGACCCTATTTACTTCTGTAACTATCTGCATGTATTGTGAATGAATCTTGTTATTTCACCTTTAAATTAACTTCATTTTAAATGACTTGAAAGGAAGTGTTTGGAGGAAGAAGGAAGTAAACAAAAGTGTACGATTATCTTTGTGTGTGTGTGTGTGTGTGTGTGTGTGTGTGTGTGTGTATTATACATTACAAGTATATATATTTATTAATTGTTAATGTCTATATTTCTCATATTTAAGTTTTGAATATGTATATACAGTATATATATATACCTGTATACAAATGAACAAATATTAAATATATTATATTACACTTGTCAAACAGAGACCTCTTAGATATGGATATCACATCTGCATTTTTTCTTTACCTGATTGAAAATCCTATTTCAATTCATTAAAGGAAGAGGCTGGGAGGAAGGAGCTTTTTTCTTTTCAATGGGTGCAAACGCAAGGGATCTCGTCCAAAATCAATTAATTCAATTCATTATAGTCATTACAGAGGTAAAATGGGTTGTGAGTATTTCATGTTGACTTGAAATGAAAATGAAAGTTAATATGCAGTTATTTTGGAGAGTGCATTGCATGAGGGGTCTGGTGTGTGCCGCCTTATTTAATGGAGCATGTGTTGGTACCAAGATAGATCCACCTAACCGTCTCCTCATAAAATGATGTCTCTTGTACTCCAGAATTAGGATTATGTATGTAAACATGTGGGTGGTGCCACCATAAAAATAATATGGGAGTGTTAAGGCATTTGTTACTGTCCAACAAGTGGCCTGTCAGTTGAAACAATTACGCTGTCACAAAAACATATATTCTCTACACTTTTGTTGTGCCACTTATTTTATAGAATGTATTAGCACTTTAGAAAAATGATATTTTGCAAACAGAATGTAACTGAGCAGGAATGTTTACTCCCATATTTGTGAGTCAATAGAAACTGGGCTGGTCGGGTTCCTAAAGGTTCTTTGGAAGAAAGCCGGGATGTGAATGTGTGCCAGCTGCACCGTTTGACAGCAAAGAAACAGGCTGGAGGGCATTACTGAATGAGAAATATGAAAGATGCCGGCCCTTTCACCATGACTGCTATGACACGTTGTACCATAATAACAATGTTTGTATCTCGCTGCTGTTATGAACCTGCAAATCGCACATAGTTACCACTATTTAATATTTGTTTACTAGGTCAATGACATGACACTAATTTTTTCCATCCTGGCTTACCTATTCATTCATTAAAAAAAAATGCAATGATGAGCATGTTTTTCATTTTTATTTTTGCTGAAGCATAATAGAAAACATGTTCAGAACACTATCCAGAAATCATAATGAAAAAGAGCTTCATGATTCTTCAAAACAAATCCCAAGTAGTTTGTAGAATCTTTGTTATTATTTATTAGAGAAAAAACAGCTTAATGTATTGTTAATATTTTTTAAAAAATATATCTGTGTGACCAATACCATAGTGTGACCAACTACATCATGTAATCCAACCAACATTCGGAAAAAAAAAAAACACAAAACAGCATGTGACATCATACAGAGAACCCCTGCAGACCCCTAATATATATATATATATATATACAGTATATATATATATATATATATATATATATATATATATATATATATATATATATACACATACACACTCACCTAAAGGATTATTAGGAACACCTGTTCAATTTCTCATTAATGCAATTATCTAATCAACCAATCACATGGCAGTTGCTTCAATGCATTTAGGGGTGTGGTCCTGGTCAAGACAATCTCCTGAACTCCAAACTGAATGTCAGAATGGGAAAGAAAGGTGATTTAAGCAATTTTGAGCGTGGCATGGTTGTTGGTGCCAGACGGGCCGGTCTGAGTATTTCACAATCTGCTCAGTTACTGGGATTTTCACACACAACCATTTCTAGGGTTTACAAAGAATGGTGTGAAAAGGGAAAAACATCCAGTATGCGGCAGTCCTGTGGGCGAAAATGCCTTGTTGATGCTAGAGGTCAGAGGAGAATGGGCCGACTGATTCAAGCTGATTGAAGAGCAACTTTGACTGAAATAACCACTCGTTACAACCGAGGTATTCAGCAAAGCATTTGTGAAGCCACAACACACACAACCTTGAGGCTGATGGGCTACAACAGCAGAAGACTCCACCGGGTACCACTCATCTCCACTACAAATAGGAAAAAGAGGCTACAATTTGCACGAGCTCACCAAAATTGGACAGTTGAAGACTGGAAAAATGTTGCCTGGTCTGATGAGTCTCGATTTCTGTTGAGACATTCAGATGGTAGAGTCAGAATTTGGCGTAAACAGAATGAGAACATGGATCCATCATGCCTTGTTACCACTGTGCAGACTGGGGGTGGTGGTGTAATGGTGTGGGGGATGTTTTCTTGGCACACTTTAGGCCCCTTAGTGCCAATTGGGCATCGTTTAAATGCCACGGCCTACCTGAGCATTGTTTCTGACCATGTCCATCCCTTTATGACCACCATGTACCCATCCTCTGATGGCTACTTCCAGCAGGATAATGCACCATGTCACAAAGCTCGAATCATTTCAAATTGGTTTCTTGAACATGACAATGAGTTCACTGTACTAAAATGGCCCCCACAGTCACCAGATCTCAACCCAATAGAGCATCTTTGGGATGTGGTGGAACGGGAGCTTCGTGCCCTGGATGTGCATCCCACAAATCTCCATCAACTGCAAGATGCTATCCTATCAATATGGGCCAACATTTCTAAAGAATGCTTTCAGCACCTTGTTGAATCAATGCCACGTAGAATTAAGGCAGTTCTGAAGGCGAAAGGGGGTCAAACACAGTATTAGTATGGTGTTCCTAATAATCCTTTAGGTGAGTGTATATATATATATATATATATATATATATATATATATATATATATATATATATATATATATATATAATGAAAATGATTAAGATCTGTTAATCACATGTATTTAAGATGTTTTTTACTTCATGGTTACTCCAAAATACTTTTTTATTGTCATGAATTTAAGGCCTTTTTTCAAAATGGCTTAAAAACTCCCTGAAACCAACAATTTTCCCTTTTCTTTAGTGTGAGCACTCTTATATGTCATTGACCCTACTATAAATTGTGTTAAATGGAGTTACACTCTGATTGGTAGCTGAAATTGACATCAAATTAGCTGAAATATTTAATAAAGAAACACACAAAGGGTGTCCGATACATAGAATTTAGCGAATGTCACACATTTGAATTCTGCAACATTTTGTTCTGGCCATGTTTTTATTTAAAGTGCTGGCTGCAAATATTGGATAATTGCCATGTTTTTTCATCCCAGAACACCCAGAAAGCTGTAATGGGAAACAACAGTTCATGACCCTTGGTAACTAATGGATTCAGGAACATTCTATAAATCCTCCTTATGTAGATCTCGTCACTCACTGAGAAACAAAAGGTTTTCTGTAACACTCATCAGCTACACCCGTTGGCTCTAGCGAAGTACATGAGCGCCGACACGTCTTGCCAACTGCCCAGCCATCATCACGCCACTGACAGACTGAACCCTGGCAGAAAGTCAAAAGAGCAACAGTGACATAAGAGTCGAGGACAAGGAAATACAAAATGTAAATCCCCAATCCTTCACGGGCTAGCCAACAGGTTGTCCCTGCTTGTGCCTCTCCCAGGTGTGGAGCCAGCTTTATCCCTATTCTAAGGCTTGTGAGAATCTCCTACATTCAATTGGGTTTGCATAGGGAGGAGCCGGTTAACCTGAGGGCTTGAGTTGTAGGGCAGCGAAGTTCTCCATCGATACTAAGAGAGTCTGTAAGGGGTTGTAATGGAGTCTGCTGGTCTGCACTGAATCACGGTTCCCAGCAACAGCGTGGCGCTTTTATTATTGACAGGAATGTCCCAGAAAACAAGTCATGGTGAGAACCAGACATAGTAGGGGGAGGTTACCTTCAGAACACCTCAAACCTGTTGCGGCATGCGCAAAGTCCATTCCAAGGTTCTTCTACCACTTTTTATAGTGTTTTGTGAACTTTGGTCTCCATGTGTAGAGTTAGGTTGAAAATATTTATTTCTCGATTTTAATCGATTCTAATTTGGATGATCCATTATCAATTCTTAAAGTCTCCCTGTAGTCAATAATTGTATCCCTTAAAACTCATCTTTGATCATCAAAATGACATATTTAAATGTTTTCTAAAAATAGCTTGAATGTAACACCCTTGCTTCATTTAGTATACACAGATCTATGAATATGCTAATTAGCCCCGCCTCCACTCACTCACGCCATCTCAGAGTCAGACAGCTGCCTCAGTATCCTTAAAAACGCTTTGAACAACTCAGAATCTACCCGATTTTTTAAATCAACAGAAAAATATACCGGGATAACCTGGCTTCTCTCGTGACTCCACTGCTTCAGAGCGGTCGTAGTTAATGTTATGCTAAAGCCCTCCGGCACGTTGACGTGATTGGTTAGTTTGTGACGTCAGAAACACCAGCGATTTCAAACCACATTTTTTAAGACTGTCTTTAGTTCACTGCAGATTTAAGAGAAAATACTCAGCAATGGTGTTGACTTATAAATTTGCTAATGGTTTGTCTTAAAGTATAAAAAAAAACAAAAAAAAAACTTATAAACAACATTAAAAACTTGATTTTCACCACAGGGGGACTTTAAATCTTAGGAACAGGCCCGGATTAAGAATTCAGAGGCCCCTGGGCACAATGTCTTGTAGGGACCCCCACCCCACCCACACGATCAAGCTTTTGAATTTCAAAATTCGATTCAGTGCGGGGTTATTTGAAGACTGCACAGGGGCGGGTTGTTACGTCAGTGCTTTCCACACCTGCGCTTGACCAATTATATAATTCTATTTAAATGAATACAAATATCAGCATGCATTTTACATGGTGTCATTATCTGAAATGTAAAGAAAATTCTTCCCCTCGCTTGGGCCCCAAGTGCGCATTGGCCCCTGGGCCCGTGCCCATAATGCCCGTTGGGTAATCCGGGCTTGCTAAGGAATCAATCTTTTAGTCTTTGCTGTTTTAACAAAACATTTTTGCAGTGCCTCTCATCCAATAAATTGTAATAAACTTTGTGCTGTGTTATTTTTGATATGAAACAAAGTCTCAGCTTTCAAATTTTGTCAATTTTATTATGAAATTTCGGCAATAAATACTATTTTGGCACTCTTATATGGCGTGACAGATTGCTGTAGCCACCTCAGTTATAATGAAGCGGAACTGATCATCTCTTCCACGTCACTACTAGTTATAGAACGAAATAAACATGAATGAAGATCAGAATGTATTTTGAAAGATATAGTAGATCTTAATGAAATGTATCATGTCTCATGTAAATGCACTCATATGCACTATTTTACATATCCCTTATATTTTTCTGCAGCAACTATTTAAATGTTTATATTTCATAAACAAATTGGAGTAGAAACATAATTATGACATTGCAAACTTAACTAATTTTAATAATTTAAACAATATTTATCATTATAATATACCAACCGACAGGTTTCTCTGTATAGTTTGCAGCATTAATTGAGAGACATTTTTTCCTTGACATGTACTTAACCTGATATATATCCAAATCAATGGAATCAAGATCGTAACTAAATCGAATCGCAAGCTTGTGAATCAAAATCAAAGCGAATCGTGAAATGTGTGTCACTACCAAGCCCTAGCGTAAAACCGAACTCAGGGCTTCTGTCCGCCCCCATACGGCGAAGTTCCCAGCACTGGAGACGCCAATCGAAGCCAGACAGCAATTAAAGGCTGTCTTACTCGGTCCTCAGAGATGTTCAAGGAATCAGCCACAACACCCTGAAACCATGGGATTTGGGCACCTTATCGCAGACTCTATCTAATGACTTGTGGAAGGTAGTGGAGGAGTAACCACATCTAATGGCCTCCCCCTGCTTCCCCTATGTGGCAGTGCTGCAGTTCACGTACAGTGTGCAGGAAGTGATTAAGTGGGCGAGATCAAAGACACTGGACACGATAAACATTCCTCCCTAGGACGAGTCGCTTGAGGCAACAGCTCGCTTCCTCCTCTCAGAGACTTCCACCACAGCGCACACATTGTCACCACATGACCATCCAGGATGTGTAGAGCGTCTTTGTTGGTGCATTGAGTGTTTCTTGAGGCTGAGGATGTGAGTTTGTTTTTGTGAATGGGTTTGAATGGAGTGGAAAAAGGTAAAAATACTGAGGACATAGAGTCTTATCTGAGGGACACTCCTTTAGCGTGGGTCATCGCTCTCAATACACTTATAACTTGGGGTCTGTCACACAGATCTGCTAGGAAGATCTAGATGCAACAAAAAAAAGACAATAATTTGTCATTTTTCGTGGTTCCAATCCTAATTTTGTAATGAATATGCTTTATGTACATTAGGGCTTTCTATTTGATTGTTTATTATTTAATTTCAAGGAAAGTAACAGAGTGGAACACAACAGAATTGAACAGAGGAACTATTTAACAATTTAATAACAGTTAACTAAAAGTTTTTAAATAGAAATAAAAATTGAATTTAAGTAGTTTAATATTCACAAACACTAGTTCATATCACGTCAACTTTAATTTAGAGATTTTTAACCATCTTTTACATTTTTGATTCAGATTTTTGTAATTGGAATGGAGTTCTATAAGGTAAACAAAAAAAAACAAAAAAAAAAAGAATAGCACAAAACTTATTTCAGCTGTTGATTTCCCATAAAAGGTTGTCACTTCCTGGATAATTATGTCATTAAAGGAGCTGTTTCATTCAGCAAAATGATTACCGGTAATTTAAGGAATGGCAATATCCTTGACAATATAAGGAAGTATGGACGCCAATTAAAATGTAAAACAATATTCCAAAAGAAATGTGTGTGTGTGTATATGTATGTGTATATGTGTGTGTATAAATTCAACCCATTTCCAACTTTAATATTGTATCCAATGTATTATGACATATGATGGGGACATGATAATGTACTCTTTTGTAGGAATGACTGATTAATGTCCCCTCTTGTCCAAATAAACCAGGCTTTGTCGCAATTTATAGGGATATGTGTTAGTGTGCGAGTAATGGGCCAGCCCATGTTAGGCACATTATAGCAGGACCTGTAGCCTGCTAATTTCACACATGGTTCTGTTGCTGTTCTACAGCTGGCCTGTTAACGGACTGCCATTGGGAGTTTATTAATCAGACCAGCTGCAGGTGTGTGCATGTATGTGTGTGCATTTGTGTGTGTGTGATTGTGCGTGTGTGTGAGCTGCTGAAGGAAACGCAATGAGGGGAACCTCTCTATTCGGATGACGTCAAACAATTTGGAGCTAAACGTTATCACAAGTTGAAACTGGAATCATTTGAAGGTGCGGTGACATTGGTAGTGTAAGTGTAAGTGGATTGGGGTTTTTTTTATTGTCTTATATTAGTTTTATTTATTTGTTTGTTAATTTATTCATTTAAGGATGCATTCGATTTTTATTAACTATAGTACACTTACATAATAGACTATGTTGACAGAAAAGAGCCAAGGGATTTATTTAAATCTGTATATATTTCATCTATATCATATATAAACAGTGAAACCAGGCCATTGCAATATTTTAGACCATAATAAAATACTTTTATAAATTTGCAATTTTTGCCATTGAATATTAAAGCATATTCCCCATACAACTAAATATATTAAAACTGATAATGATGGTAAATAGTAAAATATCCTATTAATTAATGTATTGACTATCCATAAAACAGGTTGAATGTAACAGTTTAATTAAACCTTGAGAAAAAGGGTCTTTGACTCCTTATTGGTTTCTGTTATGTGAAGTGGAACTCCCTCCATCCACATGCGAAAAGAATCCGTCATTCCTTCAACTTCAATGGATGGAGGATCACACAAGCCCTCAGTGATCTGAAAGAGACAATTATCTACAATTGAGCTCTGTCAGGAAGAACAAACCTGCCCTTAATAAGCTGTGTGTGGGGGTGCTTTGCTGTTTCAGATAGTCGAGTGTCCTGTCCAAAGACAACGGCCCAGGTGAGTGACGAGGTTGCCCCTCAGCTAGGGTCCTGAACCCCTCCTCTCTCTCTCTCTCCACTCTACATGCTTGGGTGATCACAGGTAAAGGCTGGTTTGACTGGGCCAAACTCCAAACTGTCCTCTCACCTGTGTCTGTTTAATGAAGAAACACCACTGGAGGACAGTGTCTATCTGATCTAAGTGACCCACAGCTCTTTGTAGGAGCATCACTTGACCTTTCCTCAGCTTTTGAAAAGCCTCTTTTGTGCTGCACCGATGATCAGTGGGAGCTTCTTGGACTGCAGGATTTTGGTGCTCTCATTATATATATATATTTTTTTTTTTTGCCATTATTTGCCATTTTTTCTGAGTGCTTTTAGTGTGTTGCTATTGGCTTTTTATGGTGTTCTGGTTGTCAAAAGAGCCCATGCCTCCATGATATGAGCTTTTGTCCCTATAGGATTGTTTTCTCCATGTTATCATCTGCGATGTGAAAATCATAAATCTGATCACTTACCTCAACAAGCCGTATGATTCATATCCACAGCTCAAGACAAATTATGCGCTAAAATTTAATACTTAGAGGTTTAGTTCTCCCAAAAATAAAAATGATCCCATAATTTACTCGCCCTCAAGCCATCCTAGGTGTTTATGACTTTCTTCTTTCAGCCAAACACAATTGGATTTATGTAAAAAAATATTCTGACTCTTCCAAGCCTTATAATGGGAGTGAATAGAGCCAGAGTTTTTGAAGCTCCAAAAAGAGTGTCCATCCACCATAAATAATCCATACAGCTCCAAGGTGTTAATAAAGGCCTTCTGAAGTGAAGCGATGCGTTTTTGTTAGAAAAATATCCATATTTATAACTTTATAAACTATAATCACTGACTCTTGGTAACGACCATACGCGAGTCGAGTTCCGGCGGTAGAGTGACCTCTGACCTGACGCATGACGTAGGATGTAGGAGTAGCGCAAGCTTAGGTGAGACGCCTCTCGCGGTTCAAACTAATAGGGCAACAAACTCAAGCTCCTTCGACATTTCTCTTAAAAAATCTCGTTTTGGACTTCTAATTCATGACCGGTGTTTAGTTTTGCTCTATCCTCTGCACTTCTGCATTCGTCAATACGTCAAGCGTCGGGTCAGAGGTCACTCTTCCACCAGAACTCGACTTCCGTTACCGGAATAAGATTAAGTTATAAATCCGGATATTTTTCTCACATAAACGCATCGCTTCGCTTCAGAAGGCCTTTATTAACCCCCTGGAGTCGTATGGATTACTTTTATGATGGATGGATGCGCTTTTTGGAGCTTCATAAACTCTATTCACTCCCATATATTATTTTTAAATAATTCTGATTGTGTTTGGCTGAAAGAAGAAAGTCATATATACCTATTATGGGATCATTTTCATTTTTGGGTGAACAAACCCTTTAAGATCAGAGGTTAGGGTTAATAATTGTCTTAAACACTTTTAATTATACAAGAATCTGTGTTCTGGTTTGTCTAATTGTATTAACAGCTTCAGAGGCACTGAGTACGATTCAGAAAAACTTGGCTGTAGCTTTTGCAAAGCTGAACAATTAGTTATGAACATAGAATATTTCATGGGCTTTTCATGCGCTCTCCATTATCAGTCCTATTTAATTAAGTGTGACATGACTTGGACACCGTAATTCTCAGGTGGTCTCCATTTAATTCTGGAAGGAATAGTACCATGACTTATTGTGTCTTAGTTCCAGTTTGCCTTTCCTTGACATTTTCAAACGTATTCCTCCACTTCAGATGGAATAAATGCCTTAGCCGTAGGCAAGAACACTATGAGTTGGCCTTTCTCTAACACTACAAAGCTCTGCTGTTGTTACATACAGTGCATCTGGAGAAACAAACAACACAGATTGTGCACAGGCCCCCGTGAGGCAGAGCGGTTTCTTTCGCGGATTACAAATTAGAGCTCATTTTGAATGATTATCAGAGCAAACCCACATATGGCTTCTAGCAGGGTCCTCACTGACTTTCTCCGTATGCCATTAAAAAACATTTAATCTGATAGATTCATTTGTTTTTGTGTCTGGGCCAGCGAAGTCAATGGCAGGCCGGAGTGCTCCGATTGGCCGAAGGATGTGTTGACATCACCAGGGGTGAAAGGTTGAGCCAGGACAAGTCTACAGGTTTTGGGGTGCCAAGTTTTGTGTGGAGACTTTCCAGGTGTGAAGGGTTCTCCTTGTTGTTCTTGGGCTTATTTGAACATCTGTGCCAGACTACTGGTCAGGCCCAGTGCTCTGGAACAAATTCAGCGTGAATCTGGCTGCAAATTCCATTTAAACAAGAGGGTAATTTAGCAGAAGAAAGTTTCAGGGCGGATATGGAAGGTGATTTAGGGATTGGCTATCAGAATCCCAAATGCAGAGGGTTTCCTCTTCACACCCCATCAAACTCTAGATAGTGATCTGGAACCGGCTTTAGATTATAACGCCAATGCTAGTTTGAGAAATCCAGTATAATTGCTATGGAAAAATAAACATATCTACAAAGAGTCATTGTATTTTTGTTTAGAACAGTTGGTACACTCTTAAAAATAAAGTTTTTTTATTATAGTTCCATTAGGAACCTTTCACATCCATGGAAACGTTTCATTCCACAAAAGGTTCTTTATAGGAAAAAGGTTCTTTTTTAAAATGTCCTTCACACTAAGAAAAAACTGTTCACTGAAAGGTTCTTTAGGGAATCAATCCAAAATGGTTCTTCTATGGGCCCTCCTTTTGAAATCTTGAAAAGTCGTATGAAACGAAAGTTGCGATAGGCTTTTGTTCCCTATTGTGATGTATATCCGAGTGAAACGGCTTCTCAAACAAGAAAAAATTTAGGGCAGGACTGGGGAATTTATTGAATTGAATTGGATGGTTGTAGTTTGCTATTGGTCGATCTCATGGGAGTGACAGGTTGTTCTGCCCTCGCTCCAGTAAACACATCATAAGAGAAGAGAAGAGATGTCGCTGCTAGAGGGAGGGGAAGTTATTTTGATTAAAGATTAAGATTTTTTTTTTTAAATAATGACATGCACGGATAAATTAATTATGCACGGGAAAAAAAATTAACAATGTCCATTTTGATTTCATGGTGACTTTTAGAGTGTACACTTTTGCAGTGTTTAATGCAGGTGTGGAAGCATTTCTTCTGGATTTGCAGGGATTTGGTTTTGTGCCAAACAAACTACGTTCCATCTGGACATTCAGTTTTGGCCAAGGTCAGAGTTCATGCTCCTGAAATGACAGTCCCCACAGCCCTAAATTGGCCCATTTATTTTTAGTCTAAACAGGGCAATCCAAGCTATTAAAAGAAAGGCCGACATGAGGCAGTGTGTTAATTGCAGCTGGTCAGACAGCGCTTTCTCTCCTCAATTGCTGCCATATGTTCTTATCGAGACATTTCTTTTCGGTCACCTTCTTTGCATCCTATTCACTTTCACTAGGGAATATTTTGAATATTGTCAAGTTGTAAAAAGAATCTCTAAAATTTGGTCTGTTGTGTCTGAAAAGCATTGATTCATGTATCATTTTTGTCCTGTTTATTTATTTAAATTACATTAAAACTTGAATGCAGCTGTTTTATGATTATGAAAAATATTATAACAAAACTTTGATCATTAATTGCTAATATAAAAAGCAACTAGTAATAATTAGTAATGTGTGTATATATATATATATATATATATATATATATATATGTATATATGTACACACACACACAGAGAGAGAGAGTACATTTCTAAAAACTTTTGCACATGCATTTTTAAAATACATCTATAGACGCATTTGCTTTTTATCCCAAACGCATGCATCTTGCTCATCTGTGTATATGAGGAATCCTTGTTATTTCTATGCTGGCTATGAAGCAGAACATCAAAAAATAAACCAGTTATCACAGCTTTAGCTCTGGAAAGTATCAAAGGATTATGGATGTCTGTTTTGGACAAGTAAAGTGATTGGTTTGATTAGAGCCTGGTTTTGGACAGACTAAGTAATTGGTTTGATACAGACCTGTTAGTGGTCAGTGTGAAACAAACAGCAGCATCATTAATGCTTGTGGTTGATCGAACACAAGTGGAGCTCTGTTTAATCTAAGGCATTATTAAAGAGGTTTTCAGCCGGTCCACGTGGAATTCACAGAACTCTTGAACAGCCGTCATTCAAGTTCTACACATCGTCTGCCCCTTTTGTGGTTGTTTATTCAATGTTTTTGGCTAATTTGATTATGATTTGAGAGATTTTCTACAACAACAACAAAAATCAGCATTAAACAGACGTTTTATCACAGAAGTGGAGATCTTCTGACCTGGAGGCATGCAGATGAAAGTATACACTTGGTTTAGTGATTTTTAAACTTGCACAGCTGATGTTATCTTCTACTTTAACTGCTTAATGGCCTCTTTATTTTACGCAATGTCGTTTGGGACTTAGTAATCGCAGGTTTGTAGTGTAATGTGCACTTGCCTTTAACAGTCAAACTTTCTTTCAGAGCTTCTGGCTTTCCTGCAGTTGGCCAGATATTCTTGCTTTCCTCTGTTTCTGTTCACTTCAATTCCTTACTTATTTTGTTTACGAAAATATGACATGGTATGCCATGTTCATTTCAGTGCATCTATGAATGAACATTTATTTTGAGTGTATGCATGAGAGAGAATATGACTTAAACTCCAAGCTTCGAGGTGCTCTGGTTTGTATCAAGCTGGTGATGGGTGGACTCCTCCAGCCCACCCGCCTTGAACCCACCTGATTTGACTGATTTTCCACCTTACTTCCTCATTAGTTGTTTTCATCTGGAAAGCAGCCGTTCCAGACGAGAAATTTATCATTGCCAAGTTACACTGGTCTCCGTTTTGTAATGGTTGCCTTTGCACATGCAAAAGAATGGTGCTGGTTTATATCACAGACTTTGAGATATACAAAAAGTGCACCTGCAAGAGCTACATTTATCACTCAAGTGTGTTTGGCCTCTTACTTTTTGCCTTTTTCTAAATTTATTCATATTTATATTTATTTTCATTACATATTATATTATTGGCATAAACATTAAGTGAAAAATATATCAGTTAACATGATTTTTTTTTTGTGTATTTTATGTTTTGCTTGCAGGCATCAACTCAAGCTGACATGAGGAAAACGTCTCAGGTTACGACTGTAACCTATGTTCCCTGAGAACAGGGAACGAGACACTACGTCAGAATGACGCTATGGGGAACGCCTCAGGCGTGACAGGTGTCTGAAATCAATATCAAATCACGGCAATCACATTGACCGGCGACAGCCCGTGAATCATTAACGTGAATGATTAACATGCGACCTGCAAGTATAAAAGGGCGCCTTGCAAACATGACAACATCCTATCGTCTGAAGGGACTGTTGCAGGCAGGCCCCGAGGCATGGCAGGAAGACGTAGTGTCTCGTTCCCTGTTCTCAGGGAACATAGGTTACAGTCGTAACCTGAGACGTTCCCTTTCGAAAGGGAACTCTACACTACGTCAGAATGACGCTATGGGGAACGATATACCAACGCCACCATGCTAAGGGGAGTGCATGCCAAAAGGCAGTGACAACTGTCAGAACCGGCAATTCAAATGAACGCTAGTACCACTCACCCCCAGGTCACACTGAGCTGTCAGTGACAGCACTCCCTACGGTCATAGCCCAAGCTAAATGACACCACAGAAAACCTCCATAAACATAGTTTAGTGAAAGGTCTACCTGGGCCTGCTCAAGGGCCTAGGACCACAACTTCAACTTCTTAGAAGGGGTCCCTTCTAGGGAATGTGGCTAGGGAACCTGAGGGAACCCCAGCCAGTCACTATTCAGGGGAACGTGCCACCTGAAATGCCACCAGGCAGGCCTGACCTGGTGTCACCATATAAGACACTACAGTCTGGCCACTTCCTGTCTGTCCGAAGACAGAGCCTCTGGACACTTGCCTTTAGGAAGGCATCCAACCCGAGGGACTGCGAAGCAGGCAGTAAACCACTCGGACCGGATCTCAGAGACGGGATATCCTGGAGAGTATGACTCAGCATAGTGCTTTACAACCCTTGCCAGCGAGGGGAGTTTCTCTACTCGATCCACGGATCAACCCAGTGTTTGTGTTTCAAAACACTAAGGAGGCCTGTGAGGGCCTAAGGACTGATCTAACTGGGAGGCCTCATGAGAGGCCTACGACCGACTGACCAGACTCAGGAGACCAGATACTCATACTGACCCTCAGTGAGGGGAGGAGCATTAGATCTACCTGGTAGGCAACCAGGCTGTAGCAGGATAAAGAGGTTCCAGAAGGGAACCCGTAGCAGAGAATACAAACTTGAGTCGAGCCAGGGCGCAAGCTCACCTTCGGTAGCTGCCTGATAAGGTCTGCTAAACTGAAAGTAAGCGGCCACTAGCTTACAAAACCCAGCACCACTGTGAAACTACTCTCAGGGAGACCTGGAGAGGCCTTACTACCTGACAACCACAGTATGTGGGAGCTCACTTTCAGAGAGGCCTGGGGAGGCCTACTACCTGACAACCACAGTACGTGGGAGCTCACTTTCAGAGAGGCCTGGTGAAGCCTACTATCTGATAACCACAAAACGTGAGAGCTCACTTTCAGGGAGGCCTGAAGAGGCCTACTACCTTAAAGACCATGCTAAGTGGAAACGCACAGTAAGTGGGAGCTAGCCCTCCAGGGAGGCCTGGTAAGGCCTACTACATGACAACCACAGTATGTGGGAGCTCGACTTCAGGGAGGCCTAGTGAGGCCTACTACCTGATAACCACAGTGCATGGGAGTTCACTTACAAAGAGGCCTAGAGAGGCCTGCTACATGACAACCACAAAACGTGGGAGCTCAATTTAAGGGAGGCCTAGTGAGGCCTACTACCTGATAACCACAGTGCATGGGAGTTCACTTACAGAGAGGCCTGGAGAGGCCTACTACCTGACAACCGCAGTATGTGGGAGCTCTCCTTCAGAGAGGCCTGGTGAAGCCTACTATCTGATAACCACAGAACGTGGAAGCTCACTTTCAGAGAGGCCTGGAGAGGCCTACTACCTGACAACCACAGTATGTGGGAGCTCACCTTCAGAGAGGCCTGATGGAGCCTACTATCTGATAACCACAGAACGTGGAAACTCACTTTCAGAGAGGCCTGGAGAGGCCTACTACCTGACAACCACAGTATGTGGGAGCTCACCTTCAGAGAGGCCTGATGGAGCCTACTATCTGATAACCACAGAACGTGGAAGCTCACTTTCAGAGAGGCCTGGAGAGGCCTACTACCTGACAACCACAGTATGTGGGAGCTCTCCTTCAGAGAGGCCTGGTGAAGCCTACTATCTGATAACCACAGAACGTGGGAGCTCAAGAAAAACCACATTAAGTGGAAACTCAAAGTATGATGGAACTCAACTCCAGGGAAGCCTGGTGAGGCCTACTACCAGAGAACCATGACATGAAGGAGCTTACTTTCAGTGAGGCCTGGAGAGGCCTACTACCTGAAAACCACAGCTGACAGTGGGCCAGACTGGCAGTCCAGTTGACTTGTCTATGGGGCTTTGCCTTCAGGGAGGCCTTATGAGGCCTACTACCTGATAGTTCAACCTCAGGGCCACTTAGTACCACAGTGTGAGGGATTCAGCCCTCAGGGAGGCCTAGTAAAGCCTACTACCTGATCCCCACAAAAAATGTGGGAGCCCATCTTCAGGGAGGCCTGAAGAGGCCTACTTCCTGAAGCAGTCTAATCAGCTGGATGTGACTGCTGCTGGGGACTCGCCTAACAGGGAGGCCCGGTCGAGCCTACTAGCTGATAGCGAGTCTTTTCTGCTACTTTAATGAACACTGCTGGAACCATACTATTAAAAGCTTTTCCTATAGTTTTGTCCTAGTGTATGCTCCACAATGTTGTGACCCACCTCCGAGGAGGCCTGTTAAGACCTACTACTCGGTAGTGAGTCTTCTGCCCGAACTACCAGGGCCAACCAACGAAGGTGAGCTGGCCTAGGAGCCCTATCTTAGGGGCTACCCGGTCAAGGAGGCCTGCTGGGGCCTACTACCTAACTGTGCAGCCTTCAAGGCAGAAAAACTGTTACTACAGCGCTTACAGCATCCTGGCACCTAATCACATTGCCAAAGGCAGTGTACTCAGCAAAAAGCAATACCCTCATAGCAGGGGAGTACAACATACGCCACTCTGCCTAGTGGAGGCCCCATTTTAAGGGCCTACCTACTAAATGCATGGGCATCAGCTCATGGCAATGCTCTGGCTTCAAGGGAGCGGAGTTCAAATACCGGAATGAAATGTAGTTAGAACTCCCTGCTCAACCGGAGCCATCGTGGTGTGAGGTAGATAATACAGAGCTGAGAATGGATTACTCAAAACTACCCCGCGTTTAGTGGGGGAGTAACACCATATGCCCCTGAAATGTTAGACAGGGAGCGGGCCTGCAAGTGGCTCCAAAGGGTGACAGGGATTTGTCCTGTGCCCAGCCTGGGGGAGCGGAGCTTGCTTGCAAGCCAACCAACTTTCACCCATCGTTCGAGCGGTTCAGCTCAACGGGCTGAGTGGAGCCAGCTCTAGAGGCCTAAAAACAAGTAGCTCTGTTCGGCAGGGTCTGGCAAACTATCACATCGCAGAGCGAAAGACAGCCTGACCCGCCTGAAGGATCATACCTCAACTACCACCCTGCATTACTCTATCACCCCTGAATGCAGTGAAAGGGACGGGCCTTGGCCAACAACTCCCATTTAAGGGAGGAGGCTGAAATCTAGGGGAGGAAGCCTAACACATAATGAATGCGGCAGCTATACTTAGCAGAACGCCTCCAACATCCCAAACATAGCCTAGGCCAGCTACAGAGGCGGCCCGGGTTAGGGCCGACCCATAAGCATAGATCTACCTGAGGGCTCAGAGGAGCCAAAGCCAACTTGATTGAGAGGCTGTGAAACACTCAACCTACTGACACCTTACAGAGCTCAGGGGAGCGAAGTACTCAGGATATCAATGTCACAAACCGATAGGTAAGACATAAGATCTATCTGAAGCGCCAGCGTCAGTCTAAACCTAAACAAAAAAGCTTTTTTTTTTTTTTTTTTAGGAAGACCAACTACTCTACCCCTGGGTGGCTAATAGCCCTGAGGCTAAACAGAAATGAGCGGCGGCCCACCACGCATAAAAAATGTTATGACCGGAAGGCCATCACACACTCAGCACGGAAGCCAAATCTTCTTTGAGCTTCTCCCTAATTCGTTCCAGCCACCAACTGAGGGGAGGCTTCAGGGCCCTGAAGTCCAAAACTTACTTTACCTTATTCCTACTTGCCAGTACGACTCCCTAGGTCTATACAGGGAACGAGGTCTGTAGAGAAATAAATGTCAGTGTTATTTGTACACACAGATATTCTTAAAAGACCAATCAGCTCACCTGCGGCATGCGGAGTGAAGACTCCACCAGAGATTCACAAAAACCTGGGGTCCACCACTTTTACATGCCTAAAAGAGGCGCTCACACTAATCAAGCCAAGGCGGGCCAACAGAACATAGTTCTATCATGGGCCCAGCCCCAGGCCTGATGTAGCAAGAACGCCTGGGGAGTCAGGAAGAGAGAGAGGGCTGGTAGAAAAAAGCCCTCCAGGGAGATCAACCCTTACTCACGCTGTGTGCGCTTGCGCTGGATGACCTCCCTTAGATCCCTCTTCTTGCGGGAGGCTCGCCTTCTCTGTGTCCTACTCCTCCATGGAGGGGGCGCACGAGAGGCGACACTGGACCTCTGGTCCTGTCTACGGTCCTCGGACCGAGAGGGACCAGGGCCTCCCGTCTGCCTGGGCTTGGACCCGGATCTCAGCGGTATACATGTTTCAAAAGCAGCTGAGCGTGCCTTCGCCTCTCTAAACTTCCCAACCACCGTCATCCACGGAGGTGCCAAAAAGTTTAGAAGGCGAAACTGGTGAATTGAGGAGAAAAGGATTTGTCTTTCTCCCCGATATCAGCCATGTTAAGTCACAGATGCCTCTCCGTGGCCACCATCGCTGCCATCGATCAGCCGATCGCGGCAGCAGGCCCGGAGAGACAAAACTGTGGTTCGACGCAGCTCAGCAACCGCCTCAGGGGACAGCCCCGCCCCCTGGTCGAGATCCCACAGCAGGTCAGCCTGGTAAGCTTGCAGCACCGCCATGGTATGGGGAGCAGCGCCGGCCTGACCTGCTGCCGTGTATGCTCTGCCATTCAAACGAGCTGATACTTTAAGCGGTTTGGATGGCAGGGTTGGAGCTTTAAGTGTCGACACCCGCCCAGACACGAGATATTTTGTGAACGTCTCGTCAATCGGCGGTATCGACACATACCCATGCTTCCCGATCCACTCAACATCAGCGAAATCACCCCGCTGATGTCAGTGAATACGAGCAGAGTATGGGTTCTTCCAAGCCCTCTCGATCTCAGTATGGAGATCAGGAAGGAAAGGAAGGCTCACCTGAGCTGGTGCCATATGTTCAGGGAGAAATCGATCGTCAAGCCTGCCGCGAGCGATCTCTCCCTGAGCGCGCCACCATGGCAACTGAAGTTTGTCGGCGGCGCGCCCCATATCAACCACCAGCTCAGCATACACGGGGCAGGATGGCTGACGAGGCTCTGGATCTAATTCATCCTCATCAGCCATTTCTTGCCCGTCCTGAAGAGCACTCTCTGCAGTACCAGTAGGAGAAACGTCTCCGTCATCCACCTGCAACACGCTCTCGTCAGTCGATGACGCATCTGAGAGGGTTTTTTTTTTTTTTTTTATTTGCACAGGACGCTCCCTCGAGAGCGTCCCGTGCGTGCTCTTCACTCAGACAGAAAATGCACATTTCATGTGTGTCACCCGGCAACAAAAACCTTGGGCACGGGTCAACACATATAATGAAATTCTTTACCTTAGGACTTGCCTTAAGTGTGCGCTTCATTTTCTAATTGCCGTTAATGCTTGACATTAAGACCAGACAAAACAGTCCCTGAAGACGAAAAGATGTTGTCATGTTTGCAAGGCGCCCTTTTATACTTGCAGGTCGCATGTTAATCATTCACGTTAATGATTCACGGGCTGTCGCCGGTCAATGTGATTGCCGTGATTTGATATTGATTTCAGACACCTGTCACGCCTGAGGCGTTCCCCATAGCGTCATTCTGACGTAGTGTAGAGTTCCCTTTCGAAAGGGAACCAGATGATCCATGTTATCCAGCATGAATGTTAATATGGTCAGTGTCACAAATTTGCTTACATTTGATTAGTGACCTAGAAAAGGTGCAGAACTTTAATGCCCGGTGAGTTTCTTTCTTCTGTTGAACGCAAAAGAAGATATTTTGAAAAATGTTAGTAACTAAACAGTTTTTCAGATACAATAGGTTTATTAAGTAACATGTAGTTAAAATTAGTACAGAAATGTAATAATCAAAAGTAAAAGAAAAATGAATTAAATATAAATGTATTATTTTTATTAAAACTAAAAAATGTATTCAGTCAAGAGCAGTAAGTTAGTTTCTCTTTTGTTTGATTCACATTAATGACACAGTTTACACATTAATGACACGGTTTATTAGGTTTACACCCAACTGTTTACTTTCACTTTAGACATAACCGGCTGTGTTTACATACTCCACACAGTGGCCATTTTGACATAATTGTGTGTGCATTTGACCATTCAAGTGCAATAAGACGTGAAAGAGAACTGAATTCACGATCGTATGCTTTCTGTGCACATGCTTACGCTGTGTGTCAGTCAACGCGTGCACCGCACCGAGTTCCTTTTCAGGATATATTATGCTTTATCATCAAGCACATCCCGCTCTTTAAATTCTCGTCAATAGTGCAATATATTTACATTCCGCAATATACACGATATAGCTAAATCTCTAACGATAGACATGGTAATAAGGGGTGTAATGATACCCTTTTCGATACATATCATGATACTGAACTCACGATACGTTATTATTGTGATACTCCAAGACAAAAATTGTACGGGTGATTAAAATGCTAAATTTGATATTACATTGTGGGTGTAAATGAATAGGCTTGGACTTGGTGTTGATAACCCCATGCACAGGACAATGGTGATTTTTTTCTTACACAGTCATTTTTATTTTGGGTGAACTATACACAATACATATTGTCACTATCCACGATACATATTGTTGCATTTTTGTATAGCGATATATTGAGGCATAAATTGTTACACCCCTAGTGGTAATTATATATATAGCGTCATACCGCGCGTGCCTTTATATGTATAAGATGTGATTAATCACGATTAATTGCGATTAATCGATTTGACAACAGTAATATTTAGTAAACATGAAATCAGATAGCTATCCAATCAGTGAAAACGCATGAAGTGACCTGGTGCAAACAGGCCCTTTGCAATAGTAAACAGATTTTGTGGCATTTTTTAACTTAAATAAAATAACACGTATTAATTATATTGATATTTAACATTCATTTTATTCATATTCAGTTAATTTATTTTAATATTAATATGTTTGAATTCATTTAATGACAGACAATACACAAACTTCAGATTTAAAAACAATAACTCGCTTATCTCTTGTGTTCACTTACTGACTGCCTGAAATCCTAAATCCAAAAATAGCGCCTGATTCCGGAACCTTTTTCCCTCATTAGCCCTCTTCCTGAGAGC
Organism: Scardinius erythrophthalmus; assembly: GCF_964197995.2. Lineage (NCBI taxonomy): Eukaryota > Metazoa > Chordata > Actinopteri > Cypriniformes > Leuciscidae > Scardinius > Scardinius erythrophthalmus. The sequence goes on from NC_138238.1 coordinate 34,249,105, forward strand.
ATAATATAGGTGTTTCAAGATGGTGGGTTTGGGCAGGGTCAGGTGGGTGGGCTAAGAGGTCTGCTATTAAAGTGCCAGAGGCTGTGCCCCCACCCAGCTGTCAGTCAGAGTGATAAAGCCCAGACGCCCAGTGTGCCCCATTACCATGTGGTCCCTATCCAAAGACCCCTATCACTGCACAGCCCTATTACTGCGAAATTTGGTGAGGTTATCTCATTCGTTCAGAAACAGTTCTTCTTTTTTTGAAACTGCTGACTGGGATCTAATTTCCTGTTTATTTATGTGGTCCTTGGTCTACAGAGTCAATTTTGTTGTTTTCTTTCGTTGTTGCTGTTGTTTTGTTATTTCCTCTGTAACACAGTTTGATTTTACTGGAGGGCGATGCTTAAAATGTGCTGTGCACATGTACCTACAGTATAGACACGGATTCAAGATGCTTTCCCACCAATCCACTCAGCTTATTCTCACTTGTGTCCTGTGAACTTTGTGTGTAATCAAAAATAGTGATAGTATGATAGTAAAGTATGCATTTGGGCAAACACAATTTAACACGTATTTCAAAATTAAAAAAATCCTTTTAAACCTCTTTGACTAGCAAAATTGAAATGTTAAAGCCATCATTCCCAATCACTAAGGTTAGAAGTGGAGCAATTCCTGCTAGAAAGCCACATTTATAATCATTTTTATGCTATTTTCCAGCACAGTTATTATATAATTAAAAGCCTGGACATCAATAGCATCAAACATCATTGGTTCTCGAGTGTATATACTGTACACACACACATGTGATTTGAATAATCATTTTAATTACAGTCTGTGTCTCACACAAAGCAATCATATGAGAATACTTGAAATGTGCGCTGGTCATATGGACTGCTTTTATTATGGTGCTGTATTTTGTCCTTTTGGAAACTTTGAAGCCACTATTATCGGTTGTTCCATGAAAAAATATGCACAAATTCTTTGAAAATTTTATTTGTGTGTTCCCCAGAAGCGAATATAACATGAGGATGAATAAATAATAACAAAAGTTTCATTTTGGGGTAAACTATCCCTTTAATGTAACACTATGTATTCAGTGTGTAGACGTTTGAGAACAAATATAGATATTTCTGAAGGATCGTGTGAAACTGAAAGGTGGAGTAATGGCATCTCTGCCATCACAGGAAAATATATCAAATTAGAAGACAATGTATTTTATATTGCAATAATATTTCACTATATTACTGTTTTTACTGAGTTTTTGATCAAATAAATGCAGCCTTGGTGAGCATAAGAGACTTCTTGATGATTCCAAATGTCTTGGACTTTCGTTGTGTTTTGTTAAAAAGAAATCACAAAAAAAGATTTGTTCATTATGATATAACAACATAGCTTTTTGATTACATCAGTGCTATTATTTAAAGTGGATGTCACTAATGAGTGTTTAAATTAGGCTCACCCCTCATATTTACCTAAGAAACAGCTGGAGTGTTTCATAGGAGACTAGCACCCCTCCAGTTTTATAGCTAATCTCCCTGAGAACTTAAGGAGTGGCAAAAACACAAAAATCAGGCATTCCCGAGTCCACAGGGGGCCATGGGTTGGGTTAGAATGACCGGCAGGCCTAGATTGGTGATTTGGACGCAGCATTGTTTCAGAAGGGGTGGGCACACAGGTGGACAAGTCCCGGTTTTGTTGTTGTTGTCATTGTTGACGACGCTCAAAAACATTCCAGCCCTCAATGCTGGAAGGTAACAAGATGGCAGAGTGGGGGAGGAGTGGAAGAAGCAGGGAAAAAGTAAGGTTTTCAAATCTCAGAAGCTCAAAAAAACAATAGAGGATGAACCTCTGAGCCATGTGACCCCATGGGCTCTCGCACTCATTGATGCATGACAATGAGAAGGCCACTGTGCAGTCCGTTGCCTCGGGCTTAGCCACAAACTGAGGTCCAGGCCAGGTTTCCGTCGAATATTTGAATGCGCAGTACAAAGATTGGCGAGATCTGTGTCATCCCGGCCTACCGCCGCCCCTGGTGTTACTGGAGCACGGCGTGGCCAGTGTATGACATCATGGATGCAAAATGATGGAAGGTTGTGATACTGAGATTTTAGGGAGTTTATCCTCTTCGGTTGCAGGCAGCCACACCCTTCCTGACCACAGCTCCGAGGCCCGATAAGAGATTTTTCTGTAATCCCTAAAGCCTTGTGCTTTGTATCCAGTATTTAGTTGAAGGGGCAGATCAGAACTACTCAGCTTTTTGTGCTTTACCTGTACTAGATGGACTAAAGCCTTACCCGAGGATAGCTGAAGAAAGACAAGCTATTGTTTTTGCTTTCTTTGGGATCTTCTGCTTTAACGCCTGCAGGCTGCTGTGTACTGTACGCATTTGATTGCATATGCTGAGAAACACAGCTGAATTGAAAAGAATTGGTGCCTTGTTTCTAGGCTTTTGTTTGATAGAAACTTTAGGTACACTTTCAATGAAGCCTGCATAATATCATGAGACGTGTAAAGTACTTGCCACTCTACTTTCTAAGGATAATTTTGGAGAATTTGTTGCTACTTTAAAATTCTTCCTGTTTTGTCAAGCTAACTGTGGTGACAAGCCAATTAAATTTCAGCATGCAAGTTTGACTTTACTCTTTTTTTGTTTTTATAACTACCATTCATCATTGTGACCAAACATTATTCATTATTTGACCAAGACACAATATGCATGTGTGTTTTATTCATTACTAAAGGGGTGGTTGATTATGATTTCACTTTTCTAACTTTAGTTAGTGTGTAATGTTGCTGTTTGAGCATAAACAACATCTGCAAAGTTACAATGCTCAAAGTTCAAAGCAAATGAAGAAATTTGTTTTTAAAGAAATCTTTTTTTAAGGACTACAGCAAACTGATAGGGACTACAAGACATTCCTCTCAGGTTAGTGACATCACCAACCCTAAAATTTACATAAACCCCGCCCCCCGGGAACACGCAGTCCATGTTGAGAAGAGAAAGAGTTGTCATAGTAGAGCACATTTGTGAGTCTGCTCAAGCTGTCTAATTTGTCTTTTCACATGCAATATAGTACATAACACAAATGCATTAGCATGTCACTCTGTAGGCATCTTACAACAGTTCCCACACAAGCGATTTTATAGATTATCATGACAGAAAATGCTAATTGAAGATAGTTAACTCCACATCAGCAACATAAATCCATCAACTAACCATTCAGAAACATCCTGTTGCATTCTACATGTTGTCACTTCTTCTTGAGTCTCTCCATCATTGTCCGACTCCAGTTTAAACATAAAAAAATCAGAACAGTTTTTGACATTTTAGTGCTTGTCTGCATGAGGTAATCAGAGCTGCTAACACACACAAGCTCTTGAAGCTCCGCCCTCTGTGCCGGGATTTTCACTGACCCTCAAAAACTTTAACATGCTGTAAAAAAATTATCTGTGGTGTATTTTGAGCTAAAACTTCACATACACACTCTGGGGACATCAGAGACTTATTTTACATATTGTAAAAAGGGGCATTATACCACCCCTTTAATAATACCTTTTTGCTGATAACGGCTGATTCACATGATTCAAGTGTGCTCCAATGTAAAACTACTAAAACAAATCCCATGCTGATGAGTTTAGACAGTTCCAGTAGATTGATTTTAGCATCTTATATAGTCAGGACATTGTTACTTTAGCACAGTCTTATCAACACTTCTCTAGACTCTCAGGCATTTCCTTTGCTCTAGGATCAGCGTTTCTCATCAACATCTTGGTGTTCTTTGAAGGTTTTGCCTTTGTTTGATGGATGTGTTTGAAATAAATATGCTTGTGTGAATGATAAAGAGAATCTCAGAAACTCTTGGCAATTCAGACCAGCGGAGTCCATCATTTTTGACAAACCTCAAAGCTGAATTCCTCAGCCTAAATTGCCACGGGCAATACAATGTTCAAGGCTCAAAAACATTGTTCTTCCCATAACTTTCTCGTGTAATTTATGAACTCTCTCTCTGGCACAGATACATTAATGGGATCTTGAATTGGTAATTCACACAAACATGTGAAAACAATATGTTTGCGTAATACTTCTCATTCCAGTTCCTTTATTTTTATTTCTGCAGGGACTTGCTCATTTGGGAGGCACAATCGCTGTAGAATTGAATTTGGAGAGGTCGTAATCACCTGCAATGTGGGGTGAAACAGAACCGTTCTGCATCATTTAACTTTTTTCCCCTGCCAATTACGAGATTTTAAAGCATTAAAAAACACCCTACTCTTTTTACCAAACCAATCAAAGGAACTGCTACAGCCAAGTCAATCAGATAAGAGATTTTTTTTTGAGAAAATAGTTTTTTTTTTTCTTTTTTTTTCTTGAGAAATATAGACATAGAAGGTTTTCTCCAGCAGATTTTAAGTTACCCTCTGTTGTTTTTCAAGTTTGGCCCTTGGGAACTGATAATGGGTAATGGGGCCCGTGTTAACGTGACCAAGAGAGGCCGAAAGCTTATCAAGCGATCTCGCTGTAGCCTGACTCAGAAAGAGGAAAACGACAAACCCTCTGGTCACATCTTGATGGTAAACACAAGCAACGTTAGGAAAGAGAGCTAAGACCCTGATACCACACGCATATAGTGTTTATTTGCTAACACAATGATTTCAATCCATGTCCCTTGTTGTCTTACCTTCAAAAGTAGAATCAAATAGACGTTTGCAATAAACTAGCTTACAAGTGCTGATAGGAAAATTTTACATTGGCAGTCCAAGCCATTGCAGGCCATCGTTGAGTTTGCCAGAAGCATCTGTGTTTATTTCTTTGTGCTAACCACCGAATTAGCCCTCGTGAGATTGAGAGGTGACATATGTCAAGGGGCTAACAGCCTACATGTGGGAGAGGAGAGCAGCAAACAGGTGTTGGGTTTGATTAGAACAATTATCACGGGCAGAACACACCTGTCAACCCCTTCATTTGGCGCTCAAGTGTTCAGGTAGTCCGTGTACTGTATCTTTGCGTTGAACATTTGTGAGAAAATCCAAAATCTTCAACCGAAGAAAAAGTGGCAGGACTGTAGGTTGGTTAAAGGAATATTGTGGGTTCAATACTTTTTAAGCTCATTTAGGTATAATGTTCATTACCTCACAATTTAATTTAGACTTTTCCCTCCTTTAAGAAAAGCACATGAGGTCAATCCATAAACATTTTATGGATATTAAAACATATTAAAATACTCCGTTTCAACAGTATAGCCACGAGACATATACAATATGCATGTGTACGTGATTTTGGCGTGGAAAACGTGCTTATAACCTTTTCTATGTACATTTTTATCAAAGTTTACAACTTTGATGCCTTGACAACAATATCTAAAACCCTAAAATGACTGTGAAAATAAAGCCAAAGCAGCTTTTTACAGCTCAAATAACATAAGTTTTTAGAGAACAATTCATATAAGGGCTTTTATAAAATTATAAGCTTCACATTTCTGCTTTTAAATCCTCCAAAGACTTGCCCCATTCACTTCTATTGTAGGTGTCTTACTGTGGATATTTATCTTTTTAAATAAAAGGCTGTAATCAACATTATGCCACAAATGTTGTCAGTTTTGCTTGTCTTGTACTGAACGTCGTGGAATATTCTTTTAGATTCATATTTTTAAGGATACCCAAACAGTTTTTCCAATACAGAACGTGGTGACATTTCTGAAAAATGATATTACGTTGCTTCTTGCATGTCTCGCCACACTTTCAAAGTGAAATTTTTTTCAGTTTTATCCGGAACAGATGTATGTGAATCCGGGAACATTTTATTTTGGTCATTGTATGTATCGCGGCAGTTCAGAAATGAAATGTCCAGTGAGTGCTGCTGAAAGTTGAAAATAAACTATACCTACCCTAAACCTGACCGATAGTGTTAATAAAAGCAAACATTAGACAAAAGCACATTTGCTGAAGCTACCATGCCATTTTAGCTGCTTCTACAAGTCTTTGAGCTCTTTTTTTCCATCAAATCTGCATCACTAGTTCACTGCTGTACCATGTGAGCTATCCAAGCAAGTAATTTTGCATTTAAAAGACGTTTTATAGCCATCCAAACACAGCCCTGACGTCTAGGCTAAAACAAGGCAAAATTTCCGCTGTCAGTTTATAGACGTCTAACATATAGCCCAAGAATAGACTAGCCATCAATTAGATAACATGTCAAAGAGATGAAACCAAACACCTTGTAACCACTGTTGACTTTACTTACATGATGGAATATCATACATCTCGCAAGTTATTTAGGCATAAACCAAATTCAAGGTTATTTTGACTAGAAGTGGGTTACTCATAGCCGGACTATATCGGCTCTATAGTTGACCTAGACGGTGAAATGACGGCTATTGCTTGCTGGGACTAAGCAAGTTTATTAGAATGCCATATTTATGGAGCTGGTTATGCGATGCAAATATCAAAATATATTAGATTTACAAATCATGTACTATTGTAAAAGTGTTTTGAGGTCATAACGTGTTGTACAAGGAACTGCACAAAAATAAGTCTTTATTAATCCATAATCTGCACTTATAATCATTATTTGTGTGAAAAGGAATAAAAGTTGTTGGTGTTTTACCCCAATAGTGCTAACTTCAGCTGAAAACTGCAGTCAATTGTAGGCATAGGTGCGTTTTTGGAAAAATGTAGGTAGAAAAAAAAGATTTTTCCAATGATTCTATGTTATTTTTCTCAGCCCAAAGTTCAAATCATCGCTCCTGATTTGGCAGTTTGTTGCTTTCCATTGTTTTTTTAAAAAGACACCCTAGGGATTTTCTTCACGCTGTTTCTCTTCAATCTGAAGAGTACCTTGTTAGCAAGCAAACATATTATCTCATTAGTCTTGTTTGTGGTTTGTGGCTCACTCTCTCTTATTCTCTCCACCACATCCTTTTATGATCTCAACCAAACTTCTCTATTGGTAGATCATTAAGGCTAATCAAAAGCCACAAAGGCTAGCCACGTTCATCACTCCTTCAAATGCTTCAAACCTGTCAATGATAATAAATCACAGCTCTCTTTTGTTTTGAATATAAACAAGTTATTCTAGAATCCCTCTCCAGCATTTCAATTACAGGAAATGTGCAGGGTCTATTCCTCCCATGAGCTTATGTTTATGAATTAAGCGTGTTATTTTGCGATAATGATTCCTTGATCTACCACAAATAATTGTGTGGACTCAAGAGGAACAGACAACAACAGGTCCCACAACCCAAGATCATTTGTCTCACACGCATCCCCAGTCAGCATCACAGAGAGGCCATTCACAAGAACTTGTGGGAAAAACAGGTGTTTGAATGATGTAAACATATCCCAGTTTGCATTGCCTTTTTCGACAGCCTCTTAAAGGGACAACCCACTTTGTCTGAGTAAGAGCAGAGCCGCGTGATTATGGCATTAACACTCGGTGGTTGCACAGTGAATACAGCGCAACTATTGAGAACGGCAAATATGGATCTTTGATGACTTGTTCCCACAGGAAAGTAATCCAGCTCAGTGAAATGAGGTCTCAGTGGCTCTTCTGTATGCGCTCTGATGTTTGTGTCATACAGTGGACGTTCTCAGGAGAGCCTCTGCACTGTTTAGTGGATTTTCTCAAAGTGCTTCTTTGTTGACTAGGATTATATCCCAGTGCACGTTAGAGGAGCTATTATTCCGAATGAGCGCTTTATCTTTACCCAGTGGAAGCTAGTGATTGGCAGGCAATGGCGAAGCACAGCAAATTATGTTTCTCAGATTTTGGTTTACACAGTCAGCTGATTCTTGGCATAATTCCTCAGTCCAACTCCCTTTGCGTTCATATGGCCAAGGCGGCGCAAAAATGGTGGTTCTCATTCTGGTTAAAATTAGAGTCCACAGGAGACCGTCTCTTACAGATTCTCATAAGCCAGGTCCCGTTGAGGAATAGGCAAGAAAAAGGGCTTAAACTACATAAAGAAAGACATAAAAATAGGAACCTTTTTTTTTTAAAGATTTGTGGCTTGCTTTTCTTTCTTGTTTTGCCATGTTTTTGACTATTATTATTAGCATGGTTTCAATGCTTCAAATATACTTGTTAAAACTTTTTTTTTTTTTGTAAAGCCTGATTTACGTAACCAATCCAAGATGACATTATAGCTCGACATCCATTTCGGCCCGTGATGAAGAGAACCGGGATGATTATATAAGATTATGAGATACATTAGAAAGTCGTTGTTTTTTTCCTAAAATTCCAAAATTTGCATAATATAATTAGACAATACAACAATGCATCCTTAAACACTAGATACATCCTCAGTTTATGAAGCTCAATCTTTATTTGTGACATCAGAGTATGTGAAAACATGACAGAAACGAGATAAACACGTTGTTGTACAAATATTTATTTGAACCCCTATATATTTTTATATAGTTTAAACCCCAAAGAGACATTTTTAATGCATAACATTGATGAAACAGAAATCACTCCTACCTGTCATACAAACTGTAAAGTGACCGATTATGGATGCTTGGTTCCCTTTTATACTTTTCTAGATTTTTCTTTTTCATATATGATCCAAAATCTCTTACATTCATATAGTCAGGATTCTTGTTAAAATTGTGAACAAATCAGACAAGGTTCAAAATCAATTATTTTTGTATTATTTTATTCAATTATTTCTTTTTATTATTTTTTTAAATTCATAACTTGATCTTCTGATCTTCCTTTTGTTGCAATCAACAGCAAGCTCACATTCAGATTTGCCTCCATTTTTGAGTTCAACGCCCACATTTCAACCAATGGATAAATCCAAGTCCCTGCCCTACTTTTTTTTTTTTTGGGGGGGGGGGGGATAAGCCTTTCACTCGGATGTACGTCACAATATGGAAGCAACGATCCGTCGCTACTTTCATTTCATCCCGATTCCTGTGACCATTGTGTAATTGTGGCTTGTAATTTCATATTTTTGTACAGTGCTTTGTAGTAGAATTTCCTATGCAGTTTAAACCACTATTTACCAAGCATTTAGATACCAACTTTTAGTCGTAAGATGATACTTTAACACCGTTAATCTACTATTATTAATAATTCGAAAAAATGCTTTTTAATTCCAAAGAATCACCAAGCATATTATCCTCTCTGGATTTAATCATTTCTATTTTACAGTTCCTCGCTATGTATTTCGACCGCAGTCATTTTTCATAATGACTGATCTCAATGCATGCGTGAAATCATATCTACAGCATTCACCGTGAAACCCGACTCTAGAGGAATACAAAGTTCTCTGCATTCCTGGTAATGTGTGGGACAGTGTATCACCCCAACTGGCTGCATGCCTCAACTTCACCTGAGGTGCAGGCAATAAGAGAAACATGCTTTGATCTGCTGCCCCACCCATGGACAGCCTCTTCCAATGGTTTAATTCATTACTGGAGCTGTTGATGGGCCTGGCCAACCTCTTCAAAGCGTGGCCGTTTAGTTCAGCTGAGAAACTCTACGTTCTGAGACTTTTAAACTCTCGTCCTCCCTTGGGCTAAAGGACTGGTATTTAGCGTGAAAGGTTAAAGTAAAACACCTTCAGTTCCTCGGGTTGTGCTGTTATTATTGTAAGAGCCGACTTTGCCTCATTTCCCACGGGTAATAAACTTCAATCAGATGGTTTTCCACCTGCTTCAGTACATGTTGGTGGCTTTTTTAAAACGTTTTATTTTATTACTACCTTTATTTTTAGGTCTGCACAACTTCACATTGGTGGCTCGTTTAGTTTTTAATCCTTTTTCACCCCAAATGCTCAGTAACTTTTCAAATCTTGAAGTTGGATTTCATTCAGTTCTCTTGAGTGAAACATCAGTCAATATATCTCCAAAAAAAAGACACCTTCACTCCTAAAAATAAGTTTCAAAAAGGGGATTTTCAAAGCAATGCCATAGAAGAAGAATTGTTCATTCCGCAAAGAAACATTCAGTGAACTGTTCTTAAAGCGATAGTTCACCCAAAAAAATGTTATTCTGTCATTAATTAGTCACAATTATTTCATCTTCGCAACACAAATGAAAATCTTTTTGATGAAATCTGAGAGATTTCTTATGGGATCAAATTCCCGCCAAATATATAGCGGTCGCGTATAAAAAAATAATAAGCGTGAATCAAAAATTTAAAAACACATGTTAAAATATATTGCACAAACTGAAAAAAAGAATGCAAAATGATCAGAATAGCAAACAACGTGGTCACGGATCAAAATATAATAAGCGTGAATAAAGAAATAACAAGCATGAATAAAAACTTTAAACACATTAAAAGTTATTTTGCACAAAACTTAAACTTATGGTCATGCTTTGTTAAAAAGTATGGTTTTATTGCTGTGTACTTTGTGCTTTCTTGCATTTTCTGCTCATATTTTACTCTTTTGTACGCTTGTGATGTTTTTCTCTTCGCTCTTCTTTCTATGTTCTGTGCTTGCTCTTCCAAATGTTGCAGTTCGAGTTTCATGTAAATTAGGGCGGGCTTAAGCGTCACCATTGGTCCACTAGTTCTAGATTGACAGATACTCCTCTAGCCAATCAATCGAAGAGGGGAGTTGACGTCACACCAATGCGACTCGTGGCTACTGATGCTTACTTGTTATACAGGGGAAGACGACCATCAGCAGGACACCTTTAAACTGCATGTGTGCCTGCAACTGAAACTGTTGCCGGTATACGTATACCTGGCAATATGGTATAGTTACATTAATGCCTGTCTGATGATCCATCATTCACCTCTAATGCACTTGACCTGGCACCGGGAGCGTCGATCTTCTCCGAGCAGCCACCACCTACTGGCCGTTTTACTTTCATATTTAATCAATAACAAGGATGTGTAATGTCGGTCCTGGGTGCAGAGTTTAGCTCCTTCAACCCTAATCAAACACACCTGAACCAGCTAATCATCGTCTTTAGGATATTTAAGACAGGTGAGGTTTTTAATCGGAGTTGACGCTAAACTCTGCAGGACAGCGGCACTCTAGAAACAACGTTACCTATCGCTGATGGAGATGTTGCTGTATTCAAATTTTAAGCTATATTTAAAACATTAATTCTAAAGTAATATGCAATTATGTAGCTATGTAAGTAAACACAGTAAGTTTGTAATAAATCACTGTATTAAATTCAACTGGTTTCTCTATATCTTCTCTGTAACACAATCATTTTCAATAATCTTGTCAAATTTGGCGAGGTTAATAAAAAAAAAGGTAGGCAATGCGTAGCGGCGACAGGTCAAAGTCCTAAAGTCTTCAGACAATGGCCGTTTTTAACTTAGTTTTTGCAACGAATTGTAGTGTTTCATAATTGCAGGATGTTTCGCTTACAGCAGCCTTAACATATTGACATCATGAGCCAAGTAATATTGTTTAACACCAATTACCAGTGTGCACATTAACATTCTCATGTATCTAAAAAAAAATTAATTTAATTATTTATGTCCAGAGTTCAGATAGCTTTACTGCTTGAAAGTCTTTGTAAAGTTAAATTGAACTGCCGTCTTCCCTTGTAAGTGTAGCACTCCTGAAAAGGAGTATAATGATTAAAGAAAAATGAAATAAAAGAGAGTGCAGCAGTGCTTCTTTGTTGTTATATTTACTCAGAATGAAGTGCTTCACGGGCGCGCACCGCACTGAAGTGTGCGGTGACCTATTTTTTTACAGTCTATGGCGGTGACGCAATCAAGCTGGTATGCCAAGCGAAAATAATTAATTTAATAAATGCACATATCAAAGCACAAATAAGAAATTGAACAGTATATAAAAGTATTAGGAAAAATAACATTTTAGTATATTATAATGGAATTGAAGAAATTGTACAAACATAAACAGCTTGTACCACGAGTCGCATTAGTGTGACGTCAACTCCCCTCTTCGATTGATTGGCTAGAGGAGTATCTGTCAATCTAGAACTAGTGGACCAATGGTGACGCTTAAGCCCGCCCTAATTTACATGAAACTCGAACTGCAACATTTGGAAGAGCAAGCACAGAACATAGAAAGAAGAGCGAAGAGAAAAACATCACAAGCGTACAAAAGAGTAAAATATGAGCAGAAAATGCAAGAAAGCACAAAGTACACAGCAATAAAACCATACTTTTTAACAAAGCATGACCATAAGTTTAAGTTTTGTGCAAAATAACTTTTAATGTGTTTAAAGTTTTTATTCATGCTTGTTATTTCTTTATTCACGCTTATTATATTTTGATCCGTGACCACGTTGTTTGCTATTCTGATCATTTTGCATTCTTTTTTTCAGTTTGTGCAATATATTTTTACATGTGTTTTTAAATTTTTGATTCACGCTTATTATTTTTTTATACGCGACCGCTATATATTTGGTGGGAATTTGATCCCATAATTTCTGTCCCTCTATTGACAGCTACACAACTACCACTTTGACGCTTCAGAAAGTTCATAAAGAGATCGTAAAACTAATGAATATGAATTGAGCTGTTTAATCCAAATTGTCTGAAGAGACTCGATCGCTTTATATGATTAACAGATTGAATTTAGGCTTTTATTCACAAACAAACATTCATCAACTCACACTCATCAGTTGTGGTAAACAGAAGCTCAAGCATGTTCGCTTCACGTGCGAGAGCCAATGAGGTTCATTCTTGTGTTACGCAGCACGTTTGAGCTTCAGAAAGAACCAACGATCGAGTCTCTTTGGAAAATTTGGACTAAATCTCTTAATTTATATGGATTAGTTTTATGATCTCTTTATGAACTTTTTGGAGCATCAAAGTAGTTGCATTGCTGTCAATGGAGAATACAGAAAGCTCTCAGATTTCATCAAAAATATCTTAATTTGTGTTTAGAAGATGAACGAAAGACTTACGGGTTTGGAACAACATGAGGTTGAGTAATAAATGACAGAATTTTTGGGTGAACTATCCCTTTAAAAGAACCATTTTTTAGAGTGAAGAACATTTTAATAATCTAAAGAACCTTTTTTACTATAAAAAAAAACATTTTGTGCAATGTAGATGTTCAATGAGTGTTAAAGGTTCTTCATGAAACCATCAATTCCAATAAAGTACCTTTATTTTTAAGAGAATATGGCACTAGACTCGACAAATATACAAATTTGCCTCAATAATTAAAAATCGAGTTACATTTAGCGAAATTCAGGAAAACTTGCATGTATGCCAGTCTTTCCTGGACGTGACAACGAGCACGGTGGTTTAAAATGAGTCAGTCAAACCGATTCATGAAATGGTCTCGAACTTGCATCAAACTCAGTCAGTGAACCACTCTCAGTTTGTGATTTCACCCGATTCTAAATGAACCGATTATCATTTCTGTGATTTTAGGTTTGGCTTTATGAACTGTTTGGTCATATAGCAGTGTGTAAGTAAAGATATATTCGCAACATAGTTTTGTTTTTATGAAGGAATCATGCTATTTTAAGAAACATTCAAATATTTAACAAAAACATATGCTTCTGATGGAGTAAATCTGTATTATGTCAACTGAATAATAGTCATTTGGCTGCTAAATCTTTTGTTTTCGGAGCCAATGGCTCCTTGGTCTTTTTTTTTTTTTTTCGTGCCTGAGAGAAACTGTTTTTTCATCTTGCAGTACTAATAGATCTTTTCTTCGAGTTTTTTGTCCCAGAACAAATGGTATTCTTAAACGTGGATCAAGTTGTATGGAATGTCTTAACCTCAGGCTTCTGGACCACAGTTGGGCATTGAGATCTCACCCACGCAGACCCACATCACCCATAACACTTGCCAAGTCTGATGTCAACCCTGCTACACACAAGTCCCCAGGCTCATGTTCCATTTCTGTTTTGACACCAGGCCCTAATTACTGATGTTAATGATTGATCACCTAGATTATGCTGCAAGGGTGGATGGAAGTCTCTTGCCTATCAAGTGAGACTGGGTCTTCTAAACTAGTACAGAGGTAAACAGATACCCAGCCCATCCTAAGAGATGGGAGATTAGGTTCTGAGCACCTGCAAATTGGACCAAAGGCTTTTCCCATTAGCAGACACTCCACTGGCCACAGTACGCGCACAGGTGTTGGAGGATATCTGTGGCCCTTTTGTTCAACCTAATCCCACTCCATTCTGCTCTCTGGTTCTCTCCTCCAGGTCTAAGCCTTCTTTTTGACACCTGAAGGATTTGACCATTGGCAGGTAAACTCAAGCACTTTTGAAATGTGATTTGGCTAATTGGGTTTGGAGTGGAACGCTAGAATGCCTTTGGGGAAATGCTCCAGATGGCTTCGGTCACAGTTCAGCTGAATGTCTACCGACCACAGCATCTAAATAAACGTGAGAGATTTCAAAGTTCACTTCTAAAGCGAAATCACTGGCATATCATTACCTTTATATTTTCAGATTGTTGTAAAATGCAACACCATCTTATCATAGTGTGTTTTATGAAACTCCTAACTAGGTTTATGAATGTTTTACTAATTGCGACAAGATGGTATTTGTGTTGGGACCCATTAAACATTTTAATTTAACTGCACTAAGAATGACATATATCTAAATGTGTATGGTTAACCTTTGGTTACTCATTTGGAAACCAATTCCTAATGTTTTAGGTTTTATGTTCCTTTTTAGATTTTATTTTTTAGAACCGTAGGCTAACATTCTCAAAACGTTCTAGTATCCAAATTGTTACCTGGGGGTGACTAAAATTTAAGCAGATGTTTAGTCTCATTCTTCAATTTGATATTATTTTTAAATTTAGGGTTGTCATTGCCATTTTTATTTGAATTAATTACATTATATCATGATTGATTAAATAATAAAATAAAGGCCAATTAATTGTATTTATAAGTAATTGTTGTACCCCCTTTTAAATATTAAAAGACTACATTATTGTAGCAAATGAATAAATTATTGAATTTACAAAAAGTGTCTTTAGTAAATAGATTGATTATTATTATCATTATTATTTTGATATAATAGAAGCATAGTTCTACAGTCCACAGCAATCAATTTTTAAATAAATGGTTTTGGCTTTTTTTGGCTTTTAGCTTCTTCTTCTTTTTTTTTACAAAAAAATACAGTCTTCATTGTTATTATATGCTTTATAACACCATCAAACGTTTACATGACATTTACACACAAAAAAAGGACAAATTACTTAATAACTGAAATTGAAACGTGCTTAAAGTAGCCTACACATTTTGTAAAGTAAAAATGCATCAAAATTGACTAGTTCAATTTCGTTACATGCCTTCTGTATGCAAGTGCTGAAGAAGAGGCAGAAAAATAATATTACAAGACAAGCACATATGATAGCATGTCCTGGATTATGACAACATATGACAAATCTATACTGTATCAACCCACACCCCATCCTTATCCCAACTTCACACACAGACACACACACTCACACACACCCTAAAGACAGCCAGACTTAAAACCCCCATTCATCTGAAACAGGTATGAAGACAATCTTGCCAGTCTTTCTCCTAGGGGCCAGGCGAGGTTTACCTCAATCTTCTCATTTTCCCAGACACACATGGCCTTTGCAGCTGCAGTCCAATTGATCTAGGTGCTGCAGGGAGATAAATTGGTGGGGAAATGGCTTAATTGACTTCACTCTCACTGCTGGAATGCAATAGCACTTTGTCACCCACCATTACCCACCAATGAAGCCAAATCTTCACACGTTTAGGTTGCTCCTGTTATGTAGTCAACAAGAACTATGCTTTTGCTGTTTATTGCTTGCTGACAATTTGCTGTACACTTTTGAGCAGCAATAACTTCATAGAATCATTTTTCTATCTGAAAATAACCATGTTTTAATGTGAAGAACTTTTTAATAATCCAAATAAGCTTTTTTTCCACTTTAAAGAACCTTTTGATCTAAGGAACCTTCAAAGGTTCCATGAATGTTAAAGGTTCTTCATGGAACCACAGATGCCAATAAAGAACCTTTATTTTGAAGAGCAGTGTTGGGTGTAATTAATTACAAAGTAATCTGTATTACTGAATTACTGTAATAGTAAAGTAATGGATTACTCTTTTTTGTAAATTAATTACAGTTACTTCTAATTTAATACTGTATATAGAACAATTATATATAAAACAATAGTGAATCACAATTTTATGTTTAAATGTATGTTTTTAATCTAAACTTCTCCCTTTTCACACTTCGGTCAGTTCAAGAATAATTTATGCAATTGTATATTGTTAATTTGAAATAATCACAAAAGTGCAGTTTCGTGTCTATCCTTGTTTTGTTCAAATGGTCGAGGTTGATATGGGATTTAGAAAGTAATTAGTAATGAGTAATCCAATACTTTTTAGAGAGAGTGATTAGTACATTAAAATAATTACACTGTTGAAGATGTAATTAGTAGCTAGTAATTAATTACTTTTTTAAAGTAACTTACCCAACACTGTTTACGAGCAGTGCTGAAGTGCCAACTAGTCTCTCCCTATGGAGCCTTTACCACTCCACAGATAAAGCGTCGTCGGGAAACTCAATTCGTGTATCTACCCCGAATTGCTAAAATAAAATAAAATTCTGTATCAAAAATTATAAGGAAACACCAGTACTTTGTTTAGGCTTGGTTTGTAGGGAATTACAAACCTGCGTACATATATTCAAACACACATAACTATAGAACCAATTCTTAATGCGCATGTGAACGCCATCAGCGTTTCTCACAGGTTCGCGTTTAAAGTCTGTGTAGAGAGAATGGTGTCGTCTTAGCGGCCCCTAATTTAATAACAAATGATTGTTGCGACGGAAGCGAATCAATCAAAACTAACTTTAGCTGGAAAATAACTTTATTAAAGAACCGCTATAAAGCCAAAACAATCTTACCTTAAATTATACGTTTATCTCTGTAAAGCTGCTTTGAAACAATCTACATTGTTAAAAGCACTATATAAACGAAGATGACTTGACTTGACTTGACTTGACGAGCGTATCCAACAGGTGCATTGTGTTCTAAAACTGTTCAATATCACCTCAATTAAAAATGTGTGGTTTTTTTCTGTTGAATAAAGTGTGCAGGTGCATCTCTCAGGCTTCCACCAGTGGGCTGGCTAGATAAACAGGCTCAGGTCATGACTCCCGGAGCTGCATAAAGATGAAAGAGTTAAACAGGCAGACGTATGTAACCTGTGCGGCTTTGATCTTCTTCAAAGGTCACTGATCCATTCACACCAATCTTCATGTGACCCTGAGCCACCGTAGAGGGCGCTGTCTTTCACTTCAACAACAGGTCAATTCTTTGTGTGGACATATTAAAATGTGACTGTGGAGCCATGAAGATCACAGTGAACAGAGTTGCACCGACATCATAAAAGATCAATCAGTGCTGAACTCTAAGATTGCCGCACATTTAAACGTACAACAAACAAAACACTACGGCTCTGTTCCTAAACCTATTGAGATGCAATGCGTTCTACAGCCTAAATAGGCAGCTTGCTTTTTTAAGACAGCATACTAATAGAAATAGAACCACATAAATGCTCTACATAAGCAGTAACTCAGTGCATCATATCAAACATGAAGTGCACATCAGACTCAAATAAGTTATTTCAATAGAGTTTAGAGATAGCATGTTGCTAAGTTAACAATTATTAAAAATTAAATCAGTATAGTCAAGTCAAGTCACCTTCATTTATATAGCGCTTTTAACAATATGGATTGTTTCAAAGCAGCTTTACAGTGATAATAGGAAATTACAGTCATACTTGCCAACCTTAAGACCTCAGAATTAGGGAGATATTCAAAAGCATGGGTAATTAATTTATTTGACAAATTCAATTCCTTAAGGCCTCTCCTCAGGAGGTTAGACCCTAATTTGTACAATAACAACAACACTCCTCTACTAGGGGTTGCACGACTACTGATTTCTGCTAGTCGATTTCTTATCAAAACAATACTCGAGTTACTCGACTACTCGTGGTTCATGCTACTGTAAATGAAAAGACATGAAATAGCTAGATCTTATCAATAAACATTTATTAATTCATAGCCTAATGCAACAATTACTTAAGTAAACTCTCAAAACATTATAATTTTAAATTTTCATGTAACAGTCTAAAGCTAAATAAATAGCAGTTCTTGCCTTTCATTTCAGACGTCTGCTTCTAGGGGCCGTTCACATATCGCGTCTTTTTCGCGCTCAAGGTCGTTATTTCAACCGTCGCTGTGAGCACGCTCATAATGGAAGCAACGTGGTGCGCTAGTTTTTCCAGGCGGGTTTTTCCTTATCATCTCCAGAAATATATCTAGTAGTAAAGCTAATGCGAGGGCTAGAAATCAATTAATCCTTTGCTGATACTTCTTCGTCGTCATCATGGAGAGCGCAGGTTGGTTGCATAGCAACGACAGACGCCATGGGAGCGCAAGCGTTTGGTCTGAAACGGCGCCCAGTGACGGATGGTGTAGCAATATTGTTGTCCGGGTGGAAATCGGGAGAAATTCGGGAGAAAGGTCGGTCCGGGGGGAGGGGCTTTGAAATTCGGGAGTCTTCCGGAAAAATCGGGAGGGTTAGCATGTATGATTACAGTAACAGAGATTGTTTTGGCTTCACAGCAGCTCTAGGAGAAAGTTATTGTCCAGCTAAAGTTAGTTTTGATTGACTGATTCACTTCCGTTGCGAAGATCATTAGTTATTAACTTAGGGGCCGCTAACACGACACCGTGTGTTAAACAGAAAACCCTCAATGCGCTCTGGCCGCCCATCCCCACAAAACAGTGCCTGGTGTCTCGAGAACGCACTCCCGGAAATAGGTTCCAAGGTGCAAACGATTATCAGTTATCTCTGCGCAAACCTATATACAGGTGTAATCGAAATTATTCAACCTTCATTGCAAATCAGGTTTATTGGCAAAATTTACAGACTTTCAGCTGTTTGCAATGAACAAATCAAACAAAAATAATTGAAATAGCTCATCACAACACATTTTTTAAGCGGTTTCCCTAAATTCAACTGAAAATGCCACTTTTAATGACTTCTGCATTCTCAAAATTATTCAACCCCCTGAATAGAATCCCTCACAACAGCAAAAATCTGCAAAACAGGTGTTATCTCAAGCACATCTGATGCAACTATAAAGGGCTTCATTAGTTGCACCAGGCGTGCTTGTGCTAGAACACATGAAATATCTGAACTGGCTAGGTTTGTTAAGTGTCAGGTTTTGACTGCATGTTAGAAATATGGCCAAAAGAATGGTCCAAAAAGATAAGGGAAGATATCATCGCCCTTCACAAACAATGAACAGGATACTAAAAGATAGCAAATGAATTAAATGTTCCCAAAGACACCATTGGTAGCACCATTGGCATTAGTTTGTAAGTTCAAAGTTAAAGGAACAGTGGTTACACTACCTGGACGAGGCAGAAAAAGGAAGCTATCAACGGCTGCAACCAGATTTCTTTCCAAAAACCCTCGAGTGACTGCAAAAGACCTGCGGTAAGACTTGGTGGCAACAGGCACTGAGGTTTCAGCTTGCACAGTAAGGCAAGTATTAAACGCATGCCAGAAATCCCAAACGTACACCACTACTGACCCAAAAGCACAAGAAAAGTCAGCTCCAATTTGCTCAAAATCATATAAATAAGCCACAGATGTTTTGGGATTCTGTTCTGTGGAGCGATGACACAAAACTGGAACCTTTCGGCCCAATGGATCAGCAGTATGTCTGGAGGAAGAAGAATGAAGCATATGCTGAAAAGAACACTCTGCCTACAGTTAAGCATAGTGGTGCTCTGTGATGCTCTGCGGCTGCTTTACATCCTCTGGCACTGGAAACCTGCAGTGTGTGGAAGGCAAGATGGATTCATTGAAGGATCAGGAAATTCTAGGAGAAAACACGTCATGCCATCAGTGAGGAAGCTGAAGCTTGGCCGTCATTGGACCTTCCAACAGGACAATGATCCCAAGCATATCTCAAATTCCACCAAGGCTTGGTTGCAGAAGAAGTCCTGGATGATTCTACAGTGGTCATCACAGTCACCTGTCTTGAACCCCATCGAAAATCTCTGGTGGGATTTGAAGAAGGCGTTTGCAGCACACAAACCCAAGAATATTACTGAACTGGATGGATATACTTTGCTCATGAGGAATGGGCTAAGATTCCTCAGAAACGCTTCCAGAAGCATGTACATATACTAAATTATTGATTTAATTTTTAATATATATTTTCAATGGATATGTTATATATTATATGAATATTACTACACCACCATTTCATTTTTCAATCGTAACAATTCATTATGTTCCTACTCTGTGAAGCATGCAGTACAGTACTTGGATTTGACATGCTGCTTAGTTGAAAAATGTTTCCCAGTTAGTTTTACGTGAGAAATCTGGACTCTGACCAAGGTCAAAACATGAGCCTGATGGACTCGTTCTCGAGCCACTTCTTGGTTGTCTGTGCAATTTGGGCAAGAACATTGTCTTGTTGAAAAATAACATCTCATCATTCTTCATTTGTGGGAAGCAAGCCATTTTGCAATATCTTCCCATATTCCAAATCATAAAAAAATGAAACAGTGAAGCAGCTCACCAATATCAGCAGACATCACTCTGGAGCATTGCCATGAAACTCTGGAGCATTGTGATTCATCACTCCACACAGAACTTCCCATAATCTGGCAAAACTTCATTCCGTCTTTTATGTTTTTCTGAGACAGCAATGGCTTTTTAAGTAGTGTATTTGCTTAAATTTTGTTAACTTCCTGACCAATAATTTGTGGTAAAGACAATTAGAAGCTTAATGTTTAGCCATTTTGACCTAGGACCATTTATTTTGGGGGGGCATGAGTGTACATATGTTCTCAAACTCTAGTGCTTAAAGTTTTAAAGATTGTGTATTTACAAGTGGGAAGAGACGGATGTCTCTTTTCTGACTTAGAGGTTGTCTGAAGCGCGTCTTATGACATTCAAATATGACAGCAGCAAAAATGTGGATCCTTTGAAGTCAGCGGTTGTCCCTCAAATGGCAGACAATCCGACGCTTAGCAGACACAGAGAGAGGAGCAGAGGGAGGGGAATAGCACCACCTCACTCCTTCCTTCTCTTCTTCCGCCCAGGGCCCGGCAACAAGCTTTCAAATATGACAAGCTCAACACCCATGGACACTCCGTCACAAAGCTGCCTAAGGTCACAGGAGACATTTTATCAGTGTGATTTATTTTCATTGTCCTGCTTTACTCGTTGAAAGCACATTTTAGCATTATGGTGCACATGTTCTCCAGCATAATCTGGACATATTTTTACCACCTTTGGTAAATTGAATAGAATGGTTAATTTGATCTTTCAGACCTAAATTTGGGTGCAACTGCTTATTCAGTTTGTGTGTTCCCATCCCTTGGTATATGTCAACGTCGTCAGATGCAACAAACGCATATGCTCTCATGTCAAATATCCCTTATAAATATTGACAAAATTAGCACTCAGCTTTGAGAATGAATTGAAAATAGAAGGTGGTTTGACAGTGATGACAGTGATATGCAAACTAATCATACTTTGCATATCACATCATAGTCATTTGATGGTCATTTTTCTGCCCTAGTGAAAAAAAAATGTAATGTTGAAATACATTTATTTTATGCTAAGTATAAATACATTTACATATCCTGCAATTGTACTTTTAGTATACTAAATTGATATACTTAAAGTCCGCTTTGAGGTCCAACTAAAGATACGTATATTTGATTTTGCTAAAATGGAACTATTTCAAATATACTTTAGGTACACTTTAAATATCTTGAATTTAAAGACTGATATTATACAGAGATCATACAATCCTTACTAATAGTGATATTAAAACATGTTTTAGGCTTTATATTAAGAAATGTGCATAGTGCAATAAAGTTTAATTATAACATTCAGTCAGTAAGCCTCAAGCATTATGTCAGTAAATATGTTAATAGATTTGTAGTAGGCCTATATTATGAAATAAATGTATTTTAAATACATTTTGGTATAGGTTTTTTTCACTAGGGTGGTGTTATAGATTCTATTGGCAATCTAAAAAAAACAAATAATTACTTAAATGATGGAGCTGACATTATGGTTGTGGGATGAAATATGATTACTTAAAATTATATAAAAAATCTCACCAAAGCTACAGAAATGGACCTTCGGAATAGGGACTTATTTACTGATTTTTAAATGGTTTATAAATGTCTGATGGTGTTAAAAATATAAAAGTGCTTTAAAATTGTATTCCTTGCTTCTGTCAGGACATAGGTTTATTTTGAAAATGGGTATTTTTATTTTTATTTTTAATGTATTAAGGTTGTCAATCGATTTATGTTAGTAAGTAACTGATGGTAATTAATCACTTTTCAAGTCAATATTAGCTGAAAAAATAAACAATAATAAATGAAGAAAATGTACATTAGTGTAGCAGAGGAGTAAATTACTAAATAAACATTACAAAATGTATCTTATAAAATCAGTATTTTGTTTGTATTATTTCAGGATTATTAAGTATAATTGTCCTAAAGTCAACAGCAGTCCATTTTACTATCATGTCTGTCATAAAATAATAAAATAATCATAACAGATGCTTTAAAAAATACATCTGTAAAAACATGAAAGTGATACTTTCAGTACTTCCAAATGCAGGTAGGTAAATGCCTTAAGTTATGGAAGCATAAAAAAAGTTATTTATATATTTTATATTTAATGGTGTTTTTTATTATTATTTATGTTATTAAGCTCTTAGAAGAAAAGGTTCTTAAAGGGTTCTGTGAGACACTTCATTTATATAACCTTTTCATTCCCATCATGACATTATTTTATAGATTTAGCTTTAATTCATTTTTAATTTTAATTCAATTTTATAAATTAAACAGCTCGTAACCACTTTATCACTAGGGGAAAAATGAAATAACCTGTTAAACATGAAAGTTTTATGCAATCATTTAAGACATGTCTCCTTATACAAAACCTTTTTGCCATAAAGGGTTCTTTAGAATTGAGTCTAGAACCTACAATACAGTTTAAACATACAGTAGTGATTTATGCTCTGGTTGACAGTTGGGTTTAGAGGTAATGAATATAATAACTGTAATCAAATTAAGTACATTCTAGTGATCATCTCTGATTATGTTGCTTTTTTCTAAACTGGAACAGATATGTTGTCCCATCTCTCAGAGATCTGATAAGCTGTCCACATCCAGGCTTCTGTGTTATTAATCAGGCAGCAGGGACAGCCCGGGCGCTGCGAGGGCCATTGTGTGCCATTGTAGGTCACAATGGAACTTAACACTTGACAGGGCCGAGGGACTTCTTGTCAGGAGCTGAACTTGATCCTGGTGGTTTGTTTCTATTGAGGACCTTGGGGCAGGCGCTTTCTCAATATTTAATTCGTGGGAGTGAAAGGATGGAAAAATCATATTCGTCGATTAGGTGGCAAGAGCACTTCGAGGTGTCTAAAGTATCAGTCGGTCATAGAGAGGCGTTCGTTGTTGAAACTCAAATAAGTGAGAATGTCTTTCTCAAGTTTCCCGTGCAGGAAGTGCTCTTGTTTTGCTTAGACAGATGTCAGGTCCGCTGAAGCTGTCCGTACAGATGGACTAAACCGAGATGGTTAATCATAATGCTCGGCGGATGCTATGGGCATAGCAGACCACAATACCACGGGCTAGGGGAGGTCACATTACTGACGGGATAGGTAACCTCAGAAGGATAATCCCTGGACCTGGTAAACCGGTCTTTAGAAATTCCCTGTGTATACCTGGAAACCTCAGGCCTCGTCGCCATTGTCAGTTGATTGGATGTGCATGTGTTCTGCTCCACTCCCTTGGGATAAACCTTCAACTGTAGGCTGGACCGTTTCTCCTCCCGTCTGCCATCCTCATGTCCTTCATTCTGCAATGGACAGCATGCTGGTTCAAATAGAGCCTCTTAAAAGGATAGTTCACCTAAAAATTCTGTCGTCATACTCATGTCGTTCCAAACCTGTATGACTTTCTTTCAACCCGGCCTCAGTGGAAAAAATGTGCCTGTGGCGATATTTCTGAAAAATGATATTACGTTGCTTCTTGCAGTATTTGTGACGCTCTCAAAGTGAAATGTCCAATGAGTGGTGCTAAAAGTGTGTTTGGTTTTAAACCAGATTAACGTGAATCTGACGATGTTGTAACACGTTGATTGTTGTACTGTACATATTACGGCAGTTTAGAAGTTAAATATCCAGTGTGAGATGCTAAAAATGTGTTTGAAAATAACGTAGCATCTAAACTAAACACCTGATAGTGAGATAAAAACACACTTGCTGAAGCACTCATGTCAATTTAGATTGCTTCTTCGAGACTTTGAGCTCTTTATCATGACTCGTGTTTCACAAGTGCAATTTTGTACCAGGTGAGCTACCGAACAAGTTTACTGCATCAGAAAAGCCATACATATAGAACTGCTAATGTGATGCAAACGTCAAAACGTATTAGATTACAAATCATGCACTATGGTAAAAGTGTTTTGAGGTCTTAGCATAGTATTGTACAATAAACTGCACAAAAAAAGTCTTTGTTAATCGATAATCCCTCCCTGTAATGATCAATTTGTGAAAGGGAATAAAAGTTGTTGGTGTTTTACTGCCACTAGTGTTAATTTCAGCTGGAAACCAACCTGATCTCACGGCAATTCGTACGTATTTTACGAGGTGACTATTTCGTACGAATTCGTACAACCTCACTCATATGAACGATTTTTGCTCAATCGAATTCATACGAATGACCTACCCCTGACACCGCCCCTAAACCTACCCGTCACTGGGGTTTAGACAAATCAAATTCGTACGAGTGAGGTCGCACGAATTCGGACGAATTAGCCACCTCGTAAAATACGTACGAATTGGTAGTGAGATAGCGTTGTGGAAACTGCTGTTAGATCAGCACATCCCACAGATGTTCAACTGGATTGAGATCTGGGGGATTTTGAGGCCAGGGAAACACCTTGAACTCTTCATCATGTTCCTCAAACCTCTCCTGAACAATGTGTGGCATTATCCTGCTGAAATGTTAAATTTACATCCACACGAATGACCGGATCCAGGGTTTCCAGCAGAACATGCTCAGAGCATCACACTCCCTCCACCGGCTGGTCATCGTCCCACAGTGCATCATGGTGCCCCCACTTCCCCCGGTAAATGGAGCACACGTGCACGACCGTCCACGTAATGGAAAAGAAAACGGGACTCATCAGTCCAGGCGACCTTCTTCCACTGCTCCATGGTCCAGTTATGATACTCACGTGCTCATTGTAGGTGCTTTTGACGGTGGACGAGGAAGCACTTTGATTGGTCTGCGCTCCAAACGCAACTTGTGCCACAGTAGACGGGACAGCCCTCGTTGCCCTTGGGTGCCCAACACCGTCGCCAATTTGTGGTATGTTCCTCCTCGGACCACTGTTATGCAAACCACAAGCCTTTCTGTTTCATGGATACTCCGACCCATTGCCTTGCCATAACAATTCGGTCTTTGTCAAAGTCGCTCAGATCTTTATATATAAAGTGAATCTGGGTCATGTGATATAGCTAGTAGCTCTCACAGTGCTCTGTGGAGTTTTGTTTCAGTGTAAACTCTGAAAGGCCACCTCTCGTCTCAGTACGTACCACAAAATTCCTGCCGCCCTGTTTTCAGTGACCTCAGCTGAACTGTGCCCATCTCCACCAGCTGCGCCAAAGCGTCCCAGATGCGTCTCCTAGACACCCCCCTGTCGCCGCAACGCCCCCATCACCGCTGATCTGAGCTCATTTCTGAGCACTTCTCTTTTTTGTGGTCCATGGTGACATTTACAGTGGAAAAAGCCCAAACCTCCTCCCCAGTGTTGTCTCGTCCTCTGGAATGTGTCTTTTGCTCCGCTTGAGTGTCAGAAAACAGCTCAATGGTGCTCCTGCACTCGCTCCAATTCAGTTTTCCTGCTGTCCAGATGTGAATGTTTAGCATGTTGAATAAATTCGGTCTGTCATATCTCATTCTGCTTCTTTTTTCTTTTCTTTTCTCCTCATTATTTCTCTTCGTCTATCCTTCAATTTGCACTGCTGTGTAATTTGATAATGAAATTAAGTTTGAGTAGGATTTAATTTGTTTTGCAGCTATTAAAAAAGTTTGTTTATATATATATATATATATATATATATATATATATATATATATATATATATATATATATATTTAAAGCTGTCAAATAGCAGTCAAATACGAACTATCTTACACCTGGTTCTCTGTTTCATCAAATTTCGGAAACTGTGGTCACACACATAGACAGTCATTTAACAGTTGGTCAAGTCATTCGTGCAGAGAGATTCTAGCGCCTTCCCTCACATTTCTGTCTGGCAGCAATTACTCTGGTGATGAATTCAGAGCCCAAGCCAAAAACCAGACACACACACTCATTCACAATTCCCACAAAAAGCAAGAGAGGCTACTTTTCAATACCTGAAAGATTTCCTTTTTTGTCCACCTCTGCAGGTCTCCAGTGACTTTTCCTCACTTGAATGAATAAAGTGAAAATATGCAATTAAGGAGCTTGATACAACTATTTAAATGTTTCATTGCAGTAATATAGTGTATCAGGATTATTCTTTGACTTTACCGTATTACTGTTTTTTTTTTACTGTAACACAATATTACCGTTTTACTGTATTTTTTATCAAATAAATGCAGCCTTGGTGAGCAGAAGAAACATAAAAAAAAAACTTTTTGAAAACAACTTTTGACTGGTAGTGTATATAAACATAGCACAGTTTTAGGTTACCAGAATATTTATATATATATATATATATATATATATATATATATATATATATATATATATATATATATATATATATATACCAAATTACTTTAAAGCATCTTTTAGAATTTAGAAAATTATCTAACTTAAAATTTATTTGAGGAAATTTGAAAGTAACAAAATTATGGACCATAAATCCCTAAATAGAATTTTCAGTGTCACTGATCATAAGTATCATAACTCTTGAATTTTATATGTAGGTCTGCGAGAGCAAAATGACCACAAAATTGAACTTTATGGTTAATCAGTGATGAAAATACTATTTGGATTAGACAGACTTTAACTTGTCAACAACACCACTGCTATTGTTTAGCTTCTATTTCACAAAGGTATTAGACATGTTTTATAATTATACTTCAGATTCTTCTCTGTCATCGTCTCACTGTCATTTAATCCGTTTTGAGTCGCTGTCTTCTGCGCATCGGTCA
Organism: Scardinius erythrophthalmus; assembly: GCF_964197995.2. NCBI lineage: Eukaryota > Metazoa > Chordata > Actinopteri > Cypriniformes > Leuciscidae > Scardinius > Scardinius erythrophthalmus. The sequence goes on from NC_138238.1 coordinate 34,276,277, forward strand.
GTTATGTTTGTGTGAGGAGTGGCAGGCATTCCTTTGATTATTTGAGATAATTATCTTTTTCTACGGAAACTGCATATTTTGCACAACTTTTAAACAATTTCTAGATCGATAATCTTCAAGATCTCCCTGCAAACCCCATGCCAAGGTTCCTGCCAACATACAAATGCCCGCATGACCTTTATGATGAATCGGTGAGGTGCAGTGGAGTTTAAGCTGTCTACACAAGAGGAATGAGACCTGAGGGTGGACCGCAGAGAGTCCCATGTCTTCCAGTGGCCCAGAGCACAGATT